>NC_088643.1:32965154-33420154 GCF_964019385.1 Sycon ciliatum
CAAGATATCGCTCGCCACAAGTGCATCATGGAACGGCGTAAACCAGTCTAGCAGCAAGCCAACAGCCGCCAGTGCTCCCAGTGTCACCGATGGTTTTGGAGTGCAGGTGGCATTGCAGTCCATCGCTGTGCCCAGTCCAGTTCTGCCCCGAATGTTGCCAATAGAGAGGTTCCGCACTAGGTAAAGTTGAGCAACTTTACGCTAGTGGGCGGGAAAAACCCGTGAATTCGCGAGTTTGCACTCCACTTACGGAAAGTTGTCTAAGGAGAGTATGTAGATAGAGCTCTGATAACGTAGCTGGTCCGTAAGTGGATTGGAGTACAAATTTATGACTCTCTCCCCAGGTTGATCTGGTCGTACACTGCCGCGTTCAGAGTTGCCAAGGGCAGCTACGTGATTTAAAAACTCCGTATGGCGGAACCCCGATGCGCATGCAGTTTACGTAAGACTTTCCGTAGATCGACTACGTTTTTTACTAACGTAATTACGTTATGCGGAACCTCTCTAATGCCACAAGCTCTTCACCTGTACGCCTATGTATTCAGAAACCGTGCTGTACCGCTCAAATGTTCACTACAAGATACCAGTGCATGACCATTCTAGTGACTGCTGTCTATACTGGTTACTCCAGCAAGTGTAGGGAGTACATGTAGGTAACTGTCTTGGTCGGTATATTTCGATGCGTTCCTTGTGGCGTAGACCAGGTGTGCACTGGGGGTCATTTCACATGGCCTCGCAATTTACGTGGATTGGGCAGTCATCTGGGAAAAGTCTTGATCCGTTTCACTTAGGTCTTGTCTGCTATCATTGCTGTAAGAGAGAACCAGTGGGCGTACATCCATTGCACTTACAGATTGGCATGTTTCTTTTGCGATGGGTGGAAACACATTCCTGATGCCGTCAATCCTTTTTCTGCACCTTGTCCTCACCCACTTATTGAGGTGTGGTGAGCCCATCAGTGGGATAATTTCCAAGTCCAACCAGAGTTTGGGGGTTTCAGGGGGTGTCGGCCATTGGGCGGTTCAATAAACATTGAGTCATCTTCCCAAGATTCTTTTGAATATCTCGCCCCTCTTCCGGGGAGACCCACGTCACCAGTTTTGGCAGTGAGCAAGTACAAGTACAAGCACGAGTGTGTGTGTGTGTGTGTGTAATCCTGAGGTCACACTGGTTTGCAGACAAGCACATGTACGGCAGATTTACACGTGTTGAGCGGTCACAACCCATTGAACACGTTGACCCCCACCTCACCTTCATCCTCACAAATGTGTGGAAAGTCTATGCATAAGCTGATATACGAGTACACGTACTGGCCATGATCTTGTAGAAAAATTGGTGTAAGAACTCTCCCCCTAACCCTACCTGTTTTTGTACATACAAATACTGCTCTCTCAACTAAATGAACCCCTCGACAAGCTGATTGCCTATCATCTGCATAATTATAATAAAAATAAAAGATTTCGCCATAAGGGAATTGATCACTGCTCATGATAAGAACTAAATTAACAACTTACATTGTGCTGTGCCAATTTCTTAAGTTGCTTGGCTTGAACTTTAGGATCATCGGCTTGTGCGCTGGGCTTCATGCGATGATGCTCAGATTGGTGTTCTGACCCTCGGGGCATCAATACTGACTCTACGCACACGGGACAGAGAAGACCACAGTCAGTCAACTACATCAAAGAAGTAAAGTGATCATCACAAAAGTGCATCTTCTCTTTTATCTAAACAAATAATCTTCACGGAGACAATAATTTAAATAGTGCTATAAAAAAGTATGAATGGCGCAGACATCACCACGCAACATGACAACTTTGTTAGAGGTTTACGCGTAGTTATTTCCAGAATCGATTTTCAAGTTCCAATCGTCAGTGGAAATATGGAACTGGAGCCATAGAGTGATCACACAGGGGTTAAATATCCAAGGGAGTGATACAAATATTTACTACAAAAAATCCAGTCAGACCCCGCTCATCCGGTCCTCTTTTATCCGGATCCCACACAGTCCAGAAGAAAATCACTGGCTACAAATTTACAGCATTCGTGACGCATACAACGTACCAGTAACCGGACCTCGCGTTCAACATACCGGTGCATGGTTTAGCGTACAAGCTGGTTCAAATGTGTACAAAAAGCTTCGTCGTATCCGGTTCCACATGGTATGCAGAAATAGATAATAGACACCCTTAGCAAACAACGGTAACGCTATTTTTTTACGGTACTCGTACCTTGATCACCGAAATAGCGTTGAAGCTGCAGCGTAAAAACGTTATGGGGGCTGATTTATCGTTGTGACAAACGGTATGTTTTTTGGCCAAATATTGCATAGTCCGTACGCATTTCACCTTGTATCGCGTATACGGTGACATAAATGGTTGTACCGCGTGAAATAAAAGCTATTCTCGTGGCAACAGCGTACTAAAAGTAGCGTGCATCTTGCTAAAGGTCGAACCCAAATCACGGTATTTTCCCCCTTACGGTAATACCGTTACAACTTACAACATAACGTTTTTTGCTAAGGGTGTCTATTGAAGCGAGGTACAGAGGGCTTGACGGCTGATCAAAGCCCGACTGTACCTCCTTTGAATATGCTTCAGATGATCCCCCATAAATTTCGATTTCAAATCGCTTTATTCTTTGGGTGATATGATCTCAAGTGCGGACACTTATTTCAAGTTATGTATATAATAAATGTAGAGCCGAAGGATTTATTGCAATTACATACCAGTATAAAAACCGAGGTCCCCCGAGGTTTTTATAACTGGTATGTAATTGCAATAAATCCTGAGGCTACTACATTTATTATACATATGTTGACCTTCACTTTCCCTAAAAAGGAGTATTTTATACAAGTAAACAGTATTTATTCCCGTAGCTATGCAGAAGACGTTACTTCAGTAACGTCTGGCGCTAGCCAGGGTCCACACAGCTTTAATTTGGTGTTTGTTTGTTTGTTTGTTTGTTTGTTTGTTTGTGTCACGGCTCGAGCTATCCCGTATCTGTCCCGTATCTGTCCCGTATCTGTGACTGCAAAGGCTCTACAGGATTGTACATAACAGCTGTCCACAATATTTGTGGGCTCCTGTATCTGTCCCGTACCGTACCAATATTCGTCGTATTATATATACGACTCCCTACAGGGAGATTTGGAAAGAAATAGGGAGACGAGGAGGAAATTAAATTAGAATAGACGCCGAATAGGTGATAGGATGCGTCAGCATAAACATACTTTGGAAGAGAGATCCCGTCGTCTCCAAAATAAGCGTGAACGAGCGATTCAGCGCCGGTCACAGGAAACATCGGAAGAGAGATCCCGTCGACTCCAGAACGCCCGTGATCGGCAGAGTCCGCCGGTCCCAGGCAACGTCAGGACAGACATCCCGTTGAGTCCAGAACGCCCGTGATCGGCAGAGTCTAAGCCGGTCCCAGGAAACGTCAGGACAGACATCCCGTCGAGTCCAGAACGCCCGTGATCGGCAGAGTCAGCGCCGGTCCCAGTAAACGTCAGGACAGACATCCCGTCGACGCGCAGAAAAACTAAATCTGCAGCCTCTTTTGCCGTCGGACAGGATACGTATTTTAGGAGACTGTAAAGTTATGTAATGTCCAAATTTCGACGTGAGCAGCAGGTCACTCGCGTTGATTTTTTCGACGTGCGAGCCAAAAAACGTGAGCTGAACTTTCGCTTCCCAGACATCCCGTCGACGCGCAGAAAAACTAAATCTGCAGCCTCTTTTGCCGTCGGACAGGATATGTATTTAAGGAGACTGTAAAGTTATGTAATGTGCTCCACAGGCAACCATGCATTCGGCGTCGTCATTGGCTTAACAGGTCAATGTACATGTATTACTACAAAAAGGCCAGAAAATCCGATTACTGTATTAAAATCAACAAATTTTCGCTGGCGATTTAATTTTGCTGATTTCGCCACTTGGTACCAACCGGGCAAAGTAAATCGCAGGCCAAAGTTTGTCATAATGCATGATTGAGCAATGGATGCATGTGAGAGCAAAAATACCGATCGATTTCAAATTTGACGTGAAATTGCGCGTCACGTCGGAAATAACGTGCATCTTAACCTCTCTAATAGAGAGGTTTTTATTTCTCATCGGCCAAAATTTGTGGATTTACAGTATAAGGAGATAAAAAGAAAAGAAGGAGCAAACCAAAAGTAGATGATTATTAGAGAAATAACAATCCGCAATAAATTCTGCAAATACTTTTGCCTAACTCATAATATTCAAACCGATTGAAACGTTTTTGCAATACAGTGATGTGGCCAATCAACGGAAAAATACATTTCCATCAGTTCTTATAACATGTACGATGAGCTAGGCAAAAAAGCATAAAAGCATAGCGTAGGGCCCTGAGCTTCCAAGCTCTCTCGTTGGCCTTAGTGGTTTTTTATAAACAGTATTTATTGGCCCAAAAGCCAATAAATACTGTTTATAAAATACCACTAGGCCAATAAATACTGTTTATAAAATACTCCATTTCAGGGAAAAGTGCAGTGCTGCATGGAAAAGTACAGTGGTATTTATTGAGTCAAGCAAATTTATTTGAATTTGATACTGTTGATGGTGTGGTCACTAATGAGTGTGGGTATTTATCAAAGGTCAATATATTTGTGTATACAATAGACACCCTTAGCGAACAACGTTATGTTGTAACGGTATTACCGTAATGGGGAAAATACCGTGATTTGGGCTCGACCTTTAGCAAGATGCACGCTATTTTAGTGCGCTGTTGCCACGAGAAAAGCTTTTACTTCGCGCGGTACAACCATTTATGTCACCATATACACGATACAAGGTGAAATGCGTACGGACTATGCAATATTTGGCCAAAAAACGTACCGTTGGTCACAACGATAAATCAGCCCCCATAATGTTTTTACGCTGCAGCTTCAACGCTATTAGGGTGATCAAGGTACGAGTACCGTAAAAAATAGCTTTACCGTTGTTTGCTAAGGGTGTCTAACGTCGGTCTTTCATGATTTGGGAGTTCAGAGCGAAGTCTGCACGTCGTCTTCGTGCCTATCATACATGTAAGTTTCACACGGAGATTATGGAAAAGGGAAAGTCATCAGTGGATGATAAACCTGTTTCGTGAGAAATCTCTCTCAAGACTGACAAGAAACTGACCTGGCTGAAGTATGAACATTTTACCTTAAGTGCTTAACCACATACACCTTGTTCACGCTGAGAGTTCTGTGGTTCTGGAGCTACTAGTAGATTTCAAACTCGACAAGTTGAGAGCCACTGCATCCCCGACCACCACCCCTATCAGTTTCTTGTTCTTATAGCAAGACAACCTTGAAAAGAATGAGATTGGGCATGGTCAGGGCTTTGATGGATTTCTCGTACAGGTTGCCCCTGACCACAGGCTTTGGTGGCAAATCAAAGCCCGCTCTCCGAGGCTGCTGATTGGTCGTAACCTAGCAAAGGGCACATGGGTCGTTCGAAGCTAGAATCAGGGAGTTGTACAAACAAAAGCATAACACGCCGGTATGCCTCCCTGAACTTAAGGCTGCATGCGTGCAGCTCTCAGTTACATGCACGTGGCAGTTTTCTCGCCCGTTTTACAGAGTGCATGACCCGTACTGCAGCATAGCACCCATATACATGTGCGCACGATCTCACACCTTTTTGATGTGCCATATGCATATAAAGTAGGTATGTTCGGTTATCCAGTTCCCTCGCCTATCCGGATATTTTCGTAGAAAACGGATGTGTGCGGTTAAACTTCAAAACCTGCAGCGAAGAATGCACTGATCCCGACGGTGAAGGTCCCAGGTTGATCGCAGCAGCTGCTCCCGACTTATAACAGTTTGAAGTTTTCACAAAATTTGGTGGCATCATGATGACGTCATTAACTTGACCAGAATAGCCCAGTATAATTATGATGTCAGAGAGATAGGCTTTGTATGGGAATAGATGGGGAAATACAGTCAAACCTCTTTAGGATGAACACCAAGGGACCGATGGTATTTGTTCGCAATAACGGGAGTTCTTCTTATCCATATTGTACACCCAGTGAATGCACAGTGATCTATCCAAGAGAGTTATGATTAAAGGGGAAGTTAAGGCAAAAATTAAAATTTCACCAGTTGTAGTCTTCGGGGTGCTGAGTCGAATGGTCTTGGTCCGAGAAAGCTGAGACGCTCCCTTCCTACTTGAATCCCAATCGAACTCGCGCACTTCCACCGAAACGGGGTGACTGCGCCCTACTAGATGGGGATTTGTATGCAAAATGTCACTAAAAGCGCCGTTTCGTTCTTATAAAAGCACGGATGACCGCGATTGGCCCATATGTTGTAGTCTTTTGGACGCTGAGTCGACTGGTTTTGGTCCGAAAAGGCTGCGATGCAGCGTTCCTCCTTTATTCCCAATCGAACATGGTTGAACAAGCGGTCACGTGCTCCTGCGTACACCAGTCAGCTGGTCACCGTGCCTGCAGGGTACAACTTACTAGCCTGTTTGACCTTTTTTGGGTGCAGTCCTGTCACTCGAGTTGAACCTTGGTGTGAAAGTTCTCGCCTGCTGGCGTGGTGACCAGGTGATTTGGGCACCCAGGAGCACGTGACCGCTTGTTCAACCATGTTCGATTGGGAATAAAGGAGGAACGCTGCATCGCAGTCTTTTCGGACCAAAACCAGTCGACTCAGCGTCCAAAAGACTACAACATATGGGCCAATCGCGGTCATCCGTGCTTTTATAAGAACGAAACGGCGCTTTTAGTGACATTTTGCATACAAATCCCCATCTAGTAGGGCGCAGTCACCCAGTTTCGGTGGAAGTGCGCGAGTTCGATTGGGATTCAAGTAGGAAGGGAGCGTCTCAGCTTTCTCGGACCAAGACCATTCGACTCAGCACCCCGAAGACTACAACTGGTGAAATTTTAATTTTTGCTCTAACTTCCCCTTTAATAGACGTGGAGACCATAATTTCAAAATAGCAATAAATAGGATAAATTCCGCCGGCATCACTACACATCACGATAGTCCACTGATGAGTGTGACATGAAAATCGATTTCGGAAATTGAAAACCTTCATGACTTCGTTGATGTGTAGTGATGATGACGAAATTTATCCTATTTATTGCTATTTCGAGAGTTATGATTACTAATTCTTATAAAATATTCACTGGTTTGAAGCGAAAGTTTGTCTTATCAGTGTTCTTCTTAACCAATTTCACTGTAGCAGCATTTTTGGCTCTCCATTGTCCCAGAAAAGTCGGATATTTTAAAAAATTCGGTATGGGACATATGGCACCCTGCCGGTATCCCGACTGGAAAAAATTCTGGAAAGAAGTTTGTTGTTGTGGAGAAACAAGAAAGAAATTGGCTGTTCCCCATCTACTCCCACACAAAGTCTATCTCTCTGCCGTCACAGATCTGGTCTTTTCTGGGCAAGTTGATGACAGCATCATGATGCCACCATATTTAGTGAAAACTTCAAGCTGTTATAACTCGGGAACGGCTGCTCCGATCAACCTGGGACCTTCACCATTGGGATCAGTGAATTATTTGCTACAGGTTGTGAAGTACTCAAAGGGTAAGCAGCGGCTTTCCACCTGTTTAGCAATGAAGCAATTCCACCACATGCGCTCTCTGGCCGACCTCATCATACCAGCAACATGACCCCAAGTTGTAGATATTGACAAATAAAATTTCCTCCATGTAGCGCTGTTTCGACCACTAATGTCAAATCAGTGAAGGTTGAGAATAATAAATAGCTAGAATTAATTCGAAATCACAGTTTTATACATACAATGAAATGAAGAAGCGTGGGACGCGCTTAGAGGTAACAGGCGTGCTAAGTGCTAACACACGGAGAAAAGGTGCAAACTGACACTGCTACGTGCCATAACTTAGTGTACTGCGTACATCACTGATACTTGCGCAACAGATTCTAGCACTCTAAAATACTGTACAAGCAGAAAATTTCGTCGGTCAATTATTTCGTCCAACTCCAAAGATAGGGAGTTCGTCCGGTTGTATATTTCGTCCATGGATCATAAGAGTGTATTGAAAAGCTGGACAAACCGACATTTGTCCGTCATTTAATATAGTCCAGAAGCTCCTTGGACGAAAAAGACGAAATTAAATTCCAGACGAATATTTCTTCTTATACAATACGGTGGCTGGGGCGGTACAACTTTTTCGGGAAAAATTTGACTGCATTTTTGAGTTTATCGGCAAGGTGGAGATGAAATTCGAACATGTTTTTCGGTGAATCTCTGGACAGTAGCCTTCTCTAGCTTCCTATAGTTTTATTTTTATAGGGCTGAACGCTGCATTGCAGCCTTCTCGGACCAAACCTAGTCGGCTCAGCATCCAAAGGACTACAATATATGGGCCAATCGTGTTCATCCGTGCTTTTATAAGAATGAAATGGCGCTTTTGGTGACTTTGCATATAAATCCCCATCTAGTGAGGTTAATTTTTAAAGCCACCCAGTTTCGGTGGAAGTGGCGCGTTCGATTGGGCAATCTGGTACGAAGGGAGCATCTCAGCAGAATGGCAACTTCTTACATGACACGTGATGGTTGCCGGGGCCATGGCCAATAGGCGATCTTCCCGCTGCGGGCATAATCAGGCCATCAGGACCGTTTGACGTCATTTCGGGAGTTTCAGGACCGTTTGACGTTATTTCGGGAATGTTGGGACCGTTTGACGTCATTTCGAGAATAATTTTTTCGACCTTCGACCTTTCCACCTTTGACCTTCCCTAATATGTTGCTTCGCGCTGTAAGAAATCAAATCAAGCACGCTCTGTCTGTCATGATGGCTGAATCTTGCCCTTGCCTGCAGCCCTTGGGCTGCAGGCTCGGGCAAGATTCAGCCATCATGACCTCCTGAGCGTGCTTGATTACATACATCAGGATATTTTAAATATAATAATTTCAATGCCGTGCGTACACAGTTTTCATGAATTTGGCAAGTTAGATTCCTGGAGAATTCCCCTACTCATAATATCATACCAGTTAACGATTCTCGAGAGATTTCAACACCCAGTTCAGTTACCTCTGGCACATTCCTCACTGATCTCTCTCTCTCTCTCTCTCTCTCTCTCTCTCTCTCTCTCCCTCTCTTCTTCTTCTTCTTCTTCTTCTTCTTCTTGCCTTGCTACCTCCTTCTGGCCACAAGGAACTTCAGATATCTTCCGTATTGAGCAGACTGGTATTTGCAGGGGGTAACCTGTACAATACTGATTGATGACTACATGTACTTTCAACATGGTTTCAACTTTCGACTCACTTTCACTAGACTTGGGTGGTGGTCCTTGCTGCTTTCGGGGAGCCTTGCCATCTGTTGCCAGGCGATCTGCCTTAGCAGCACGTTGTGCCTCCTAGTGGCAATAACACAGAAAAGAAAAAAAGAAAGGGTAATAAACATGATGAGCTCAGCAAGATATTGCAAAACGCCAGCTGCACAGACATCTTCAGGTACAATGTATGTGACGACGAAGTAAGAACTCAGGGCCATAGCAGCCGCACTGGCCTGTCCATCTCTTTTCTAATGCCATGCACCCGATGTACAGTACTAATGAAAGCCGATCGCGTGAGTCAAGTAGCTTGCGTACTGCACCGCAGTCCGCAGCCCAGTGTTCAAGGTCTAGGGCACGGGTATTTGACTCTCACACCATCAGATTTCATTGAGCAGCATGTATGCATGTATGCATAGAATGTCATATCACTCCATGAACACAGCATACAATGTTATTTTAGGGAGGTTTCGCTCTACGGAATTACGTATGAAAAACATCGTAGGAACTGCACGGTAAAAATCAGCGCTGTTGGGTTCTCTCTACGTGATTTCTCCACGACTGCTAAACATGCCTTGTTGCTTTGGAGACGCGTTGGCTGCATGCGGAAAACATCGTAGGAACTGCACGGTAAAAATCAGCGCTGTTGGGTTTCTCTCTACGTGATTTCTCCACGACTGCTAAACATGCCTTGTTGCTTTGGAGACGCGTTGGCTGCATGCGCCCAATGCAAGCACCACGAACCGAAACCGCGTTTCCATTTTATTTCGCACTTGGTGTACGGTGTGTACCTTGTGTTTCGCGCAGCTTGAACGTTGCCATGGATAAATCCGGGAAATGCGAAAAATATTTCGAAAGTCCTACAGAGGGCCCAACGTAGGAAAGAGCTTTCCTACGGAAATCCGTAGAGAGATTTACGTATGACAGTTGCCCTCGCTCCCCAGCGCGTATGACATATGGATTTTCAATTTTTCATACGTAATTACGTAGAGTGAAACCTCCCTATTAATATGCACACTGTACTGTAGTCAGTAGAGTCACCTGCATGCAGGGACAGACTGCAAGGCCGTCACAGCCGGGGCGGCTGGGGCGGCTGAGGCCGGCCCACTTTTTCGCCCGTTTAAAAAAAAATTTAGCACACTGCAACAAAGAGCTATGATCGCAGCTCAGCGCAAACGTGGCAAATCCTTGTCCCCGATCTTGGGGTGCGTTCTTATATTCTCTAGCTTCTAGAAGAAGAAGAAAAGAGAAGTCGAAGAAACTGGGATAACTCAAGAACGGGTCTCGAAGAATTCGGAGATATTTTGCATATGTCCAGCAATATGAAGCGCCAAAGGGCGCCAAAGGATCTTGAGTTATGAACGTAGAATATAAGAACAGCTCTCGAACTTTTCGGAGAGTCTCCAACTTTTCCGAGAGGATTTAAGAACGCACCCTTGGTTTACTGTATACCGTAGTGACGCACATAAAGGCCCATGCGCTTATGAGTGAGTTTTTGCGTTGTTTGCTATTTTTTGCAGTTCGGTTCGTCTCACATATAGGCGCATGCGCTTGAGTTGCTAGTGTACCGGGATCATGCATAATCATGCACATAGTGCAGTACCGCAACGCACATTGAACTATGTGAATCTGGTGTTTTTTGTGGTGTCTGTGTGTCGCGGGATGGACTGCATTTAGGTTCACTTATAAGCCCATGCGCTTATTTGTGAGGGTGCGCTTATGCCCGGGTATAGGCACATGTGCTTATATGCGCGTCACTACGGTAAGTACAAATTTCCGTTCACGAAATCTTTCGTTAGATCACTCCACCAGCAGGCTTGAATACGTCCTAAATTTCGTTTTTGGTCAAGGTCTGTCACCCCGAACGTTCAGAAAAAAACTGTAGACTGGTACAAACTTAAGTTATTTCGTGCCCCTTACGAATATAGCGAAAGCTAATTCCAAACGAAAATTTGTAGATGTACTTATATACAGGATTGCAGAATCAAAAATTCTTTCATTGCAGTTACAGGTCAGACCTCGCTGTAACGACCCCCGCTATAACATCATAAACCTCACTATAACATAATCCGCTATAGCGTAATGTTCGCTATAACGCACTGTTTGCTGGGTCCCGGGCGCACGGAGACCTCAGCATAACGTAAAAACTCGTATAAAAACGACTATGTACACGGCATGCATGCCTTCTCGCGACGAATTCGAGACTGAGCCGTCCACCTCGGAAGCAGGGAGTAGTAAAATACCGGTCGGGAGCCCCTTTGCAGCTTATTGCCGCCGGCTCTGCTGAAACTGCTGACACGGGCAGAGGCGTGACCATTCGCCTTTGCATGCCAGTGGGCATTTTTAAGTACACGCACTACATGACTCTTGTCACCCCTTTGCTGACAAGCCTGTACACATCTTTGCTAGTCATCATCATACCTGTATGTAAAACAGTACAGTTGTAATCAGTAAGTGAAGAGCGTCATTTTGACATACATATTGCATATTGCATATTGTGCCCAACTCACTATAACATAAACCTCGCTATAACATAATTTCTCCCATCCCCCAGAGATTACGTTATAGCGAGGTCTGACCTGTACACTGAAATGGCACAGAATGCTTGCAATTGGCTTCAATTTTTGAAGTTTTTTCCCAGGGGAGGATAATGAAGAACCCTTGTCGGAGTCCTCGATCGTAGTGTCTTCTTGGTTCGTTGCAGAATCAAAAAGTCTTTCATTGTAGTTATGCTGAAATGGCACCAAATGCCCGGAAATGTTTGCAATTGGCTTCAATTTTGAATTTTTTTCCGGGGGAGGGCCCCGTCCCCCCCCCCCCCCCCTTCCATGGCCGCCCCACCTCCAAAGTCGGTGCGACGGGCCTGGACTGTCACCTGTCTGGGGAAAGGCCTAGGTAGGACACCACAGTCCACAGTCTCATTAGTCACTTGGCCCAGGATTGGCATGGTATCAGGGTTCTTGCACTCATGATGAAAACAAGTGCAGCACAAGCATACATTGTATCTCAATGAATGTAGAGGATCACAATCGCAATGGTATTACATTTCTTTGTATTAATGCTAGCAAAGTTCGAGAGTGCAAGGGTGAAATAAAGCTCCAGCTTACCACTCGCGTTATTTTTCCGTCAAGAACTCCTAAAAAGAACCTTATAGCTTCGTCAGATTTTAAAAATTACAATTCGTTTTGTCACATGATTGAGAACTGATACAAGTGGCCTTGAAATGGGTGTGCGCAAAGTCTGTTGCTTGACATTTTCACATTCGTGCGGGTGTTGCTGATACCCCTTGTTAATTAATACTACTAACGTTACATATTTTGCTTCGCGAAATGGTGGTCATCAAAGACAAGGCTCAATAATTGAAACAAAGTTGAGTACTAGTAGTACTTACTTGTTTCGCCCTGCGTTCAGCTTTCGTCGTCGTCACCTTCAATTTGGATTTTGCAACACTTTCATTGCCTGCTGGGGCAGGAGAGGCTGTGGCAGAGCCGACGCTTGAAGCATCAGCCTGTGCGTCCGCCATCGTAGTAATATCCTACTATTCCTAGACTAACCCAAACAGAATATTAATTTCAGAAAGTCTGAGTCGGTTCCTGAGTAGACACTCACAGACTGTAGACCTGCGTTGCAAAAATTGCTGATGTTTTATTGAAAATAATAAGTCATCGATGCCACATATGTGCACATACGCGCATGTGCACAAACGTTGTTGTTTGCATGTTCGCGTACTCAACATGACAACAGACTGATACTACCTACGTCACTATTTTTTTATTCTTTTTACCAGGCGTGGGCCATATCCATGATATCCCCTGGATTATCAAAATGGGTGCCTTAATCCTTATTATTTTCTTTTGTCTTTTTCTGTTTATTCTTTTTACCAGGCGTGGGCCATCCCCTGCTGCTGGCCTGGCCTGCTATGCTGGACTATCAAAATGGGTGCCTTATTATTTTTCAGAGTGCAATAAAGAGTTGTGAGAGTACCTACGTCACTACTACTTACAAATACTACTTATAGGCGATTCACACGACAGGCAAATCCACGTTTGTCAAGTGCCCGCAGGAAGTGAAACGTGAGGCCGCAGTTCACACGGCCGCGGGTGGTGGCCAGAGCTCCCGCGAGTATCCGGTGAGTATACGGCGTTACTGTGGTGATTTGGAATGAGTACCCAAAAACAAAGGCCAAACAACCAGGGTTCAAGACTACCGTACCATAGTACGACCTCACAGCCTCATAACTGTAAAAGTGCCCGCAGATGAGTGCATCCGCGGGCAAAAAGGCCATGGACACTTTTGATTCCCGCGGGCAAATTTTGGTCACCCGCAGGAATATCTCCATGGTGACTTTCCTGTAAACGTGGATTTGCCTGTCGTGTGAATCGCCTATAACAATACAGCATTGGGTACTTACAAAAAACATGTTTTTGAAGTCTGCAATGCTCTGCATGCATGCGATATGCATGCTCGCTATATGCTAAGCGCTAGCGCGCATAGTTGTAGTCTAGATCTAGCTAGCTATAGCTAGCGCTCTATGATACTGTTTGTAGGCAGCGCGCCGCGCATCTGGCCCATAGAAAAGAGATCACAGTTGCATACTCTTGGGTTATGCCTTATGGTCCTATGTCTATGGACTCGAGTCTTGATGTAGATGCACCTTCATTACATCATTCAGCTGCAGTCCGCGCAGTCGCGCACTGCGGAAAATCAAACACCACACTTTCCCTCTAGTTTGAAATGAACTTTCGTACGGAACTGGAGTTCACGCGCCAGAATTCAGAGATTGTGTAGGTACTGGAACGAATCGAGCGAAAACGGATGGGCTCGTGCGAGAAATTGAGAGTTTGAATGCATGCTTTCAGAGCGTGATGAAGGCAAGTAATAGTTACCATGGTTACCATGGTTACGCGGCTGAGTGAGCGCGCCACGCATGCACCCATATCACAGTTGCATACTTTTGAGTCTTGGGTTATCATGGTTATGGACTCTTGTCAGTCTTGATCTACATCATATCTCTGTTCTTATTCAGTCGATGCGCCAAGCCAGCTGAGCTGAGTGCATGCAGTGGGTCTTTTTATTTTTTTCGCGCGAAAGTTTATGTGGTGAGCTGTGTTGGTAAAGATGAAGATGTCAGACAATGAAATTAATTATTAATTTGCTATATTTCTTGTCTTGCCAACCATGTACGGATCGAACTGACGATTCCCGAGTGCGACAAATGTCCTGGAGTCTGCTCCTATTAGCTAGGTATCTAGAAATTTCAACTTGAGTGTCAAGTGAAGACTTTGCCAGTTGCAGACGAGAGAATTCTCGCTTCGCGATTTTCCTGGTGTGTGGAGATACGTTGGAATGCCGACCCACCACACCCGACATGATGCTTCGGCCGGAATGCAGGTTGGTGCAGATAATTGCCTAATAATATATGTCTAAGCGTGTATACCTTTCCTTTTGTTCCATGCTTGGTTAATCCGACGGCACGAAATTATAGACATTTCTTTCCAGGTCAAAATTAACTTGAATATTATTTGGTCGTTGTATGTCTTAGTATTCCCTGTCAGTTTGTACCTTTTTGTCGCACTCGCCGACTGTACATGATCTAGCTACATTGGTACATGGTGGACAGTTAGTCATAACTCGTAACCTTTTGTCCTTATTCTTTTTATCCATGCCTTACATTGGCTCACCATCCGATTTTTGATAGGGCAATATGTAATGTACACACACACACACACCTCAGACCTCAGACCTCAGACATGCCCATCGCGGGAGCGATGATAGCGAACAGCTATGTTAGACATAGCAACTTGTGCCGGGATTACACCATTCAACAGCTTGCAAGGCTGATGAATTGACCGCCACTATTTTTAGCCTGGTATCCACCACACAGCTGTTTGAAGTGACTTTTTCTGGCCAGTGAATCCCTATTTTTCATTTTTCCATTTTTTCTTCTTCTTTTTCTTTTTCTACACACACACCACACCACATACTCCGGCATACACTGGCTGTTGGTAACCACCCAGGAGAATGAAAGAAAAGTCAGGAAGAGTCTCACACACACACACACACACACACACAACACAACACACACACACACACACACACACGCACACACCATCACATTACGACAAAATCAAGGCAATGCCGGCGAAGCTCTATAATTTTCTTGTGCCGCGTGCTAGGAGCATAATGGCATTGCCCGATAAAAGAAATTGGTGTAAATGGGTTCTCATGGTGTGTACTTGTGAAGTACATGATTGTATTACTGTACATGTATAGCAGGAAATTTTCAGACAAAGCCGAATCTCGACCTTTCGTACGGATTATATTTTCGTACAGTGCTACATGCTAAATACACGTGTTCGCATGCAGTACGCATGTATAGTGTACATAATTTCACATGAACAAATTTTAGTACGAAATTAATTTTAGTACAAAAGAGGCCGTGTACAAAATCGTACGAAAATAAATTCATCCGAAAATTTCCTGCTACAGTATACAGTATTCGGTTGCTGGCTATCAATTGTGCTGTGAGCGTGGCAGAGTGAGGTCTTCCAGCTTTGTTGGTGTTTGCTCCATCTTGTGTTTATGCTCTGCAGAAATGATCATATGTAGTGCCTGCTCAGCATTACATCCATTACGAAGCAGCAATGTGCCATCCTTCTGCGACTTGGGTGGAATGACGTGCAAGTGGTGCTCCAGGGTCAACTACAATTTGCCAAGCACGTATGCCGCTGGCTTGGGGTCAGCAGTTGGGTGCAAAGTCTCTGTATACAAATCGCCCACTGTCGTCAACAATATGGCACCCTTGTCCAGCAATTCACGTGCTGTAGCGGCAATGACTATAATTATTGGGAAGATCACTCTCGGCACCTTCCGTGCTGTATTGAGAGATGATGCTTCGCAATTGGTGGTCTGTGCTTGGTGCACTGTCGGCAGGGAGACGTTGTGCATGCTACGCAACTCATGCTCTGCAAGTTGAAAGTTTGGTGACTTCCACCTGTCCTGTGTTCTGGTGTGAGCCTCGACTTACACCAAGCACATGTTGCATGGCCGACACACTGCTGGTAAACTCACTGTAATGGGCTGGGCACGGAACCGGTTCGCACTGTTCTTTCAGACTGTGCACGTGCAGTTTGTCTGCAGGACAGTGTACGGATGCCGCTGCGCTGCAATCATGTACACTGCATGTACTTTGGCAGACTGGTGGCTTATTTTCTTTCGCTGCTGTACATACTTGGCGTCGTAGTGCTTTGACGCACTTCCAACAAATGCATTGGTCTGACGTGATGGTTGTGCATGCATGTGTGTAGCTTTTGCCAATCTGACAGCATTGAGCCACGTGTAAATCGCTTGTCTGATGGCACTTTGGAGCAAATGCTGCATTCTGGGTCACATGGTCGTCAAGTATGTATGCTTGTGGCATTTCTGGGTCTTCCTGCCGCTGACATCTGTGCACACATGCATGGAAAATATACGTAAAAAACACAACCGTACTGGCAATATATGTTGCCGCGTAACGCAGGGGGGGGTGCGGCGTAACGCGCGACCAGGCTAGTGCGACAAATTTTCGTTGCGTTCGTAACGCGCGTCCGGCGGGGTGCGGCGATCTTTTCATTGCAAAAAAGACTGAAAACTGTGAAAGCACGTGTACCGCGTGGTGAAAAGTTCAAAACTGGACGCAGCAGGAAGTCCTGCAATAGCAAAAAAAGGACTGCGGCAATATAGAAACCTGTGTAACGGCTCCTGTGCGACTTTGCATGTAACGCCCTGCGTGCGGCAAACATGTGCCAATGTAACGCTTCATGACCTCACTGCGGCAACATAATTATATTGCCAGTACGGTAGTTAGAAATCACGTCACTAGAGGCATGCCCTTTTTTCGGCCAGAACATAACTTCCGCTCCAATGTCACAAAGACTTACTCTCTTTTTATTATGTCCAGCATAGAAGCAGCGAAATGCCTGGTTAATTCGGTGGCACGAAATTATAGGTCGGGCGACGAAATTTCGACGAAAAAAGGAAAAGAGACAAACCGACGTGCAGCGACACCAAACTACAGAATTTCGCCGTTCTTGAAGAGCTCATAACAGAAAAAGGTGAAAGGCGACTACTGAATCCTCGAGTGCGACGACTAACTCCGAGAAAGCGTGAGACTGGCAAGCAGTGTAATACATGCAAACGATCATTATGATGAGAATGCCTTGAGAAAAGTGCACAAAATAAAAAAGGGTGCATCTGAAAAATAGAACTCTGTGTTTCGAAGTGATTTTTCAAATCTGGCGCATCGACTGTATTCATTTCTGTGTGACCATGGTGACCTAGGCGACTAAAGTAACGTTAGTTCTAATGGGTGCTAGCACAGTGCAAGTGCTATCCAATGGGCACTGTATATCTCGTGTCGGTACATGTACAGCGATGATCGCCATGAGAAGGAGAGTTTGGATTGGATCCAGGCCATCGTAACGAAGAAGGGCTCCTTCCGCTTGTCGGACAGGAGGACTCCAAGCCGTAACTGGTAACGGCGTTTCAGGGATGCTGACGTCGACGTACGCAGCTTTTCCGCAACCTCCGGTGGCGGTTGGGGCAAGAAGGAGGCCTGTTCAACTTCTCGCACCCTCTCCTCATATGCCCACGTCTTCTGTTCCTCATGCCTGGAGTAGGTCGAGGCGAGGGATGAGGCTTGGTTCGAAGGAGCATGTGGGTTGAACACCCGGACATCGAGGAATGTCCGCTCCGCTCGAACCTACTACGTAGTACCCCAACCCCCCCCCCCCCCCCCCGACGCCGCTACGTGGATCCAGGCGGATTCCATCGGTGCATATGGCTCAGCCGACCGGTACCGAAGTTCTCCACTCAATACAACGGTTGTAGAGGGGGTGGCAACCTCACGAATTCGAAGCATTGCGGCGGTGACGTCACGAATCTCGTTGGACATGTGGCGTAGTGCAGGATAGCCACCGGTGGGACATGACATGGCATACACCGCATCAAAGTTCTTGCCACACACACACACACACACGATGTAGGGAAGCAGAGCGGAGCCCATTCATACCGAAGGCATAACGCATCATCGGGCCGGAAGGCGCCTTTGTGGAGGTCACCCGTGAATCCATGCTGGCGGAGTGGGTGACAGGTGCATGAGCCAGCTGGAAGCACCCGCGAGTCTTTCCCGCAGCAAACTCGACAGTCCGCTTCAATGATGGGCTGTAGTTAAGAAGATTCTCTTGCTCCACGTGATAATTTATGGGCACGAGAAGCTGCTATGGCTTCCCGCTTCATCTGCCTTGTCGCAGCACGGATCCCTTCCATGGAGTGATGTTGGTGCAGAATCTGTTGCACAGGAGGGCCCGAGATACGTGCAGAGGCGGCGAACTGACAGGAGAGAGTGCACGGCCCAAACCTCCATCACGGCAAGGCAACGCCAGGAGTCTCGCTCCAGATCCCGGGGGGGGGGGGGGGGCAGTTAAAGCTGGGATGAGGGACCGGAGGTTCGAATCACCAGTTCTAGTGGCGCGAACTCCTCGGCTGTGTAAGCAACTGTCCGGGCCAGGAACCACCACTTATGGCGAAGGCCATGGGTGAAGGCCGCATAGGCTGCCTGTGCCGGGCTAGGCTGTGTACTGGCGTACCCGGCAGGGTCACTCTCGACTTAAGCGCACCATGTGGTGACTTTGGCCTCGACATATTGCTGGCGGTATGCTGTTGTGCCAAGGACTGCCGGCCCCGAGGTGGCGGCAGCCATCGCTACGGATCTCGATTTTGGTGGCCTGAAAGAGGTCGATGGCAAGGTCCATGTGGCCAGGCTTCACAAGCAGAATGCACTTGGAGGCGTTGATGACGTAGCCATGCATGGTCTTCCAAGGTGGCCCACCATGCCCGCAGCTTACTGCCTACTGCCAGTAGTACTGGCAGCTGTGGAGTCATCTGCATACCAGCACTGTAGGGCATCGCTGGACGACTTGGACACGTTGCCTTGGCTTGGTTAGACAAGCTCAACCACGACGAATGTGCCAAGCTGTTTCGCCGATGATTTACTCTTTCACCATGAATCGTGATCACGCTCTATGCTACTGCTAGACAAGAACCGAACTCCTGTTGGTATGCAATTTTTAGCGCACCGTTGCCATGGTTGCGGTGCATGCAAGTGAAGTGCTATCGCGTACCGGCTATGGAACTAGTGACGTGCATTAATTCACTTCTTTCGTTTACACTGGGTGCATCCTCCTACAAATGCTACAATACATGACTGTACGAGTAGTAGTAGTAGTCACTCAAAGCTTTATTCGGGAAAACCACAAATTGTGATGCAAAATGTGAAAACCAAGCGGATTAAAATAATTACCAAAACCATTATAGGAACCGATAAAAAAATGTAGTAGTAGTAGTAGCCATTGGCGGACTATGTTCGGCCAATCGTCAAATTATGCTTTTGATTATGCCACAATTATGGCACCAAATATGCTGAATTATGCTCGGTTCCACTATGTATTCACGCTGTACATAGAGGATTGAGAAACGACGCATACACACACGGCCATGCCCTAAGCATAATTATAATATTATTATGCCGGAGCATAATTTTTTGACGAAATCCCAAGATTATGCCAAATATTATGCCGGCATAATCCGCCAAGGGCTAAGTAGGAGTACTTCTGAAGTAGTACAATCATACCCATGTACCTATTTTTGTCAAGATACAAGAGCACAGTAGATCTACATCATGCACATTGGCACCGTTGACTTGGCTAGGTACATCTACTCGTGTACAAAAAAGAACGGAAAGCGCAGTGATTGGGGACCATATCACTACATGTATGTAGTATACCAGATCATTAGTACTGGAAGTCTATACTATGTGCGGTTCATCCACCGTCCGTAGAGGGCTCAATTTGCCGAAGGCAAAGAGCGGGATACACAGACTGCAAGTCTACAAATTTTCAGCCCGTTCAAATTTCGCCCCCCCCCCCCCCCCCCCCCCCCCCAGGGCTAAAACCCATTTCGGCCTGCACTGTCCCTGCTTACATACACTGTCACACTGAACCAAGCAAAACAAAATTTCGGTAGCAACAATTTTTCGGCCAAGTATGATCAGGCCAAAAATAGCCGAAAATAATATGCGCCGAATATTTGCTGACTTACAGTACACAACACCTTGCCTGCACGTGGGCAGAATCGGTAAGAACAACTATAAAATTGGAAGGCTAGGAATAGATCGGTGTGCCAATGAGAACTTCATAGTCGCGGAACAGCCTACTAGAAAGCGGCCTCAATCCTAACAAGCACAACTATCAGCAGCCAGAGGATAATACCAGAATGAGGCCACTGTGCCATTGTGTACGCAGTATAATAATACCAGTGCCTGCCCCTCAGTGACCTAGAACAGTGTGTGGCCAGGAAACTGAGTCTGGCGATTGGAATAGCTAAACAGCTCATACTCGTATGCAGCTTCACGGCACAGACAAGTAGCTGTAGGCAGGAGCAGTAGAGGTATGGCCAAGGAGAATAATGACTCCTCGTATAAACTACTTCGAAGTATGGACACAGTTCAACAAAACTCGAATGTGGAGCAGGTGTGGAACATTTAATAGCAATCCACCTAACCTCACAACTCGGCACACGGCACATAACTTGGACCGCCAGTGGTATTCTGTTCTGAAGTGTCAAGGGCACACTTTCATTATTTGAAGCTAGCACTGTGAGTTTATCTGGAGGTGTTCAACAACTGTACATGTACTAACAAAGTCAACGTCTTCATGACGCAGCATAGTACGCTGGGGAATGATAGGCTAAGTAGTACTACAGTATTCATGAATGATGTTGGTGTCGCGGCGACCTTGTCGCGCGATTTGTATCATGTTTGTGCCTGTTCTTGTTTCAGTACAAAACGCTAGTTCCATGCCCACGTTCCCGTGCTTTGTATGACTTGTTCTGGCCCACGTATGCATGACTGTACATGTACTTGTCAAGGCACGTGCATGCAGCACAGTTTGGCGCGCTTTTGCGAATGTGTTTGCTTCTCCCACGGTGGTGGGTTTTTATGCTGCTCTTCTTGGACACGAGTGGTTTTCAGTTTTGTTGTTCTCTAGTATTATTCTTCGAAAGAGCGATTACTACAGACTCATTTGTCCTATGATGTGTGCCACCTGTAGAGGTGAGATCGGACTTGTGACCTGTGTTGATAAATCGAGAGATTGGGAATTCTAATCTTTCGACATGGTGCTTTAGTGACCAGAGATTTTCCTCAGTTTATTTAGTAAATTCCGACCAGAGTGATGGAGACTATCGCCCAGCTTGTAAAGTGTAGAGCAAACACGAAGCGACGACTCACACGCCTTCGCCACAATTTAACCCGGGAGCTTGCCAAAGACGCTCCATCACCACACTACCTGCTACGAGATTGGCAGCAGGCTGAACGCCTTGCAGCTGAAATCAATGCCACACAGGCTAGAATCCGCGATCTGACCGAACAGGCGACTTCCTCGGATGTTGAGGACCGCCTGGAGCAACTCGACAAGTGGGAGTTCGAGTTCGATGATGACCTGGAAGTCCTGAGGGACGCACGTACCGTTCTACAGAGGGAGAACCCGTCCGGACTCGCCACAGCAGATGCGGAACTGGAGGCAATCGCCAACTCGAGTCGATCCAGTGCCCCACAGCCTCCCCCACGACGTCCCCAGCCGCTGCCTTGACCAGCGTATCCGAAGCCCATCAGCAGTGGTGGTCCACTCCAAGGGTCCACCTTCCGCTCCTGCGAGCCCTCCTGTGACTGCTGTTAGTCCTGTCCCTGCTACTGGCGCTCCAGCCACTCCAGTCGTCCCGTCTCCGAATGTCTCCGAAGCCCATCAGCAGTGGTGGTCCACTCCAAGGGTCCACCTTCCGCTCCTGCGAGCCCTCCCGTGACTGCTGTTAGTCTTGTCCCTGCTACTGGCTCTCCAGCCACTCCAGTCGTCCCGTCTCCGAATGTCTCCGAAGCCCATCAGCAGTGGTGGTCCACTCCAAGGGTCCACCTTCCGCTCCTGCGAGCCCTCCTGTGACTGCTGTTAGTCCTGTCCCTGCTACTGGCGCTCCAGCCACTCCAGTCGTCCCGTCTCCGAATGTCTCCGAAACCCCCAGCGACCAACTCGTGCGGCAGCTGACAAGGCCCGGCAGAATATTGCAAAGTGGACAGCTGTATCGTTGCTGCACGTACACATCCCACACGCCTGATAAGTTTGACCGTGTCAGAGTGTGAGGATTAGGTGGTGCTTGGTCCAATTGGCAGTGACCTCACAAGCACATAAAACTCTCTGTATGCCTGTTTACCTGCTTGCTGTGTGTGTGTGTGTGTGTGTGTGTGTGTGTGTGTGTGTGTGTGTGCGTGTGTATCTGCATTGCTTATGCTCTATAAGTTACCTCCCGGTGTACATTCCCGGTCGGCTGGAGTGTCGCGGCGACCTTGTCGCGCGATTTGTATCATGTTTGTGCCTGTTCTTGTTTCAGTACAAAACGCTAGTTCCATGCCCACGTTCCCGTGCTTTGTATGACTTGTTCTGGCCCACGTATGCATGACTGTACATGTACTTGTCAAGGCACGTGCATGCAGCACAGTTTGGCGCGCTTTTGCGAATGTGTTTGCTTCTCCCACGGTGGTGGGTTTTTATGCTGCTCTTCTTGGACACGAGTGGTTTTCAGTTTTGTTGTTCTCTAGTATTATTCTTCGAAAGAGCGATTACTACAGACTCATTTGTCCTATGATGTGTGCCACCTGTAGAGGTGAGATCGGACTTGTGACCTGTGTTGATAAATCGAGAGATTGGGAATTCTAATCTTTCGACAGTTGGTCATGTCTTGCTCATTTTCTTCTCATGTTCCAGCAGCCATTCCTTCGTCAATGTACCATGGCCCATGCTATAGTTTCCCAGACTTCCATTGCCTAGCGTCACACGATGGCAAGGCACAAATAGGGGTATGGGATTAGTGCGCATTGCATTGCCCACTGCACGGCCAGCTTTCTCTCTGCCCAACCGTCTTCCTAGTGCACCGTAGGTGATTGTGACACCAGGTTCGGTGCATGCTGTCAGCTCACGCAGAACTTGAGCAGTGAACTCAGGCATCGCAGTTAGGTCCAGAGGGGGCACTGGGCCCATTTGAGCCAAGTCACCACAGAAGTACGCTCTTAGCCAGCTGGAAGCAGCCAATAGAACGTCTTTGGCCTTGCATGACGTGTATGCAGATCCACAGGAACAAGTACATGACTCATCTTCAACAGCAGCTACGTTAGTAATAGCAGTACCCAGCACTGCGAGTTCAGCTGTTCCTATACCACTACATGTACTGGTGACCTCCACTGGCTTGCAACTTACTTTGAGCAGACCCTGGACACTGGCTGTGATTTCAAGTACTCCGAACGGGCATCGGTACGACAGGGAGCACATATCCAACCACTGTGACTTGTTCGCCTACCAGATCCACTACAATGATAAATGTACCTGTGTACATGTGTTATGTCATGTACGACTGTCCAGTCCAGTTCAGTCTTGCAGCTTTGCAACAGTCGTACAGCTTTGCGTTCCGCGTTCTGACATTTACAAGGGAATCATCGACCAAGTAAGTCATGGGTAGAATAAACTTCAGAAATTGTTCAAAATGTATTTCTCTTTCTCTCTCTGTTCCACAAGTAAAGCAAGAATCTGCCTTGTTCGGCTGTGGCTTGTACTTGTTATGTAGTGTGGGGATGGTTGTTGTCCTTAGCTTGATATCCTGAATTGGACTCGGACGAGTTTCAACACGTTGAGAAGAAACTGATTCAAATGATTGGCACGTGCACTCCGAAAAAGGATTTCGATTTCGCGCCACTCGATCTACATGTACATACGTCATTACTGACATTAGCTAGCTACGTCATGTTTTCTACTACCGCGGTCCGCGGTACACAGGAATCCAGGAACACACACATGGCATGTCGTTCGAAGCGAGCGGTTATCATGGTTATGCTGTTGGTGTATCCAGTCCATTATCTTCATACTCCCAATTCCTGGAATGGTACGAATTAATTATTAATATTACAGTAGTACTAGTAGAATAACCTTAGGACCTTATTACTCGTACTCTTGGTATGATTAATAACAAGGAGTAGTAAAATACTTTTCTTCTCCTATGATAGGTGCATGACAAGGACATGAAAGTACGATCCTGAACTGGAGCATTGTCAAACATGAACATAAAATAGGTTGAATTGAATTGAGGTACTGTAAATCAACTAATTATAAAGAGTTATGAAATTCAACAGCACTCGCGGCGGAGTGGTCGGTCAGTCCTTTGAAGAGGCGATTTTGTCAGGGTATGCCGAAGATGGCGGAATCTTACTTCCCGAATCAATCCCACGTGTTTCTCGAGAAATTTTGGTCAGCTGGAAGTCCTTGTCATATGTGGATCTGTGCAAAGAAATTCTGCCACTTTTCATTCCTGAGTCGGAGATTACCAGAGATGAGATCAATGGTGAGCACATTATGTACAGTAATGCATCTTTTGAATGCATCATTTAGAGTTTAGACGACAGCGCTTTATGTACTGTCGTGGACATTGAAATCCGATGGGATGAACGGGGCGGCGTCCTTACTGCTTTTAGCGTGTACCTGCACTGCAGTTCACGCACACACTGTAAAAATGGACTAGCAGTGCTCGCGGCTGCCAGGCCAGCGCCCCATGGCCGCTTGACTTCTCAACGGATTTCGATGTCTGCGACATTAGCATATTAACCAGAAGGCTACCCAAACCGGACGCCCATGCATAATGCATACAGCGGCAATTGTCTCCAGTATAATGTATGCACATACATGTACTTTAGTCCAATGCGGACGGGACTGTGCCACTCGCGATAGACAGACAGCCTAAACGTGGTCACGCCGTCCAGATGCATGGCAAGACTGCATTCTCGGGTCACGGCTTTTATGACTCGTGGAAAGTAGTGGTGAAACGAATATCAAAACTAGGGCTCAAACGGTTAGTCCGATTAACCGGTTGCAGACCGGTTACGAAGAATTAACGGTTAACCGATAAAGATAACGGTTACGCAGTAACTTTTCAGTCAATTTTTCAAGTATCAGGTCGTTGCAAAGTATGCACTTTCGCAGGCTGTCGCACGCGTACGCAATTTCTGGCCTGTCAACTCGGTCATATCTGGTCCCTTGGTGTGAGAGTATGTATCAATGAGCATGCAAGAGAATGTACATGTGTGCGTTGTACTGAATAGGGTACATTTTTTGGATGAGTATAGTCAAATATACGGTTAAAAAAGAGTCCGCAGGATTGCCGTGGCTAATAGGTTATAACCGTTAAACCGACCGTTAGCTTAGCAGTTAACCGTTAGGGGTAAAACCGTGACCGTTTGAGCCCTAATCAAAACCCAGTAGCCGAATATTCTTTGGCTTCACGAACGAACGAACGAACGAATAATCTTTCGTTAACACGGATGACATCACACACCCTCCTCTTAGTCATTTTATTGGATATTGTCACTATTATTAGGCATGACAATTTGACAAACAAAGGCACAAACAAAGGCACATACAAAGGCACAAACAAAGGCACAAACAAAGGCACATACAAAGGCACAAACAAAGGCACAAACAAAGGCACAAACAAAGGCACAAACAAAGGCACAAACAAAGGCACAAACAAAGGCACAAACAAAGGCACAAATTTCTGAGTGCAATAATACTGTAAAACCTGCCTTACTGCCTTACTGCCTTACTGCCTTACTGCCTTACTGCCTTACTGCCTTACTGCCTTACTGCCTTACTGCCTTACTGCCTTACTGCCTTACTGCCTTACTGCCTTACTGCCTTACTGCCTTACTGCCTTACTGCCTTACTGCCTTACTGCCTTACTGCCTTACTGCCTTACTGCCTTACTGCCTTACTGCCTTACTGCCTTACTGCCTTACTGCCTTACTGCCTTACTGCCTTACTGCCTTACTGCCTTACTGCCTTACTGCCTTACTGCCTTACTGCCTTACTGCCTTACTGCCTTACTGCCTTACTGCCTTACTGCCTTACTGCCTTACTGCCTTACTGCCTTACTGCCTTACTGCCTTACTGCCTTACTGCCTTACTGCCTTACTGCCTTACTGCCTTACTGCCTTACTGCCTTACTGCCTTACTGCCTTACTGCCTTACTGCCTTACTGCCTTACTGCCTTACTGCCTTACTGCCTTACTGCCTTACTGCCTTACTGCCTTACTGCCTTACTGCCTTACTGCCTTACTGCCTTACTGCCTTACTGCCTTACTGCCTTACTGCCTTACTGCCTTACTGCCTTACTGCCTTACTGCCTTACTGCCTTACTGCCTTACTGCCTTACTGCCTTACTGCCTTACTGCCTTACTGCCTTACTGCCTTACTGCCTTACTGCCTTAGTGCAGCGCAAACTGTCCTGATATGACAGGATTGCGCTTGATCCAGGGATGCACGGTCAATCCACAGCACTTTGGTGCATGAAAGTTTGTCCAATCAATTCGGGAGTCTGCTTGGTACAGGGTCCGGCAAACACAGGTTTTACTCTATGGCTGTGTTTACATGAGAAATTTCAACCCGGGTCGAGTTCAGCCCGGGTTGAAAGTCTGTACGATAGACAAAAGAGGTGAGCGTTTACATGAAGACAGTTGACCCGGGTCAAATACTGATATGCCGCCAAAAGTCCACTTCTAGAGTCCTGTATGGTCACGTGAATCCGTTCGCGCGAAAATTGCATGTGCAGTGCTGTTCAAACCTGGCGCGAGATACGCACAGAAGTACGTTTGTACGATTTTCTTGACCCGGTTGATTTCAACCCTCCCCTTGGGGGGAGGGTTGAAATCAACCCGGGGCGAAATTTCAACCCGGGTCAAGCGCAATGCGTCATGTAAATGCGCCATTCATTTTGTGCACATGGCGGGTTAAAATCTGACCCGGGTCGAACTCAACCCGGGTTGAAACGCTTCATGTAAACACAGCCTTTGTGATGGTTTAGCATGGAATTCTGGCCGTTCTGTTTCTACTGAAGTACGAAGAATATCTACATGTATTTATAAGTTCTTTGTTTTACAACTCATGTATTCGTGTAATATTATGTTATATCAACATGAAACGGGCATTCTTTTTGCTATTTTGTGCAGGCATTGTTGACAAGAGCTTCACCGACTTTGAGAATGGGGAAGTGGTGAGATTGGCAGAGCTTGGTGATACTCGATTGTGCATTGGAGAGGTTTTCCATGGCCCCACTGGTGCTTTTAAAGACTTAGCACTCAGTGTTTTGGGCCGATGTGTTGACCTTGTGTTGTCACGGCGACGACGCAAGGTCACCATTCTGGTGGGTACATCCGGTGATACTGGCAGTGCAGCTATCCGTAGTGTGTGCGGTTCACCCTGGGCCAATATCATTGTGCTCTATCCCGACGGAATGGTCTCTGAGGTAAGGTGTGAACAAGTGAGAGACATTAGGGAGGTTTAGTTACACGTAACGGATACGGGAACGTGGGTGATACATGTTAAGTTCGTGCAATGGACCCACGCTCGCAATGTTGTGTTTAGTCACACGGAATGAACTAAAGCATGAAGCGAAAGGCCCAAACTTGGCCAAAGACGAAGCTTCGAAGCTCATCGATTATTTTGATTTCGTTCTTCGAACTCTTCTTCAGCTGAGCACCCTCACAGCTTGCACAAATTATTATAAGAAAGTTGGTTGCCTGTACCACTCAAGCTCACACTTTCCCCACTGACTTGACTTGACGGTTGACTGAGTCGTGGCTGCCATCCAGAGCACACAAGAAGTCCATCGAACTTTCTATTCGCCAAACCTGCAAGAAAGCACCACTCCCTGCTCCCTGCGTAGATATGTTAGCATATTCTATCTGTGTATCCGTAGATATGTTAGCATATTCTATCTGTGTATCCGTAGATATGTTAGCATATTCTATCTGTGTATCCGTAGATATGTTAGCATATTCTATCTGTGTATCCGTAGATATGTTAGCATATTCTATCTGTGTATCCGTAGATATGTTAGCATATTCTATCTGTGTATCCGTAGATATGTTAGCATATTCTATCTGTGTATCCGTAGATATGTTAGCATATTCTATCTGTGTATCCGTAGATATGTTAGCATATTCTATCTGTGTATCCGTAGATATGTTAGCATATTCTATCTGTGTATCCGTAGATATGTTAGCATAGTCTATCTGTGTATCCGTAGATATGTTAGCATATTCTATCTGTGTATCCGTAGATATGTTAGCATATTCTATCTGTGTATCCGTAGGTATGTTAGCATAACCTATCTGTGTATCCGTAGATATGTTGCATCCTTTGGATCTCAGGAACAGCTGTGATGGAGATTTTTCAATTATCCAAGAATGAGTTGAAGTGGCAGTAAATTATGTTGTATTGAGGGTACCCCATATAAGTACGAATCTGTGTTATATCTTTAGTTGCCAGCCCTGTTACAAGATAAGTCTCGTTATATTAAAGATAACTTTTCCGATGGCCCAGAGATTATGTACTAACGAGGGATGACCTGTACAGGGGTTTGTTCTATTTGTTACTAATATGTGGTATTCGACTGCTTGTGTTTGCTCTGCTTACCAGATTCAGCGTCTTCAAATGACCACAGTGGATGCACCCAATGTACATGTGTATGCCGTGGAGGGTACATCTGATGACCTGGATGTACCAATACGTAACGTATTCCGTGACTTGGCGCTGGTCAATGAGTATGGTCTGTGTAGTATCAACAGCATCAACGTTGGCCGTGTTCTCTTCCAGTGTGTGCACTACATCTACTTCTACTTGAAAGTATGCGGTGATGACCTGGAGCGTCGACTGCCTGTGTACATACCAACTGGAGCTGCTGGGCACATCACTGCAGGCTGCATTGCTCGACGTCTGACCGGTTTGGACATACAACTAATTGCCTGCGTCAATGAGAATGACATCATGCACCGGTGGCTGGAGACGGGTGTGTTTCAAGTTAGCAGTGCGGTCATGCCGACCTCTAGCAATGCCATGGACATCCAGGTACCGTACAACATCGAGCGCTTACTCTTCTATCTGAGTGATGGTGACTGTGCTCTGGTCAAGAGTCTTATGGATGATCTGGATAAGAAGGGCTTGTTCGTCACACCGCCTGCACTGCGAGAGAGAGCATCTCTATTTATGACAAGTCGACGGGTCACCGAAGCCGAGAGGATGAGCACCATGAAGGAAGTCAGTGATCGCCATTCATATGTCCTATGTCCTCACTCGGCAATCGCAGTGAAGGCAGCATTGGACGACCGTGAAGGCGAAGGGTGTGATCTTTCTGAGTCCCACACTTGCGTGTGCTTGGCAACGGCCACACCAGCAAAGTTTATGTCAGCTGTGCGGAAAGCTGAAGTCACAGTACATGTTCAGCAACCAGACTCCTGGAGCCACCTGAAAGATTCCAAGGAGCGCGACAAGCGTATGCGAAAAGGAGAAGACTGGGAGGCCATGCTCCGTGAAGCGATTAAAAAGTCACACGGCAGCACGGACTTGTAATAGATGCCAATGTACAACAAGTACCTGTTCATGCCTCCACACAGCTACTCAGTTATGATCTGCTGCTGCTGCTGCTGCTGCATATTCACAGGAACCGTTCAGTGTTTACACTCACTGTACGCCTTATATGGTGAGCTGTACTGGATAAGAGTTGCTCGATTTACGTGTGGCTCTGCAATGTATTGGCTTTGACTGCAGAGCCTTGTAAGTATGGTGGCTTGGTGCAATGTTTTATAAAACGTAAACATTGGGAGAATTTGTGCTTAACACCCAGGAGCCAAGGAGTTCGTTATAATATGACTGGACACATTGCATTAGGTTTTTATTCGAATGCTTATTCATGCTCTGTAGACATAATATTATGTTCACTGTATCAAGAGGCTATGGGAGTATGGTGACCAACGTGTAGGTGACTGTTTTGTTTTTGTTTTTCCGTATCGCTGCTGTTTTCCTATATGCTTGTTTTAACATGATCAGTGTTTAGATACTGGTCAGGTCTTAGTCTGTTGCCACGGTTATCGCACTGCCAAGCACATTTTAGCACTCGCTTCTCTTGCAAAACGATATCATTATTTTCTATTTTCCACTCTAGGTAGGAATGCAGTCGCTACTGCTTGCAAATGTAGTGATTGCCACCAAGTGTATGCGCCATCACAATATTATAATTATACACCAAAAAAAGTTGATCTACCAAACAAACAATAAGAGGATGGAAAAAGTGTTTTTGTGTTTCACGCACTATTAAAGGGGCTGGGGCCGTCCGTGAATATCGAACTTTTTTCACCAAACGAATTATTTTAGTTTGGACCCAACCCCTCCCTCCCACCCCATATAAACGAAATTATTTCGTTTTGTGAAAAAAACTTTCTCATTGTTTGAGCTAGCTCTGCCTCTCGGTATTGATAACTCTCTTGGACAGCCTGGAACCTCTCTGTTGTTGATCTACGATAAACTGGTTCTCATTTGCCACCACCTATGTTTCAATACAGCCATCCAGAGCAGAGAAACAGCCAGAACTAAAGCAAGGTTTACACATTTGTTAGAAAATGCCAAATCTTAAAAATAACCAATCATCTCGTGTAAGTACTTTTAGTAGTCATGTGTGTGCGCCTAGCATAGCATAACCCCATTCAAGATCATAATAGCAAGAGTACTGCTGATAATAGGGGTGGGGCACCCTGCAGCTTCATAACTCGAAGAGAAATGGTGAGTACACATGCTCTTTCCCTGGACACTGCAAATTCACAGCTCAGTTCACTGTATCATTATCGACGTTTCGGCAAATCACCATCACCAGGACAGCACAGAGTCGGAGGTAACATTTGTAGTCGGAAAAATATTATCACCGCCAATACTAAAATAACACCAAATTATTGTATATAACCGCTCCTTGGCAGACTTCCACTTCATATCGTATCCTGCTGATGCAGTGAACAGAGTTGTGAATTTGCAGTTACTTTACTGTACCCTTCGTGGGTATGTATGCTTGGAACAGAAGGTATACTTGAATATTACGGAGTGTGAAACCAACAAAGGTGTCAGCAGTACAACGCTACTACTGTACAAGCAGCCAAGCCCGCTGGCACCAGACCCAATGTTGTCCAGCTGGCACATACCCTAGTCACACATGCATACATATAGCTGATTGCGTAGAACAACTTGTCAAGGCTCTCTGGCCTACTAATTATGCCATACGAATGAGTGATAACGTCCAGCGCACAGTGAGCAACACAAGAGGAAATGGCCTACCACAGCGATGTGCCTAACTAAAAAAAGAAGAAGAAGAAAAAGAACCACTATAAAACAAAATAATGTGAGAAAGTGAGTACAATAAAAATAGCAAGCAAAACAGCAATACCTGATGCCCAAGCTTATCTATCAGGTGCCAGCACCTAACGGTCAGAATATCTGATAAACACGTCCAGAGGAGCAGAGGATAATGGCATGTACATGTATACCGTTAGCAACAACAGCAGTGTATATACTAATGGCATGTATACCGTTAGCAACAGCAGTGTATATACTAATGGCATGTATACCGTTAGCAACAACAGCAGTGTATATACTAATGGCATGTATACCGTTAGCAACAGCAGTGTATATACTAATGGCATGTATACCGTTAGCAACAGCAGTGTATATACTAATGGCATGTATACCGTTAGCAACAGCAGTGTATATACTAATGGCATGTATACCGTTAGCAACAACAGCAGTGTATATACTAATGGCATGTATACCGTTAGCAACAGCAGTGTATATACTAATGGCATGTATACCGTTAGCAACAGCAGTGTATATACGAACTGCACAGACATGGTTCACACACTAAAAGGCACACTAGCGGTAAATCCCGGACATGTCAGTCAAGGACAAACGACAAAGGAAAGAACAAACCACCCTGGTGCAGAACCGGCACACGGCACTCTCGCGTGGGATGCAAATCGCAAGTTATTGGACACAATAATAATAATACAATATCTGCTGCCAAACTGATGGGAAGGAAAGAATGTTTAAAAAAAGTTGTATGGCAGGACATGACAAGCAAGCTAGTTATGAGAAGTTAACTTGCGATGACAAATTGCTGAACTAAGAAAAGAAAGCTGGTACAAAGGTATACATGTGTGTTCATGGGCACACACACACACACACACACACACACACGCACACACACACGCACGCGCACACACACGTGCACGCACCCACATAGACGCATGCACATACAGACACGCACATGCATGCACAGCCAAGACGCACCCGTAGAGCCAGAGACAGATCTCTAGAGTAGGCACGAAATAGTGAAATGGCTGCAGTGCTTATGCAATAGTTACCTGCATCATCATCACCAGTCCTCTTCTTCCCCCACTCCATCATCATAAGGACTGGTGTCAGTGTCAATAGCCACACAGTGGTAAGCTGCATAGCGGATCTTCTCGGCAGCAACTTTTGCACTGCAATCGAGCATAAAAACAACAGGACACGGCCAAGAAAAGGATATACTTGATGATCGTCCTTTTTTCAGAAAAAAAGGGGAGGGCGGCCGGATTTTATTATTATAGTTTTTAATTTTTTATGCATTATTGCTTGATCACTGAGGGTGCGTTTGGTTGGTATGATCAAGAGTACATGAAAACCAGAGTGTGCAGCTTGGGGCCTTTTCTGCTATGGGTGTCTGTCACGGCGGAATTCCGTGATTACATCATATTTGGCGCAGATCTAAGGCGGGAAATGGCGTAGTGCGTACAACTGAGCTGCAGTTGTGCAGAAAGAGACCTGCTTGAATCCTGCTTGTACGCACTACATCACTATTATTATTATTATTATTATTATTATTTTACAAGAAGTCGGAGGCGGATAATACTTTAATAACGAAGGTACGTGTTGGGTCGTAAGTATCCACGCAAACACACATCCAGTCAAAATAAGGCACTTGTCAAAGTATCCGAACGTTTTCGGTCCCTTCTCATCAAGGATTATACAGGGAATGGCTCAAGTTGGAAAGACTAAAACTTATATAGCGTAAAGATATGAGATAACAACACTCGTGACAAGGTGGAAAAAGTATCAAGTTCAGCACGACACAAAACTCGAAGGAAATAATAATAGCGACAAGAACATAGTGAGCAAATTAAGTTACATTGCTAACACCTCGACGAGGAGTAACACCAAACAATTGTAGCGACAACACATTTTCTTTCTGTACGCAAAGTTCAGGATCTAACTTACGGATATACAAAGCTTCTAACACAGCCAGATGCAACGCACATCTACCACGTGACAATATTGAGAACACATTATCACTGTACAACTCACGACAATTGGTACGGGATGACAGATGTTGCTTGATGGACGAAGTGCGATTCTTAGCTCCGTTGGGTGCAGTCTCCTCCAATGTCCCGTCATCTCGCCTCTTCGCGGCATCACCACTAACACTATCATGTGCCGTTAAGTTTTGTTCCGCTTGATGCGCGTGAGTGTCGTCCTCGCCGTGGTCGTCCTCCAAAATGTGCTGTCCAGTCCATCGGTGGATCTTCCTCTTCCTGTGAAGATATCACTGCATGCCCGTCCTCCTCCGCGTGTATAGCGCAGGGTCCAGCTGAGAACGGCGTGAAAGATGGTGAAAGACCGACACGTAAACCACCGAAATTGACAAAGGATCTGTCTGCGTCGGGAAGGGTTACGCGAAGCCAAGTAAAAATACGGACTGGTGAGGACGCACGTACAACGACAACGGAAGTGACAACAACAGTCAATATTCGAAAACGTGGTAGACCGCGAAAACGAACCTCAATATCGAACACCGGACAAGTTGGAGCAAGAAGATCAATAGAAATCCGCAATGGAGGAGACGTAGCTGAAAGGACACTGGGCATCGCGCACACAACGGCTAGCGTCAGAAAACGTGGAAGGCCGCGGAAAAGCAAAGAGACGGATAGTGGTGATGCCGCGAAGAGGCGAGATGACGGGACATTGGAGGAGACTGCACCCAACGGAGCTAAGAATCGCACTTCGTCCATCAAGCAACATCTGTCATCCCGTACCAATTGTCGTGAGTTGTACAGTGATAATGTGTTCTCAATATTGTCACGTGGTAGATGTGCGTTGCATCTGGCTGTGTTAGAAGCTTTGTATATCCGTAAGTTAGATCCTGAACTTTGCGTACAGAAAGAAAATGTGTTGTCGCTACAATTGTTTGGTGTTACTCCTCGTCGAGGTGTTAGCAATGTAACTTAATTTGCTCACTATGTTCTTGTCGCTATTATTATTTCCTTCGAGTTTTGTGTCGTGCTGAACTTGATACTTTTTCCACCTTGTCACGAGTGTTGTTATCTCATATCTTTACGCTATATAAGTTTTAGTCTTTCCAACTTGAGCCATTCCCTGTATAATCCTTGATGAGAAGGGACCGAAAACGTTCGGATACTTTGACAAGTGCCTTATTTTGACTGGATGTGTGTTTGCGTGGATACTTACGACCCAACACGTACCTTCGTTATTAAAGTATTATTATTATTATTATTATTATTATTATTATTATTATTATTATTATTATTTGGAAAGGATTGGGAGAACTTCATATTCAAAGGATCAGTCGGGGAAGTGAACTGCCTGAAAAGAGAAAAAAACGCCAGACCCACCAGGACTCGAACCTGGGACCCTGCTTGTCATGAGCAATGCTCTAACCACTGAGCTATGGGACCAGGCTGAACCCAGAAGGCGCTGACAAGTTTTTCACTCCAAAGGCAGCTCACAACACGTGCCACACATACTGATGGCACTTGGGTCTTTTTCCCTCCCCCAGGGGACCAACCACGGTCAGTTTCTGGAAACTACCAGAGGTGAAAGAAAGTGATTAAATTTGGAAAGGATTGGGAGAACTTCATATTCAAAGGATCAGTCGGGGAAGTGAACTGCCTGAAAAGAGAAAAAAACGCCAGACCCACCAGGACTCGAACCTGGGACCCTGCTTGTCATGAGCAATAATGCTCTAACCACTGAGCTATGGGACCAGGCTGAACCCAGAAGGCGCTGACAAGTTTTTCACTCCAAAGGCAGCTCACAACACGTGCCACACATACTGATGGCACTTGGGTCTTTTTCCCTCCCCCAGGGGACCAACCACGGTCAGTTTCTGGAAACTACCAGAGGTGAAAGAAAGTGATTAAATTTGGAAAGGATTGGGAGAACTTCATATTCAAAGGATCAGTCGGGGAAGTGAACTGCCTGAAAAGAGAAAAAAACGCCAGACCCACCAGGACTCGAACCTGGGACCCTGCTTGTCATGAGCAATGCTCTAACCACTGAGCTATGGGACCAGGCTGAACCCAGAAGGCGCTGACAAGTTTTTCACTCCAAAGGCAGCTCACAACACGTGCCACACATACTGATGGCACTTGGGTCTTTTTCCCTCCCCCAGGGGACCAACCACGGTCAGTTTCTGGAAACTACCAGAGGTGAAAGAAAGTGATTAAATTTGGAAAGGATTGGGAGAACTTCATATTCAAAGGATCAGTCGGGGAAGTGAACTGCCTGAAAAGAGAAAAAAACGCCAGACCCACCAGGACTCGAACCTGGGACCCTGCTTGTCATGAGCAATGCTCTAACCACTGAGCTATGGGACCAGGCTGAACCCAGAAGGCGCTGACAAGTTTTTCACTCCAAAGGCAGCTCACAACACGTGCCACACATACTGATGGCACTTGGGTCTTTTTCCCTCCCCCAGGGGACCAACCACGGTCAGTTTCTGGAAACTACCAGAGGTGAAAGAAAGTGATTAAATTTGGAAAGGATTGGGAGAACTTCATATTCAAAGGATCAGTCGGGGAAGTGAACTGCCTGAAAAGAGAAAAAAACGCCAGACCCACCAGGACTCGAACCTGGGACCCTGCTTGTCATGAGCAATGCTCTAACCACTGAGCTATGGGACCAGGCTGAACCCAGAAGGCGCTGACAAGTTTTTCACTCCAAAGGCAGCTCACAACACGTGTCACACATACTGATGGCACTTGGGTCTTTTTCCCTCCCCCAGGGGACCAACCACGGTCAGTTTCTGGAAACTACCAGAGGTGAAAGAAAGTGATTAAATTTGGAAAGGATTGGGAGAACTTCATATTCAAAGGATCAGTCGGGGAAGTGAACTGCCTGAAAAGAGAAAAAAACGCCAGACCCACCAGGACTCGAACCTGGGACCCTGCTTGTCATGAGCAATGCTCTAACCACTGGTGGGTCTGGCGTTTTTTTCTCTTTTCAGGCAGTTCACTTCCCCGACTGATCCTTTGAATATGAAGTTCTCCCAATCCTTTCCAAATTTAATCACTTTCTTTCACCTCTGGTAGTTTCCAGAAACTGACCGTGGTTGGTCCCCTGGGGGAGGGAAAAAGACCCAAGTGCCATCAGTATGTGTGGCACGTGTTGTGAGCTGCCTTTGGAGTGAAAAACTTGTCAGCGCCTTCTGGGTTCAGCCTGGTCCCATAGCTCAGTGGTTAGAGCATTGCTCATGACAAGCAGGGTCCCAGGTTCGAGTCCTGGTGGGTCTGGCGTTTTTTTCTCTTTTCAGGCAGTTCACTTCCCCGACTGATCCTTTGATTATTATTATTATTATTATTATTATTATTATTATTATTTAGGAATGGGTTTGCTCCCACATTGGAGCTCGCGCTATTCCGCCGACGACTTGACACTTGACTGACTCACGACTGCCATCCAGAGAACACGAGAAGTCCATCGAACCTTCGACTCGGCAAACCTGCAAGAAAGCACCACTCCCTGCTCAATACACAGTGTTTCGGGGAATTCACCCCTCATCAGTTGAGCTTGAGTAGGCTGAGGAAGATTGTGCCTGAAGAGCACCACTTATATAGTGCTGTCCAGGCACAAACATCACCAGGGATACAAACTTACAGAGACACTCCGTTTCCAGCGCGACAAACACCTCGTGAACACCAGATAGCAGCGTGAGTCAGTTATCGCTCCTGGACGGTGAGAACAGACGAAGAGGACCCTCGGTCATTCACAACGCTGTCACCTCCAAACCACCTAGTCGCACGCCCGCGCTGGGCACAACAGTACGAAATAGAGGTTGCGACTTCGGCGATGATTTTGTTTAGGAATGGGTTTGCTCCCACATTGGAGCTCGCGCTATTCCGCCGACGACTTGACACTTGACTGACTCACGACTGCCATCCAGAGAACACGAGAAGTCCATCGAACCTTCGACTCGGCAAACCTGCAAGAAAGCACCACTCCCTGCTCAATACACAGTGTTTCGGGGAATTCACCCCTCATCAGTTGAGCTTGAGTAGGCTGAGGAAGATTGTGCCTGAAGAGCACCACTTATATAGTGCTGTCCAGGCACAAACATCACCAGGGATACAAACTTACAGAGACACTCCGTTTCCAGCGCGACAAACACCTCGTGAACACCAGATAGCAGCGTGAGTCAGTTATCACCGTCCAGGAGCGATAACTGACTCACGCTGCTATCTGGTGTTCACGAGGTGTTTGTCGCGCTGGAAACGGAGTGTCTCTGTAAGTTTGTATCCCTGGTGATGTTTGTGCCTGGACAGCACTATATAAGTGGTGCTCTTCAGGCACAATCTTCCTCAGCCTACTCAAGCTCAACTGATGAGGGGTGAATTCCCCGAAACACTGTGTATTGAGCAGGGAGTGGTGCTTTCTTGCAGGTTTGCCGAGTCGAAGGTTCGATGGACTTCTCGTGTTCTCTGGATGGCAGTCGTGAGTCAGTCAAGTGTCAAGTCGTCGGCGGAATAGCGCGAGCTCCAATGTGGGAGCAAACCCATTCCTAAACAAAATCATCGCCGAAGTCGCAACCTCTATTTCGTACTGTTGTGCCCAGCGCGGGCGTGCGACTAGGTGGTTTGGAGGTGACAGCGTTGTGAATGACCGAGGGTCCTCTTCGTCTGTTCTCACCGTCCAGGAGCGATAACTGACTCACGCTGCTATCTGGTGTTCACGAGGTGTTTGTCGCGCTGGAAACGGAGTGTCTCTGTAAGTTTGTATCCCTGGTGATGTTTGTGCCTGGACAGCACTATATAAGTGGTGCTCTTCAGGCACAATCTTCCTCAGCCTACTCAAGCTCAACTGATGAGGGGTGAATTCCCCGAAACACTGTGTATTGAGCAGGGAGTGGTGCTTTCTTGCAGGTTTGCCGAGTCGAAGGTTCGATGGACTTCTCGTGTTCTCTGGATGGCAGTCGTGAGTCAGTCAAGTGTCAAGTCGTCGGCGGAATAGCGCGAGCTCCAATGTGGGAGCAAACCCATTCCTAAACAAAATCATCGCCGAAGTCGCAACCTCTATTTCGTACTGTTGTGCCCAGCGCGGGCGTGCGACTAGGTGGTTTGGAGGTGACAGCGTTGTGAATGACCGAGGGTCCTCTTCGTCTGTTCTCACCGTCCAGGAGCGATAACTGACTCACGCTGCTATCTGGTGTTCACGAGGTGTTTGTCGCGCTGGAAACGGAGTGTCTCTGTAAGTTTGTATCCCTGGTGATGTTTGTGCCTGGACAGCACTATATAAGTGGTGCTCTTCAGGCACAATCTTCCTCAGCCTACTCAAGCTCAACTGATGAGGGGTGAATTCCCCGAAACACTGTGTATTGAGCAGGGAGTGGTGCTTTCTTGCAGGTTTGCCGAGTCGAAGGTTCGATGGACTTCTCGTGTTCTCTGGATGGCAGTCGTGAGTCAGTCAAGTGTCAAGTCGTCGGCGGAATAGCGCGAGCTCCAATGTGGGAGCAAACCCATTCCTAAACAAAATCATCGCCGAAGTCGCAACCTCTATTTCGTACTGTTGTGCCCAGCGCGGGCGTGCGACTAGGTGGTTTGGAGGTGACAGCGTTGTGAATGACCGAGGGTCCTCTTCGTCTGTTCTCACCGTCCAGGAGCGATAACTGACTCACGCTGCTATCTGGTGTTCACGAGGTGTTTGTCGCGCTGGAAACGGAGTGTCTCTGTAAGTTTGTATCCCTGGTGATGTTTGTGCCTGGACAGCACTATATAAGTGGTGCTCTTCAGGCACAATCTTCCTCAGCCTACTCAAGCTCAACTGATGAGGGGTGAATTCCCCGAAACACTGTGTATTGAGCAGGGAGTGGTGCTTTCTTGCAGGTTTGCCGAGTCGAAGGTTCGATGGACTTCTCGTGTTCTCTGGATGGCAGTCGTGAGTCAGTCAAGTGTCAAGTCGTCGGCGGAATAGCGCGAGCTCCAATGTGGGAGCAAACCCATTCCTAAACAAAATCATCGCCGAAGTCGCAACCTCTATTTCGTACTGTTGTGCCCAGCGCGGGCGTGCGACTAGGTGGTTTGGAGGTGACAGCGTTGTGAATGACCGAGGGTCCTCTTCGTCTGTTCTCACCGTCCAGGAGCGATAACTGACTCACGCTGCTATCTGGTGTTCACGAGGTGTTTGTCGCGCTGGAAACGGAGTGTCTCTGTAAGTTTGTATCCCTGGTGATGTTTGTGCCTGGACAGCACTATATAAGTGGTGCTCTTCAGGCACAATCTTCCTCAGCCTACTCAAGCTCAACTGATGAGGGGTGAATTCCCCGAAACACTGTGTATTGAGCAGGGAGTGGTGCTTTCTTGCAGGTTTGCCGAGTCGAAGGTTCGATGGACTTCTCGTGTTCTCTGGATGGCAGTCGTGAGTCAGTCAAGTGTCAAGTCGTCGGCGGAATAGCGCGAGCTCCAATGTGGGAGCAAACCCATTCCTAAACAAAATCATCGCCGAAGTCGCAACCTCTATTTCGTACTGTTGTGCCCAGCGCGGGCGTGCGACTAGGTGGTTTGGAGGTGACAGCGTTGTGAATGACCGAGGGTCCTCTTCGTCTGTTCTCACCGTCCAGGAGCGATAACTGACTCACGCTGCTATCTGGTGTTCACGAGGTGTTTGTCGCGCTGGAAACGGAGTGTCTCTGTAAGTTTGTATCCCTGGTGATGTTTGTGCCTGGACAGCACTATATAAGTGGTGCTCTTCAGGCACAATCTTCCTCAGCCTACTCAAGCTCAACTGATGAGGGGTGAATTCCCCGAAACACTGTGTATTGAGCAGGGAGTGGTGCTTTCTTGCAGGTTTGCCGAGTCGAAGGTTCGATGGACTTCTCGTGTTCTCTGGATGGCAGTCGTGAGTCAGTCAAGTGTCAAGTCGTCGGCGGAATAGCGCGAGCTCCAATGTGGGAGCAAACCCATTCCTAAACAAAATCATCGCCGAAGTCGCAACCTCTATTTCGTATTATTATTATTATTATTATTATTATTATTTTCTTCAGACTTTTCCCGTTTGTCTCTTTCCCTCAAAACCAGTTAATATTTTATGACTTGGGGCTCCCCGCGTGCTAGTTTGTACGTGAAGTGTGTGGGTACAGTGAGGGCTGCGTCCCACCCGCCTGTGTGGATTCACAGGAAGTGTGAGTTACGAAGTCTGAAGAAAACGTTGAACGGTCTCTGCTTGGATGACGACTACACCATAGCTCAGTGGTTAGAGCATCGCTGGCTACAAGCGAGGGTCCCTGGTTCGAGTCCTGGTGGTGACAGTCAATTTTTTCTTCAGACTTTTCCCGTTTGTCTCTTTCCCTCAAAACCAGTTAATATTATTATTATTATTATTATTATTATTATTATTATATGCATTCCCGCGGCAGCGTCAACAGTGCAAGTGCAAGTCGCCCATGCACAAACACCGTCCACACGTTCGCTTATGCTGGACATGGTAAGAGAAGCAGTTGACATAGGAGACATAAAGACAACAAGCACAAACGTAGCTGTAAATCCTTTGTGTATAGAATGTTTAAAGTGTATTGAGCGATATTTCCGTGATCTGGGAAAAAGGTGACGGCGCGGTTTCATCGCCGCAACCTCTACTTGCAGATCATATCCAGTAGCTGCCTCCATTCGCTTCGAACTGCAGCTACGTCTGATAGGCGCTCCAGATCTTCCAGGCTCTGCAATCGCCCGCACGCAGCTCGGTGGAGGTCGTCGTCGAGCTTCACCGGCAGGGTGATGCGAGGGCGGCCTCTCCACTTGTGGTCATCACATTGAAAGTAGCTGACCATGCTTAGGACGGCGGGGGCTACATCACTAAAATGATGTAATCACGGAATTCCGCCGTGACAGCCACCCATCCGAGCTGCACACTCTGGTTTTCATGTACTCTTGGTATGATCTAGAACAGGATTGAACAGCTGGTGCACACGGAGCAGCCTCATGCCAACCAATCGATTCTCCAGAAACAGAGCACATTTTCGTGAAAAGGGTGCCAAACTTGGTTAGCATTCTTCAAAAATGTGTACGAGTCACCATGGTTACTTTGTACGGTACAACGAGTGCATGCCAAGTTCAACCAAAAGCGTATGCACACGACCATTTGGGACCAAAATTGATGTTCCCGCGTGGTTTCACTGTGAAAAAGTGAAACTGCTCGGTCTCCGTACGTACAGTTGCCACAGCATCGTCTCTCTCCGTACTGTCTCTTTCTCATCTATCTTATATATGCGCACGCTCGGTGTAAATACGTCAGTCCTTGTCTTGTCCCACAATGGACTCCTGCGTGGCTTGCAAGCCGAACACAACATGCTTCACTAGCATAGGTAAAAAGGTATGTGAACCACATTATCGCAAATTAGCGCCAATGCGCTTTGACATTTCAGGCCCATCAAGAGGTGAAGCGCTTATTTCAGCGAGGCACTTGTCTTAGGAAGGTGGCTAGCTGTATGCCCAGCGTTTCACCAAGTAAGCACCATAACCGTCATACGGATGAGCAGAGCAGTACAGCAATGGCATACCGTATTTTTCATAGTATAGTGCGCACCTTTGTATAACGTGCACCCCGAATCTTCGATGGGGGTGCGCACTTCAATCTTCATTGAAGTACATGCATTTCATATTCGGAGCATAGTGCGCACCTGCGATTTAGGGCCTAAAATAGCACATCTAAAGTGCGCACTATACTCCGGAAAATACGGTACCACACCATAGCACGCTAGACACAAGCATGGTATGCGACATGGTGGCAAAAAGCGTACCGACTCGTGGCAAATCTGCAGGTTCGAAGTGCGGCGATTATTTCCCGAAAATAAGGTACTTCAAATTGAAAGTAGATGCCCAACACTATCTGGCATATTTCAAGTTTACCCACCAACCGTAGCACGCACACATGCACACACCCACACCCACACACAAAGAGCAACATGTGCTTGGACTGCACATGCACACACCACACAATTCACTTACTTCGGGTAGTTTGGTAGAAACAGAGTGCTGGAGCAAGTGGCAGACTCGGGCAAAGCGTCATTTAGTGCACCGTCCCTGCGAAACGCCAACACATACAATACAGACATAGTTAGCAAAACAGCCAGCATGCTAGCACTTTTCCAAATGACAACAGGTTTCTTTTTCGAAGAATGTTCTATTTACAGGAGGGTTCTGTTGATGGAGGAATGTTCTATTTACAGGAGGGTTCTGTTGATGGAGGAATGTTCTATTTACAGGAGGGTTCTGCTGATGGAGGAATGTTCTATTTACAGGAGGGTTCTGTTGATGGAGGAACGCACGGCAGCGGTGGCGGCAGCGGCATCAAACAGCAACCTTGCTCAGATCATTTGTCCTGGAAAGCATCAAACAGCAACCTTGTTAATCATCAGATCAGTTGTCCTGGAAAGCATCAAACAGCAACCTTGTTAATCATCAGATCAGTTGTCCTGGAAAGCATCAAACAGCAACCTTGTTAATCATCAGATCAGTTGTCCTGGAAAGCATCAAACAGCAACCTTGTTAATCATCAGATCAGTTGTCCTGGAAAGCATCAAACAGCAACCTTGTTAATCATCAGATCAGTTGTCCTGGAAAGCATCAAACAGCAACCTTGTTAATCATCAGATCAGTTGTCCTGGAAAGCATCAAACAGCAACCTTGTTAATCATCAGATCAGTTGTCCTGGAAAGCATCAAACAGCAACCTTGTTAATCATCAGATCAGTTGTCCTGGAAAGCATCAAACAGCAACCTTGTTAATCATCAGATCATTTGTCCTGGAAAGCATCAAACAGCAACCTTGTTAATCATCAGATCAGTTGTCCTGGAAAGCATCAAACAGCAACCTTGTTAATCATCAGATCAGTTGTCCTGGAAAGCATCAAACAGCAACCTTGTTAATCATCAGATCAGTTGTCCGGGAAAGCATCAAACAGCAACCTTGTTAATCATCAGATCAGTTGTCCTGGAAAGCATCAAACAGCAACCTTGTTAATCATCAGATCAGTTGTCCTGGAAAGCATCAAACAGCAACCTTGTTAATCATCAGATCAGTTGTCCTGGAAAGCATCAAACAGCAACCTTGTTAATCATCAGATCAGTTGTCCTGGAAAGCATCAAACAGCAACCTTGTTAATCATCAGATCAGTTGTCCTGGAAAGCATCAAACAGCAACCTTGTTAATCATCAGATCATTTGTCCTGGAAAGCATCAAACAGCAACCTTGTTAATCATCAGATCAGTTGTCCTGGAAAGCATCAAACAGCAACCTTGTTAATCATCAGATCAGTTGTCCTGGAAAGCATCAAACAGCAACCTTGTTAATCATCAGATCATTTGTCCTGGAAAGCATCAAACAGCAACCTTATTAATCATCAGATCAGTTGTCCTGGAAAGCATCAAACAGCAACCTTGTTAATCATCAGATCAGTTGTCCTGGAAAGCATCAAACAGCAACCTTGTTAATCATCAGATCATTTGTCCTGGAAAGCATCAAACAGCAACCTTGTTAATCATCAGATCAGTTGTCCTGGAAAGCATCAAACAGCAACCTTGTTAATCATCAGATCAGTTGTCCTGGAAAGCATCAAACAGCAACCTTGTTAATCATCAGGTCATTTGTCCTGGAAAGCATCAAACAGCAACCTTGTTAATCATCAGATCAGTTGTCCTGGAAAGCATCAAACAGCAACCTTGTTAATCATCAGATCAGTTGTCCTGGAAAGCATCAAACAGCAACCTTGTTAATCATCAGATCATTTGTCCTGGAAAGCATCAAACAGCAACCTTGTTAATAGTGGTGAAACGAATATTCGAATATTCGAACATTCGTTCGGTTTGTCACATTCGAATATTCGTTAAGTCACATTCGAGTATTCGTTACGTCACTTCGAATGCAGTGCCTGTACATACATGCACGTCGAACATAGCACATTGCAGTGTGTACAGCCTGCCTGTGACTTTGTGCTGCATGTATGCACATGTATGTCCATACTGGACTGCCAATGGTTCACATAATGTGTATGAACTTCGAAGTAGCCTTATGTGGCAGTACATTTTATGTGGCACTACCGTTTATCATACCTAATAATACCAAGAGTACATAACCCCCCAGAGTGTGCAACGCCGATCCAGCTCTGCATAGGGTCTTGGTCGAGCGGAATCGGATCTTCTGATGTCATGCGTACACTCCACACCAGCGCAAGGCCGGTCTCGAGGCAGGGCACCATTGTTTTTGATCCAAGAGTACCCGCGACTCCCCGGGTTCCCCTCAGATGTGTACGGTATTATGACGCAAAGATCCGATTCCGCTCGACCAAGACCCTATGCAGAGCTGGATCAGGCGTTGCACACTCTGGGGGGTTATGTACTCTTGATAATACTGACAATATCCATCAAATGACTGGGAGGAGGGCATGTGATGTCATCTCTGTTACCAAAAGAATATTCGTTCATTCGTTCGTTAAGCCGAAGAATATTCGGCTAGTAGGTTTTCACATTCGTTTCACCACTACTTGTTAATCATCAGATCATTTGTCCTGGAAAGCATCAAACATCATTTGTCCTGGAAAGTTCAAGAAGCCTGTACAGTGAAACCTGTCTAAGGCGACCCCTCAAGGGACGAGAAAAAGTGGTCGCCGTGGCCAGGTGGTCTTCTTATCCAGGTTCAGTGGGTCACGTGACCATATCCGCATGTGACACATCATTTTGATCAGTGTATCACAGTGCACACACTTATGCTACTCTAGCACGACTCATGTGCCTGGGGTCCTCAGACCTGTCAAGTGTTGTGCATGCACCATGTAGATCTACATCTACACTTCCTGCACTGATGTGTAGATCTACCATGCATGGTGCACCATGCAATACGTACATTTACATGTACTAGCACTGTGCAACGCGGTCGCGGCCGACTCGCGGGTGGGTGGTCGTCGGTCGCGTTGAGCGAGAGGTCGCCTTATCCGAGTTGTTTTGAATGTGAATGCGTCCGTGACAAGGAAAAGTGGTCGCCATTACAGGTTTTACTGAAGTTACTTCTTCAAGTGTTACAGCTATTAGTTTTATCAAGAGTACATAACCCCCCAGAGTGTGCAACTCCACTATGGGTGCTGACCCGACAGAATTTCAAGTTGACGTCCTTTTGATGATGCAATGCGCACTGTACACGGATTATCAGACGAATCCGGAACCTGTAGTTGACCGAAGCGGATCGATCCTGTACAAATTATTGCAAAGAAAAACGTGTGATGCGTTGACACCCGTACACATGTTGTAAATCACTGGTGCAAGGAGCATTGCGTCATAAATAATGATGTCAACTTGAAATTCTGTCGGGACAGCAGGGTATGTGGGAGTTGCACACTCTGGGGGGGGGGGGGGGGGGGGTTATGTACTCTTGGTTTTATGAGAGCACCAAACTCCACCTTGCCAGTACCGTCAGTTGGATAGTGAATAACCAGTCAATGTATTCATCATCAGAGAACTGAACTTGTATGCAAACTTTCCAATAAGAATATGCACTCATGAGCAACGCACACAAACACACACAGACATATGCAGATGCACATACGTACCCACGGACCTGTACTCACACGTACGCACGCACGCACCTACACACCATGTACCATGTATACGCCCGTCGCGAGAGAAGCACACAAATCTGCAAATGCACTGGATGTGCACCCACGGATAGCAGATCTGATTCTGAATGAAACAGATCAAGACAAGCGCCAGATAACTGTCTAATCCACAAAACTGGCGAAGCCATGTGAATCGACCCCCCAATGCACACCTGGTCTACACCACACGGAGTACATTGGAATAGGACGGCCAAGACAGTTACCTATGCACACCCTGCACTTGCTGGGATAACCAGTTATACAGCAAGCTGCTTTGATAGAAGCGCACACACACACACACACACCCACACACACACGTCACGCACACACACACACACACACACGTCACGCACACACACACACACGTCACGCACACACACCATTGGACCATTGGACGGCCATCGCCGGAGGCGATGATAGCGATGCTATGGCAGAAGCCATAGCAGCTTGTGCTGGGATTGCACTATTCAACAGCTTGCAAGACTGAAGAATTGACCGCCACCATTCAGCCTGGTCTACACCACACAGCTATGAAGTGGCTTTTTCTGGCCAGTGAATCCCTATTTTCTGGTCTTTTTCATTTTTTCCCGCACATACATCACACCACATACTCCGACATGCACTGACTGTTGGTAACCACCCAGGAGAATGAAGGAAAAGTCAGGAGGAGTCTGAGAAAGAGAAGAAAGACGTGTGTGACCATAATCGTCGGGAATCGAACCCGCAACCTCTCGATTGGAAATCGCTGCACATACCACTGCACCATATGGCACACACACACACACACACACACACACACACACACCCACACACACACACACACACACACACACACACACGTCACGCACACACACTTCACACACATACACCCACACACACACACACACCTCAGACCTGCCCACCGCAGAAGCGATGATAGCGAACAGTTATGTTAGACATAGCAACTTGTGCACACACACACACGCACGCACGCACGCACGCACACACACACACACACACACACACACACACACACACACACACATTGGATATAAACAGCAGGTTGGCAACATACCATCGACCTGGGCAAAGCCAGAGGGGTGCGGGTAAGCGTCTACGTCCCGTGACGAACCTCAAGAAACGACTCCGCTCCTCTGTACATGTAAACAGGATGAAACAACGCCAGATATATTTTACGGGGCGTTGCAGTAAAATATATAACTGAAATATGGCTTGTTTGCTGGCCTATTGATCAACTAGATGAGGTGAGATCTGACAAACATAATGATATAAGACAATAACAGTGTGTGTATGTCTGCGGGTATGCATAAAGACTGAGCAAGTTCTTATATTCATCCATGTAGCTACATACTTCCTCTGAAAACTTTGTGACTTCGATCGAACTGTCAGCTCTCGTGAATTGAGCGACGGTGGCTAAGAGTGAGACTCAAACGTTGCTAATTTGTTTGTATAATAGGGCGCGTGCTGTTGGTACAACCTAGAACAGGATTCACACAGCACGTTTGGTTGGGACTGCACCTTTTCTGGATCGGCAAGAACAAGAACATGTTCTGCTTGCTCCGGCCTTGAGGCCAGAGCAGCCAATGCATTTTCATATCACTGTAAAACCTGGCATCCCAAGAGTGCCTGGTCATAGAGAGATGACATGGTGGCATCCCAAGAGAGCCTGGTCATAGAGAGATGACATGGTGGCATCCCAAGAGAGCCTGGTCATAGAGAGATGACATGGTGGCATCCCAAGAGAGCCTGGTCATAGAGTGTCAGTGATGACATGGTGGTATCCCAAGAGAGCCTGGTCATAGAGAGATGACATGGTGGCATCCCAAGAGAGCCTGGTCATAGAGAGATGACATGGTGGCATCCCAAGAGAGCCTGGTCATAGAGAGATGACATGGTGGCATCCCCAGAGAGCCTGGTCATAGAGAGATGACATGGTGGCATCCTAAGAGAGCCTGGTCATAGGGTGATGACATGGTGGCATCCCAAGAGAGCCTGGTCATAGGGTGATGACATGGTGGCATCCTAAGAGAGCCTGGTCATAGGGTGATGACATGGTGGCATCCTAAGAGAGCCTGGTCAATGTGTGGTCATAGGGTGATGACATGGTGGCATCCCGATAGCAGAAAGGTAGTTCTTGACCTATCCAGTATGTGGATCCGTTATATGAATAAGTTATCTTCATGAAAATTGCACTTTAAAAATCGTGGGCAGTCCAGGGACTTTGCCTAGAGAACCGGGGTAATCGCTGCCAGTATTTAGCAGGTATGCCAGCCCAACACACATATATACGCATTCTATCAAGAGGATAGGTTAGAAGCTCTCAACTCCAGATACTCTTTCTATAGGGTTCGCTGACGGCAAAAACTCACATCACGTGGTGGAGTGTCCCAGCCCGTTTTTAGCGAGCAGTAATACAAAAAAGCACTCCCTGACAGAAACTCACTGCGAGTATGCAACTCGCCAGCATGATCACGGCAGATATTCGGATTGCGCGGATGCTATCCTTAGTTGTACGTTGTACAAAACATACCTGAGACACGTGATGTGAGTTTTTCACACTCTTTGGGAGATTATTTACTCTTGATTCTATTCCTACACATCAAGCGCTCACAAATTGAAACTTACCTGTGGAGAAGGTTTCTAATGCTGCCCATAGGTTTTTCACAGCAGGCGATGATTCTGATAGACCTTCATCATAGTGTGCTGGGACAGGCAATCAAAGCATAAAGCACAGACAAGCAACCATTCACACATCAGGAAAGATAACACAGAGAGGAAGACCATACGCACGCAAGGTTGTACAAAACGATATGCCTCCACACGTATACATGTATGGTCAGGAAGCCGGTGCTGGAGGTCACGCATGAATCCTAGCACTGGATCCTAGCACTGGATTCTAGGTAGACATCAATGCACCTGCACGGCTAGCGGAGTGCATGACCCAGAGTGAGAGTCATAAAGTGGCCACCACCTGCCCAAATCTGGACTAGTCATCTACAGTATCCAATGTCAAGGTGTGAACTATAGGCCATTTGTTTAAAACCAATCATCAAACAAGCATTGCACGACGTCTGCCTATACATGGACCAACGTTTGGCGTAATATTGTGCGTAGTCTTGCGCAGCTTAGAAGAATGTACCAGCTAAACCAATTTCTACCTCACACACGCACGCGTGCCAGCTTTCACGCACGCACCCAGGAACTTGACATCTTGCATGTCATGAGAACAAGAGCAGCAGAAGATGACGTATAGTCTACGAGCTGGAGGTTGTTAGTCATTACCTGTCTTTCGCATGCTATCAACTGGCAAGTCAGGATCACCACAGATAAACTGCTCCAGCTCCTGCCAAGTAACGAGGTCAAGCACAGCCTGTGGAAGCGTTAGCAGTAATCCCTTTCGAATAGCATCGATCTGCATTGATATGCACACACACGCGTGCACACACATTCATGAACACACACATACATGAACACACACACACACATACATGAACACACATACATGAACACACACGCACACACACACTACTACTACTACTAAGTTACTGTAGCTTGGTTGCCACAAGGGCCACACCACTCCGAAAGGAGCCAGTCATTGTCAGGAGCAGAAACGGAGATGACGACTCAGGTCACTCTGTCGACGGAACTGACGGTTGCAGCGAGAACAGCGAACACCATATGACACACACACACACACACGCACACACACGCACACACACACACACACACACACACACACACACACACACACACACACACACACTACTATGTACAACTGCCACAAAATGGCCACGTCGCTCCCAGAAGCGGGAGCCAACAGAGAGAAAGGAAAAGATACAAGGAGAGTGATTGAGGTGAAAGGGGACCGATCTACACACAGTGTTTCTGTCTCCGGTGGCGGGTGAGGTCCTTCGGAAAACTTCGATGTGATAGCCAAGGTTCTTCTCGAAACATAGATGCTTTGCTTATGAAAATCGGTGAAGGAACACCTGAGATAAAGTTCGTTTAGTGCCATTGTATACCAATCGATCGGGTCACCAAGGGTTAATGTCCTAGCACGCACCTGCTTCTTGCTCTCCTCCATCCGGACTTTCTTCACCAGTGCAGCATACTTCATGCGCTGCTCGTACGTTACAGGAGTTTCTGCCCCATTAGGCAAGAGCGATGCCTGTGTCCCATCACTTAGTGACTGCAAAAACAAACAAAACCAGGTCAGACAACAACATAAGCACAGCTGATGCTCACAAGAAACACTGACAGAAACACGCCACTGAAAAAAAAAGTGTAGATGCACACATAGCATTGCAGCATTACATGAATTAGTTATGTGTTGCTGCTGCTGCATGGTGAGATTGTTGAAGAGGTGAGTGTGTTTCTACCACATTGCCCTTTCATTATCCTGCTTGTCCATGTGGAGATGGCATATTGGAGTAACTCATGACTAGCATCCAGAACACACCGGGGTATGGCTGAATCCATACTGAAACATTTAGTAAGCATCCAGAATACACCGGAGTATGGCTGAATCCATACTGAAACATGTAGTAAGCATCCAGAATACACATCCCATTTTACAATGAAACTTCAATACGGTGTGCACTCCAGGCAAGCACTTCACTAAACACATCCAGCAGGTGATCAGGCTCGGGGGGGGGGGGGGGGGGGTACCCTGTAATGACATGTACGAGTCGTACAAAAGCCATGGCCTATTCTTGTACAAGCTAATGACTGTGAGGGCTAGGCTCATATTCAAAGCGGGTACTGGTATTTCAATGCTTACGAATCAGGCTTTGTTTTCAAAACAGGATTCTATGGTAGTCAGTATGCTATCCTTTGCCACTGTTCCAGCATCTGCACACTCTGAAAAGATGCGCAAACCTCGCCAGTTCTCAGTTAGTGTCAAGCTACTCAAAGTGACAAACAACACAAGTTCACTGTCATCATGAACTGAGCAGCCTTGCGTCCTACAACACAACATACAACTTCACCAAAACACAACAGCAACTCCTCAATCTTACAACAGAGTATGTCAAGAGATTGCCAAATCGTTCAGCAAAGCCTTCTTCGGAAAGCTCAACTAGTGATTCCAGCATCTTGACCTGAGATAACAAAGGAAGCAGAGGCATGCAATGTAACTTTTAAAACCCTTTCAGTGCCAAGGGTGAGATAACTACATGTAGTCTTGAAACAACCACCCTGAATGGCCAAGGACGAGATAACTCGTCACACACACACACACACACACACACACACACACACACACACACGGAGCGTATAGAAACGAGCATAGATCACTGTACAAACAGCTACTTGAGTACAACTTCGGGGACGTGGAAGTCCACGCACCAAATATGCACTTTGGGTTGGATGTGACTTAGTACAACTGTACAAGCACTTTCTGAAGTACATGAGTTGTGCAGAATTTACTGGTGCAGGTAATATGCAGCAGGTAACGGGAAACTAAGAAGTAGAAGGGAAAAAAGAGAGAACAAGGATAGAAAATACGCTTGACAAGGAACGTTAGTGTATTACCTGCGCAGTGTCAACAGTGGCAAAGTCCTGCTCCCACGTCACCGTCTCACCGCAAAGCTGCTTCCAGATGTAAGGAGGCAGAGATAAAACCTGGGGTGGAAGATTGGTACATACATACACACGCACGCACGCACGCGCCCACCCACCCACATGCACACACATACACACACGCACGCACACACGCATGTGCTTCCGTACGCACCCACACGCGCATGTGCTTCCGTACGCACCCACATGCAGATTATACAGATCAAGTTGATAGCTAGGAGCGTGGGTGATTAAACAACACTGGTTCACACAACGGCGCACATAGCACAAACAAAGGAAAAAAAGGATATTTTCACAGAATGAACGACCAAGAAAGCCTGATTTGACAAGGCAGTTCCATTGGAGCCTTTTCTTAAATACAGTACACACTTTTGCTTCTTCCTGGCAGCTGCAGGCAGATTATATCTTATCGACATATAAACTAATAATTAATCTCCAACCTAACACACCGACGCAAGCAGCAGCAGCAGCAGCAGTAGCACATATACATACGCGAGTGCATGTACATTCAAAGTATTCTTTACCCCGCCGCGGTATTATTTTAAAGAACTGCAGTACATGTACAATGATTGTACAATGAAAATGTCATGATCTTGAGTGTCTACCGGTACACATCAGGGATGAATTTACTGTCATATTTTTGCATAGCAGTTTCTCCTATACAAAATCCCTCTTGCATCGCAGTCTTTGATTTTGAGTGGCATTTTTCTTTTAAGGGGGGGGGGGGGGTGTTTCGACCACATTCTCCTTCCTGAGAGTGATGCCTGAAAGCCCATATGCAAAAACGACTGAAGCACACTTGCAATTGCAAGTGCACGCAGATTGAGAGTACCTGCATCACATACACTGCACTGTATGCATGTTACTTGACAGCACAGGCTAGGCATGGATAGTATGTATGTATCGCAGTTTTCTGCGAGTCACAGTGACTTTTGAGTAGCAGTAGATCGATTTTGCATCGCAAACTGCGATGCGATACAGGATAAATTCATCCCTGCACATGTAGAATACGTCACGATGAAACCAGCTGAATGGTTTACAACAGAACAATTCAATGCACGTACCAGGTGCTCGCGGCTGCGCAGGCATGCACCCATCAGCTGCCCAATCCATGTGTACTGGGTAAAGAAGTCGCAACCTGGCGTTGGAATGTACATGTCACGGTACAGATTGGAAGAGTCATGAAGCTGCACAATCAATCACAACACACGTTGCAGGCACGTACACAGACGCATACACATGCACAGACAAGTATACACATTACACGCACACATATAATATGCACACACGCACGCAGCCACACAAGCACCCACGCACACACAAAACCACACATTGACACCAGAAACCCATATGGACCACTACTAAAATACTAAAGTTAAAACCATGCACAATACACATGCAGTCCACTACATGGAACCATGCACAATACACATGCAGTCCACTACATGGACCCTAGCGTGATATTAGAGAGGTTGAGCATAACGTAATTACGTTAGTAAAAAACGTAGTCGATCTACGGAAAGTCTTACGTAAACTGCATGCGGATCTGTGTTCTGCCATACAGAGTTTTCAAATCATGTAGCTGCCCTTGGCAACTCCGAACGCGGCAGTGTACGACCGGACCGACCTGGGGAGAGTCATACATTTGTACCCCAATCCACTTACGGAGCAACTACGTTATCAGAGCCCTATCTACGTACTCTAAGTAGACAACTTTCCGTAAGTGAAGTGCAAACTTGCAAATTCACGGGTTTTCCCGCTCACTAACGTACAGTTCCTCAACTTTACGTAGTGCCCTACCGGTATATTTGTAGTGCCCTTTATTTTATTTTTCCCAAAAAATAATATACAGGTTTCGACCTCGGATATTTGGCTAATAAAGAACCTGTAATAAAAGCTCGCCTTTGCCGGACGACTGGATAATAGATGTTTGAATGTACACTCAAACGTCTCTTATCCGGACGCCTCAGATACGGGCACGTCTCTCTACCGGGCACCTTCAGCTTGAGTTCCTATGCCAAAAATGCTTTGAATTTGGGGTTTTGAACTTTTTTTGGTATGCGCAAGTGCTTATTAATTTTGTCACTGCCAACCTGTGAAATCCACACTTTTTTGTCAATGGATTCTTTCTGTAACCTGAACATGTGCAATACGTGCCAAATAAACTTCTTCAAAAACTGAGATGATACATGGTAGATGAGTTATCCCGAGATACGGGCAAATCTGAGATACGAGCAGTGCCCGGTCCCAAGGTGCCCGGATAAGAGACGTCTGAGTGTAGTTCAGAACCGACAGCATGTAGCTCATGCAGACTGTACTGAGGCTGACCTCTCCAGCAGTCGCAGGGTGATGTATTACAGATTAAAAAAATACACCGTGCTCTGATTTGATCCGATATGGCGGATGCTTTAGGGCATTTGCAAACCTATTGTCTGCAAAGGCAAGGCTATGCGGAGAACAGAATAGATCAACGTGGTCATGATAATTACCTGATTGGGAGTACGGCAGAACAATTTGAGAGGAACTGGTACGTCACTGGCACTGGGGCACAATTCTTCACTGATCTCAGAGAGGGTTTCACGGAATCCACCACCTATGAAGAAAGCAAAACCGCACTTGATGAAACGAGTAAATGGATTTAGGGAAGAGAGCCACTATGATCACATTCCTTTGTTTACGCTTGATTGAGGAATAGCACATTGCAACATGTTCTGCTCTCAAAGTATACAGATAGAAATCGGTCCTGGACAAAAAATGCCCCAAAATGTCCATCCGAACGTTCTGATTATCCAAACATGGACCCACAACACTATAATATTCTATCAAAATGCTCGCATTGTCACGCACAATTACGCTATGCACCATAGACACAGATTTTGCGGACACTGAGCTGGCCAGTACAGCCTGCTTGTGCACACTGATTCGGACAATGTATAGTGAACCTCGAATTATGCTTTGCCAACTTCGAATTATCAGAACAAACCCCACACATTTTCTATGTAAGCGGATTCCGTGGAACTTCTAAGTTCTAATTAACTGGACATGCCCAGTTCGAGATTCGAATTATCAGACATTGTTATAATTATGGGAGTCATATTGACGGAAATCGGCCCTGGAAGAAACTTCCATCTGTACTGAGAAAGGCAGGATTATGATGTACATTGGGGTTTACACATTCTATCAAGCAGTAAGTGGATCAGTTGTTACTGTGTCATCAAAGAAAACATTGAGCAGCAGGTCATAGCCACCGCTGATCATTTTGTGGCACTCCAGGTAATATGCTCATTGGCCCACACCTTGATCAATCATGCCTTCATTGCTGAACACACACTCCCACCATTGATCTTGTCGTCCTGGCCATCTGATTATGATGCAAACACATAGATGGACAGGCAAATGACCAAGACAACAAAAGCAGAAATCTATTGACTGGGGCAATGGTGATAGCCGTAGGACAGAAAAAGACCTCTCCAACAACAGCACACAACATCACCCGTACATGTACCTGCGTGCGTGAGTTGTCATTTTTCATGCTTTCGCGCGGAATATTCTCCTCGCCAACAAATCATAACTATAAGATGCCGACAAGAACTGAATAAATTAGAAGGCTGCCACAGTTTCGCTACAAACTAAAATAACGAAGCTTTCCGGTTGTTACACATAATGGCTACGCTGAATAGTACAGTGACAAAGCTGACTAGTACAGTGATTGCGCGCTGAGTACATTGTCGGCAGCTCAGTGCGGAATGTACGAGTACTCTAATGATCAAGCGCAAAGTACGGACTTACAGCTGCACGTGTACTGTACTTCGATAAGACGTACTAAGTTAGTGCGCGCATGCATGATGCCATGCAATGATGCAATATCTGCAGCGTACTTACCGCTCGTGCACTGTACTGTCATAACCGTTATCGATCATAACGACTATCGATTTCATCCACAACGAGTGATATACGAGTAATCGGTATAATCGTTTCGGCCCTAGTGAAAATGTTTGATAATGTTGAACTTATGGTCTGTCCACAAAAGATTAAATATGCTGCGCAGCTTCCCGAGTCTGCACAACTCCCGGCTTTACGTACCTGTATTCTAGTACGGTGCCACAGTTGTGCGCCTTCAATGCCTCATACATCTGCAAAGAAACAGCATCAACAGCAGCGTGGACAAAAAGTAAAGAACTTTACAAATAGAAATGCTGACAAGATATTAGTACCAGACAGAATGCGCAATGCAGAACACAAGGCGACGTGGAGACAATGGAAACAAGAAGGAGCAACTCAAGCACTAAGAACAATACAGAGTGCTTTGAAGTAGGCGAGGCGACGTGGAGACTGCAATCGTAAAATACCAAAGAATACGGTTATGACATGAGTACGCACATAATCTTATTCAGTGCAACTGAAGTAATTGTAGTTAGAAATATTAGGCATAGGATACACTACAACCAAACAGCATCATGGAGTACACACCTGCGAGAAGAGAGCATTCTTGCAAGTAGCGTCAGCAGTCGGGTCATGACTGTGATCCCGAGCCAGACGTCGATTCAGATGAATCACAGGCATCTTACCAGCACTACGACAGAGCAGAGCAACAAAAAGTACAAGATGATGCCAGGGTAAGAACCAAAACAGGAAAAAGACACAGAAAACCAGAACTGCAACAAGAACACCAATAGCAGAAAGATTTCAACTTTCCAGACTGACTGCTGACGAACACAACTCATCAACACGTACACGACCCGGTATATTGGCAAACTCACGTCACAGCACAGGTGCTGCGTAGGAACGTGCCCAGCAGTGAATTTCGAATATTGGAAAGAAACAGCAGCTGACGGATATTCTACACATGAAAACAAAACAGTTAAAAGCAAGACCATAAAGCCACGTTCCTTGTTTTTTTCTGTTCACGCCAACGTTCCAGTCCAGTTTTTACCCTTGTAGCGTGTATCGGTGTACAGGATACTCACGGGACTAAGACAGCCACGTGAATACACCCATAGCATGACATGTTTAGACTCAGATGGAGAGCGAAGGACTAATTTATAAGATGGAAAAGGACCAAGGAACTACAAGCTATGCTATTTAAATGTCCAGTAACACCACCAGTTACTTTACAAATCAGCTCATGCAATACCATTGCACGCCACTAAGTTATGCCACTGTGCTAAAGCTGATTGTCAGTTAGTTGGAGAACGTCAGTACTGTTGGTCAGTGGCGTACACCGTATCGCATGAGCTGACTGTAAAGTATATGGTGGTATTAGTGGACATTATAGCGTAACTTGTAGTTCCTTGGTATTGCGAGACTCCAGTAGAGGCTCCAATACAAGGGCATTATCGCGGAACCAATCTGGCATCCGCCGCTTGCCCCGACCAACCACCTGCTCCGCCGCGCCAACAACAGCCGACTTCACAGTACTCCACTTACAGTCCACAGACGAGGCACAGTCATACGAGGATACCCCCCCCCCCCCCCCCACACACACACACACATACGCACACACTGATATGGTAAGCTGGTATTGGTGCTACTTGTCATACATATAACGCTACACAATGAAGTCTGACATCAGCAGACAGCAAGCGCATGTGAGGACAACTCTTCTACAGTACAAGATGTGTCACCAAACAATGCACTCACCGTGAAGCTACCAAACGAGTTCAAGGAATAATTCCAGGATGGCGTTATGAGGCACACAACACTGTCAAACAAAGTGATGGCCCTGGAAAAACGGAGAAAAGGAAATTGGACAGAAAGCACAATCTAACGTTACTAGTAAGCGGATAGCTTTGTGTTGCATTTCCACTTTGCACCAGAAGACTCTTGAGCAGGGAATTGATAGAGGCAGCCAATCTACTGACACCCGTTGCAATGAGATTAACAAGACAAGAAAGGACACCAGTGCTGCCACATAATTTTAGCCACATATCAGTAGGATAAAAACAATTTTAAAAACGCATCATCCGGGGACTTCGCCCCGGACCCCCATCATGGTAACCCCGGTATACACAAGCACACAAAGGGAACCGTTCAGATAAAAATTACGGCTCTGCATGGAACTCAGACCGATTTTTCGCGAGACAGAATAAGGATTTCGCTTAGCAACTTAGGGCGCGTTCAGACTGGCGTGAATAGCCGCCGGAAAGCTGCAGCGTAATCCCGGGAATCGCAATCACACTGCACGTGTATCCCGCTGGAATGGCCAGTACATGTACATGTGAACCTTAGACATTTGAAAAATTTGAGTTGACTCAGTTTGAGTTGGATATCAAAATAAACTAATTCAGTCTGTTGAGATACTGGATCATTGTGCTTGTCGACGGAAAGAATACTATGTCCGGAGTGTTTGGTGCTTGGGTGGCATTCATCCGCTCCGCGATCAGAGTATGCTTCTCGTTCGCAGTTGCCTGCAGAGCGGCCCGCAAAAATCACCACGTACACGCGGCTCCATGAACTCCCTCTCCATTGCTGAGTCGAACAAAGATTTCGGCATGATGGGAGAAGTTGGCAGTCTAGAAGTCAAAACTCAAAACTCAAAAGCATGCAGTCAGACTGCAAGAGTAGAGGCTGAAATAAAACGAAAAGACGGAACATGTGCTGCAACTTGTGCAAGGATATCAAAAGCGCTCCGCGTGCCGCCGGAATCTGCATTCCACTGGCCTGCAGAGTGGTGGGAAACCTTTTCCGTGTTTACGCTGGCGGGAACGTCACGTGAGCGATTCACCTTGACAACTTTCACATTCCGCTTGTTTTTTACGCCAGTCTGAACGCGCCCTAAGGAGAGAGTTCTGGAAACACCCATGATGACGAGTAAAAGCAAAAATCTGGATCAGGACGTTAGTTCTTAACAGAGCAGAAGGGCAAACTAGGACATTCATGGCTGTTGTCGGCAGGAGAAGGTCAATTGTCATTAGGTCGTGACATGCCTCCAAAATCAGTAGGCTACTGACATGCTGGCAGGTGTGGCAACACAGGGACACTATCAATCCACCATGACCATTTACAATCATTAGCAATGCTGTAAAATCCTGCCACAGCGCCCCTACCTCCGCGTCCCTTCTAGTAGATCCAGGTGGAGAGCTGCGGATGGGCGAGCCCTACTTGCCGCATTCAGTATTACATTAACAAGTACTCGACCCTACGAGATCCCTGGGCATTTCCGATGATGATTCACTGGTTGATTGTTATGGGGTAACATTGTTTGGTTTTGATGCCGTTTTGTTGGACTATACTGTACCTGGATGACAAGCAGGTGAGCATCCTCTCTGTGGTCTTGTGGAACGTGCGTGTCGTGGAATGAGATGCAGCGGTGCGTGTTGTGTTGTCGGCAATAGCTCATTAGTTATGTCCATTGGTTGTCTGGTTGTCTGTTGTTGCCTCCATACATTTCACGCTTGTTACGTTTCTTCACACTTTCATCTTTTGTCATCCTTTTCCATGTGTATGCCTGTATGGGTTGCGCATTTTTATTGTTGTTGTTGGTCATAGCTATTCTTCTTTGCACTGTTTTATCACCTCTCTGCTGTACTAAATTCATTGTTCCTGTTCCTCTGTTCTTTGCCCGTACATCAACTGAGGAGCAGGCATGAAAGTTAACTTGTGAAAAATTTCAAAATGTTCTTGTTGAAGAACCTACAATGTGAGCACTTTCCTAGTGTTCTAGCATTTTTATCCTCGAGGAAACTTTTCAAATATTTTCCAGTTATTTCTGGCCTGAACATTCACCTGATCATTCAAGGCTAAAAATTAGTCATGGCTGAAAATTTTGTTTGTGAGATACAACGTACGAAGATGTTGCAACATCGGCGCTAATTGGAGATACAGCGTACCAGTGGATATAGGCAGGAGCAATGCAGGCTGAATACGTAATGAGTCCAAAAGGACATTGGCCGTCGGAGGCTGAAATAAATTTAAAAACGCTGAAATCTTGTAGACTTTGTAGATGAAGTTTAGTCAGCTTCAACATGATACATGTATATGCTACACACACCACTATCATACACTGACACTGCAATGCACACAGTCATAACTGTCTGACAACAAAGAAACACATTTATTTTTCTAGATTACCTCTTCAAGACAATGGCTCGTCGATGCAATACATCCTTGGGAATGTTCTGGTCTAGCTTGGGATAGCTATGCACACACAGATGGAACAGAACAGGCATGTAGAATGCACACCCACCCACACATAGGCAGGTGCCTAAGACCCTCGGGCTGCGCATAGTGCTCTTCGGCCCAGTCATGTTTGGCCGAAAATTTGTTGCGGCTGAAATTTGTTTTGCAAGGTCCAGCGTGACAGTGTATACAGACTTCCCAGCTTCCTCAGACCAAGACCTTTCGACTCAGCACCCCGAAGACTACAACTAGTGAAAATTTGATTTTTAGGGTATAACTAGACTCGGGTGGAGAGCCAAGGATTAATTTACACGAAGAAAAGAGGACCAAAGGGCTACAAGTTATGCTATAATATCCACTAACACCACCAGTTACTTTACAATCAGCTCATGCGATAACATTGCAGGACACTGATCCCCTTGAATATAGCAAGAGTGAAGTGGATACAGACAGACCTAGTTTGAGTCAAAGCACAGTTTGGACAAACCCTTTACTGCCAAAATGCCAATCTATTACTGGTACTGCCAAGCACGAACTCATTGAACTTGCAGATTGTTTTCAACATCTCCCGATCACAAACACTCCCCTTTCAAAAACAAAAATAGTTCCTCACTTGGTGAAATCGGCATCATCAAACATGCTCTGGCTGAGCCCATTCACGTGCACGACGGCTGGGACAAGCTTGATGCCACGTATCCGTGTGTCCACGCCATCCGCTATTCATAATCAACCGCAGCCATTGACCCATACACACATGCATACAGGAGAACACACAAACACACACACACACATGCATTAACAGACAAATACAATCACACACGCGCGTGCGCACACGCGCGCGCGCGCACACACACACACACACACACACACACACACACAAGACTTCCGTGTGCAAATAAAATCCGAAGTTCATGAATCTACGATGCTGGCGGCAACGACAACCACAAGGCTCATGCAAATGGGTGGCACAGAATCAGGGACTGTGTCAACCTGTGACAATTAGTCTGTGGGTTTACTGGTACATGTGCATGCATACATACATGTGTGTGTGTGTGGGGGGGGGGGGGGTGCATGTATGCATGTGTACGTTCGTTTGAGGGGATATGCAAGTGCAAGAGAAGAATCCAAGCTCACAGAAACATTTCTTGATCCTCAGCTCAATGTAGCGATATGGTTGGGAGGCATTCTCCAGGACAGTCATCTCCTCTTGCGGACTGGACAGGCACCAAGAAAATACACGATACTGAATTATTAACCCCATTCCTGTTTGTCCTCTCCGTCTCTCCGTCTCTCCCTCCCTCCCCCCCCCCCCCCCCCCTCTCTCTCTCTCTGTCTCTCGGTCTGTCTCTCACTCTGTCTCTCACTCTGTCTCCCCGTCCCTCCCTCTCTCTCTCTCTCTCTCTCTCTCTCTCTCTCTCTCTCTCTCTCTCTCTCTCTCTCTCTCTCTGCACAAACAAATTTAAAACAAGGATGCAGTAAGAACTCGTGGATAGTAAGCCAAGGTAATTTTAAAGTGAAAACATGGAAAACGGCGGGGCGCAAGTTATGCGTTATTGAAGTCCACCAACTAAACCAAATTTTGAACAGTCAGACGTGCTCAAGTTAGCACCAGACTGACAAGGAGTACTGAGGCATTCCACGGCAAGAAGTCTTACTGTTCAAAATCTGGTTTAGTTGGTGGACTCTAACGCATAACTTGTGCCCACAGTTTTCCATGTTTTCAATCTAAAACAAGGGGGTGGCACATACTGCAGTAAGCCAGGCAGGTTAATAGCATTACCAGCACTTACACATCAGCTTCAACGGTCTTGCACACGCTCAGGGAGTCCAGAGCATTGCCGACTGCAACCTCTACAACCTGGGGTAGAAAGTTGCCATCATCTTCATCGAGAAAAAGTGACAGCCGACTGCAGAGAGATGGAGCAGAATATGGCATGCTGTTTTGTACAGGTGCAATCCTAATAATTCGAATATGACAGATTTCAAACAATATGATTCCCACATAACAATGTCTGATAATTCGAACCTCCAACTGGGCAGGCCCGGTAAATTATAAGCCCCACGGAATCCACTTACATAGAAAAATTCGTGGGATTTGTGCTGATAATTTGAAGTTACCAGCCACACAACAAGCCGACCTGTTTGGGAGCTATTACGCATTGTATTCTCAGGAGATAGGCCACAATTGCCGCTTATAATATGCAACATTAGGGTCCAACGCCAAAGCTAGTATCGCAAGCACCAATGTGGGTTAGTATGGCCAATGCCAAAGCTAACGGGGGCAACAATTGCCCGGCGAGAATTCCGACGTGTCAATACATGAGCATGCAGTAAGGATGCACTTGTGAGCGAATGTAGGCGCACTTGGCTCAATGCCGGCCTGACCCACGATCCCTACTGTTCTCCCTTTCGGGATTGCTTAGAGTGGAATGATAGTGAGAGATAATAGGGTGGGTGGTGGTGATCAGAAACTGGCCACGATGGTCAAACAATTTGACAGTCAGCGCAGCAAAGGAAAGAGCAAGAAGCAACAGCATGGAGAGCTGATGTAATGCGTATGCTCCGCGCAGTCCCGTGCCGAAGCGCGGGAATTCGGAGTGCATGCATGTTATGCATGCTTAGTAGTATTCAGTAGTAGTAGTATTCAGCTCCCGGGTGTTTCACCAATCGTGTTCACTTATGCCCGGACATAAGCCCGTGCGCTTATATGTGCGTAAGTGCGATATGAAACACACTGACTGGCGTACTAGCCGTACAGCTGTGTCATGCATAACACACTAACTGGCATACTAACCGCACAACTACACCGGCTTTGACATGAAGACGCAGCCAGTGTTTGCCAGTGTTGCCATCAGACTCCCAGTAAGTGTCCAAACCACCATCCATCAATGTCTGTGCCTCATCATTCTCCTTCAGACGTAGAATAAGGCAGAAAAGAGACACAGCACATAGCAAAAGCATTTAGCATCGTGTATGCCCGACGATGCAAGGGAAACACGCACATCTACAACTACACTGACTGCATATCCCCTGATTTCTCCTATAGCGACGGATAGCGGACAGGGTCTCTGAACGGAGAAGATCAAGATCTGTGCCAGATAACTTCCCAGTTCACATAACTGGTATTAAAGGCATGTGCACCGGCCCACAAATACATGTCCATGTATTATCAAAAAGTTGATAGAGCAATCTATATTATAGGTATGTGTCCAGTGCACACTTGATCTACCACATGGAGAACATCGGGATTTAACGGCCAAGCAAGATGCCTATACACACCCCAACAGGCGTGTAGCGCCGTATCGCAAAATTCGCAACATAAGCAGCTAGAGTTTACCGTACCATGTCCGCAAAACGCCCAGAACAGTATCGCAAAGTGCCCGCGTTCAACGTTCGTTCCATGTATGTGTCGATGTGTGAACTGGACTTGCACACGCTGTACGTACCGGGTAGGTACCGGGGTAGGTCCTTCATACATGATTCTACATGGTGATTGTACATGGTATAACATTATTATGTAAGTCTTGAACATGATGGTACATGCTGTAACAGCCACGGTTGGTACCTTTGCTGCAAGCCGCAAAGGAGCAGCGCGAGCGCTAGCAGGGGGAGCTGAATTAGAGCGTCCCGCCGTGAGCACACCAGTGCATTGTATACTAAGGCCATCATTTTTTAGATCTATGTTTCGTGTCGTCCGCACGCATACGTTTTGATTTTTTTCGGAAAAAAATAAAAAATCGAACATGCACGGTGAGTGTACGATCGCGCGAGTCATCAGTGTGGACTGGTTGCATACGTCGAAGCTGAGATTCAGAAATGGCCTGGAGGCCAGCGTTGGTAAATCGTCTGTTCGGCATCTGCGAGCAGTATTCTATGAGCTTACACCAGACCGCATCGATTGCCTCAAGCTGAGAGGATGCGTCGTTCCGGAGCTCTTTGCATCGCTGCTGAAGTCTGAGTACAATAATCCAGCGAAGCATGGGCACCAACGCCACGGTTGCCTCCTCTGTCCAAAGTGAATATTTACTCATGCTCAAAAACCCAAACTTTGTCCTTCGATGCACGACTTTTCTTTCGAATGTACAACATGAACGAGCTATTGTGCTATGTACAGTTCTAGCTAATTCTATACACCTCTGATGAGCTTTTATTTTTATTTTTTTGCAACTTTATATTTTTTCCACCTCTTGCATATGATTCTGGAAGTTGAACTGACGCGAAACATATATATAAAAAATGATGGCCTAATACGCATGTGGCGCAGCCCAGTGTGACGCAGGGAGTAATAAATACTGGTGTTTTACCACTCCCTGGTGTGAAGTGACTACACTGTGCGGTTTTTGTTCCAACTTGCTGCTCCCTGCCATTCGAGGAACAGAAGCATGTTTGTTTGCAAGTCCAGATATCGGAGCCTCCAGCAAAACGGTTGTAAGAAGCAGCCGATAGTACATGTAGGTCAAGATGTAGAATGATGTATAGACTGTTGAATCAGACTTGTTGAATTGTCTCTCGTGCAGTTCACCACAAAAATCCAAATAAAAGGAGCTGGCTGAGCCAGTATCCTTCTGCAAAAATGAAAATAGGATGAATTTCGTACACTGTCACATGACCTTCCGAAGCAGACTGAAAAGGGCTTACTTTACCACACAGGCATGAAAGGCGTCTGCTAACACGCCATTAAACAGAGCAACAAGAAGTTGGCACATGCCTATCGACACAGTACAGAGCTATTTACAGATGATGCTAAGGTGATACTAGAACATAATTTCTAACAGTAGAGGACTTACAGAGGAAGCCCTGAGCTGAACAAGGTACTCGGACAGCTCTCCACTCATCGAATCGATCACCACGTCCAGCGAGCTCTCCCTCTGCTTTGCCTTGACAGCAAACTTGGCTAACTCAGAATCGTGCTCCAGGCTCCAATTGTTCGGCACCTGCCGCAGCTGTTCCACAGCCTTTGTATCACTACATTCACGTAGGATCTTTGCAGCCTGGGTAGCACCACCGATGCGTACCGAAAAAGCATACTCAACGGCATCTTCCCATCTGAAATAAGGCAAGAAGAAACAGCACATACTCTTAGTCTGACAAAAAACATAGAATTTAACTCGGCTACTGGTCCAATAATATTTTTTAAATGTAAAATAGAAGAGAACACATGGGTGTGAGGGGGCACATCTGATGAGCCGTCACGAACAATACGCCTCGACTATCGAAAAAGAAAGGGAAAACTACAGCCAGCGGTGCAGCCCACGCACGTGGACCGAAAGTTCGTACTACACGCTGATTTTGTTCAAATCACGCTTGAAAATAGTTCGTCTTCACGAAAGTTCGCCGTGCAGCAGTTCGTCGTAAACAAATGATTTTGACTTTGATGCCTGGCCAACCATAGGATGGGCCCTAGTTCGTACTAATGGAAAGTTCGCCTTATCCATGTTCGTCCTGAAGAGGTTTGACTGTAGAACAGAATTTGCCCAAGTGCTATGACAGGATTGCCAATTGAATTGGAGATTGAATTCTATGTTTCTTCAGTAGTTCATGGGGCAGTTTCAAAAGGTCTTTCAGTGATGGCCACTTGGTGCTATCTTTTACTGCAGACCATGAAACTACTTCTACACCTTTATGGCTACCTACTAAGCGACGACGTCGAAAATATGCACGCAAACGCTGATGAATGAAGAAAGTGCCTGCTCCATACGTCTTAGCTTGAAATGTTGATGAAGTCACAAGAACTTCAAATGTATCCTTCGCATTACGTATTTGTTTCAATTGTATTTGTCTCATAAGTGGCACAACAGTCAAGCAGATCATGTGACAAGGATGGGCTAGTATGCGGACTTAATTCGCCACCTTGAAGCGACTACAAAAATGGCGAACGGACCTCATCTTCAATTCAGGAAATTATAGGACGAGCCGTGGTTTGATATTTTCACAAAGTCTGGGTCCCGGCAACGGTGTACACGGTTCACATACCACTTTTGGTCAAAATTATACGGGATCGGTGCGATGGGCCGACAGTGTCTCCCGGCGCGTACCGGCGATATGTGAACCAACTCATAATTTGGACTCGGATGGAGAGCCAAGGATGAATTTATAGAAAAGAAAAGGACCAAGGAACTACAAGTCACGCTATAATGTCCACTAACACTACCAGCTACTAAACAATCAGCTCATGCAATAACGTTGCACAACACTGACCGATGGCACTGGCGTTCTACAACTAACTGGCTATCAAATGGCATGGGCTGATTGTTTAGTACCTGGTGGTGTTAGTGGACATTAGACACCCTTAGCAAACACCCTTAGCAGTTACGGGCAGTCATAGGGGTCAAATATCCCCGTATAATACGCAATGAAGCACTGTACAAGCGCACTGGCTCCAAGCCACTCAGCAGAATCATCCAGTCTGCTAGGTGGAGAATGTTTGGCCACATGCTTCGACTAGACACCTCATCCCCGGTCCAGCAGGCTATGTCGGCATACTTTCAGCCAGGAAGCTCAGGGTTCCGAGGCCGCCCGAGAACAACACTCCCGCGATCCATCAACAACGACCTGAAAAATTCCAGATCCACAAACTCCCTCACATCACACGAGGATCTAGTTGCACTGAGGCAGCTCGCCCAGGATCGTCGAAAGTGGAAGGATCTAATGTGTGCTGTGTGTAATGGCTGAAGTTATACAATTACACTAGATACCTTAACAATAATAACGGATACAATTACACTAGATACCCTTAACAATAATAACGGATACAATTACACTAGATACTCTAGATACTAGAGACTCGGTACTCTAGATACTAGATACTCTAACAATTTTATCAAACATTATGATAATTACCACATCAAATGCTGCGGAGACCTATCCAGAATCGGCAATATGCTGGCCCTGGCCTGGAGATCTGCAACTATAATCAGCTTCTACTTTGCAACACTAACGGATTAGTCCCCTTTGTCGATTGATGGATCAATCGGTAGATTCGGCTCTGTTTTTCTTCCCTTTCTTTCTTGTTTTGAATTGTACGTTGAACTCATTGGATTTCTTTGTATTCTGTATCTCGTTATCGTTATATTTCCCTCTAGCCCTCTCGCTTAGGATGAGCTTTCTTTTTTATGGCAGCTTAAGCGAAGGCTATATACCTGCTTTATGCAGGTTGATGCCAACGCGAACAAGCAAAATAATAATAGCAAACAACGGTAACGCTATTTTTTTACGGTACTCGTACCTTGATCACCCAAATAGCGCTGAAGCTGCAGCGTAAAAACGTTATGGGGGCTGATTTATCGTTGTGACAAACGGTGTGTTTATTGGCCAAATATTGCATAGTCCGTACGCATTTCACCTTGTATCGCGTATATGGTGACAAAATGGTTGCACCGCGCGAAACAAAAGCTATTCTCGTGGCAGCAGCATACTAAAAATAGCGTGCATCTTGCTGAAGGTCTAGCCCAAATCCCTGTATTTTCCCCTTTACGGTAATACCGTTACAACATAAGGTTTTTTTGCTAAGGGTGTCTATTATAGCGTAACTTGTAGCTCCTTGATACTTTTTCTTTTCTATAAACTCATATTTTTTCGATAATTATAGACGAACCCTCAGGGGCCATCCGGTATTATCGATAATTTTCACGCCCCCTCCTTCCCCCCCCCCCCCCCCCCCCCCAACCGAATCTATCCTCGACCCTCCCACAAATGAAACTTTTTTTCATTTCGTGTAAAATACTGTAAAATTATTGGCTCAGCATGCAATGCATACATGCATAGTAAAACTAAAAGATATAAATTCGCCTGCCCACACCAATTTCACATGGGTCCTGCCCGGGAATCAGGATATTATTTTGGTCTCACCTATAATATATCATAATGATATTGCTATCATCTAACTCTACGTGAAGAAGAGGTTGGCGCGACTTCGGCGATAGTAGGGGAAGAGTGTGTTGCTCCCTACATCTAACTCTAGTATTGACAATAAAGCAGAGGCACCAGCAAAATAAACCAAGCTGCACAATGCCGGTCAACTTACTTAGTTGCCACAACATCAGTGCCTACTGTCGGCAGACCAGGTAGGTTCTTCTTGATAATTGGCATCAGATAGGGCCCATTCTCAATTGACACTGATACTTTACTGTCTACCACCATCATCCAGCCGCCAACAGTCTTGTTGGCCTCACTCGCTTTATCACCCAACAACTTTGCAAGACACTCCTGCACGGCATAGAGGCACCAAACAGACCAATAAGCAAAGCGCCACACTTGCCAGACACAGGGCTGCACATGTAATGATCATGTCAGGGCGATAACCCAGCACAGAAATGATAGTCCAATCCTCATACCACTACCATAGCATAATCAATGCGATCAGGGAAAGATAGCGGAACGCACGAACGTATCTTAGACGTCAAATTGTTTCGACTTCTGCCCACCTACTGCAAGGTATATGTCGAGAAAATACACTAGAAAAAATGTGTTTCTGCGGTCCAGGCAAAATGGTGTACTACCGACCCTTGCAAAGGGAAACGTAACCGAATGGCAGCGTTACCACCGTGTGTGTGTGTGTGTGTGTGTCATTCTCCTACCTCTTCTATCATTCTCCTGGGTGGACCAACAGCCCGTGCATGCCGGAGTATGTGGTGTGTGTGTGTGTGTGTGTGTGTCAATCCAGTGCATTTGCAGATTTGCGTGCTTCTCTTACGACGGACGTATACCGTAAAGTCCGGAGCAAACGCCCACCCCATTTTTGCAAGATCTGCTGGCCTGTACACACTGACCCCATGCACTGTCACCCCTACTGTACGAAAGTGCATCTCACACCGTAGCGGGAAGAGCACTTTGCTACGGTAAACTATGTCCACTTTCCTGGTTTCAAAATCTCTTTGTGCACTAGCGCTATAGCCACGAGCTAGCTAGCTCGTAGTGATTATATTTTGATGGTTGTTTTATTTCGCAAATCCGAACGGGTTTTCTTCCGAATAGTAAGGTAGCGAAGAACAGAGTATTGAAGGAACCAAATACACTTCTGACGGTGTTTCAAGCCATTATTTCGAGATCACACAGCGCCCAAAGGCAAATGTTTTTCTTGGGCACTTCGGACTTTTCAACAAGTTAGCAGCGACGTTGTAGGTGTAGCTTCTGTGACATACCCTGCTCGACTTGCAACTGCAATATTGGGACCAGTCAAACCGTTGACTGACGCTTCATCAGAACAATTATTGTTCCTGACAGCGCGACATCGTGGCACTGCACAAATTTCTGTGGCATTGCTCGTACCACATGAAGAACGAACTACCACAAAGACGATACATTTATTGAATGAAAGGAAATCTCGACAGAAGTTATTTCTTTGCAGGAAGATAATGACAATCGCTTTTGCACAGCCTCCTGGTAGGATATAGGCAGTTTGTAGGCATTACAGTCGTTTTCGTACGCATTCGACCTTCATGCCAGTTGTTTACAACTATATTGACCTGAAAAAGACGAAAATAGTATGGACCCGCTGGGGTGGGCGTTTGCTGCGAAGTGGGCGTTTGCTCCGGACTTTACGGTACATGGTACGTGGTACATGGTGTGTCAAAAAAAGAAAAAAATGTAAAATAGGGATTCACTGGCCGGAAAAAGCCGCTTCAATCAGCTGTGTGATGTAGACCAGGGAGTCGTCAAATATAAATTGATGACTCCCTGGTGTAGACCAGGCTAAAATTAGTGGCGGTCAATTCATCAGCCTTGCAAGCTGTTGAATGGTGTAATCCCAGCAAAAGTTAGTGTTTGCTATCATCACTTCTGCCATGGGCAGGTCTGAGGTGTGTGTGTGTGTGTGTGTGTGCGTGCGTGTGTGTGTGTGTGTATTGTCCCATATGGTGCAGTGGTATGTGCAGCGATTTCCAATCGATAGGTTGCGGGTTCGATTCCCGACGATTATGGTCACACACGTCTTTCTTCTCTTTCTCAGGCTGCGTTTACACGACAACGCACGGCCAGTTTTCCGTTTTCAGTCCGCATTTCTTTTTTCGTTTTCGTGCGTTTACACGATCAAAGCTGATCCAAGGTGGTCTCGGTTTGTATCGTTTTCGCGCGTCTACACGGGAGCAAAGGATCAGCCAAAGTTCGTCATGTGCCAAGTGTTGTCGTGGAAGCACCAATCACACTCAAGGAATAGTTGAAAACAGGCCACACGACAGCACTCGTCACATGACGAAAATTGTAAAAAAAGTTTTTGGATTGCCGGATGCGTGTGAACGGCCGAAAACGGAACAAACGTGACGGAAAACGAGGCCAGCAGACCGTTTCGACTGTTTACACACCCAAATTTATCCGGCAGAACATTTCCGTTTTCAAATTCTTCCACCTTGGCCAGCGTTTTGGTTTTCTTCCGTTTTGGTGTACAACGTTAACGTTTTACTCCGCTACCGTGGCATCTGACAGAGATGCCTGGCAGTTACACTGTGCATCTACTGCTTACACAGCTGCATAATGCCGTTTATTATTTTTTATTATTTTATTTTACTATTATTATTTTTTCGGCAACGCAGATGATGATGATGACCGTGTAAATGAACCAGGCATCCGAAAGGATTTTGTTGCGTTTTCATCCCCAGCGTTGTCGTGTACCGCAAAGTGCCGTTGATCCGCCCCCACACCATGTCGCTTCCCAGCTGGGTTTTCGGCAGGGGGTGGGAATTAGATCAAGGCTGTCAAGTGTAGTACGACGTACAACAACGTAGAAGTTCAGACTCGATGTGCTGGATTGTGCACATTTTCATCCTGGATAGGCACATTTTGTGTACAGCATTGCATGCGTCGGTTCAACATCGTATTTTCGTTGTATACGCCGAAGTTGCTTCACAGGTAGAAAATCGACAGGGGGCGGGAATTAGAGAGGGGGCGGATCAACGGTACTTTACGGTAAACGCAGCCTCAGACTCTTCCTGACTTTTCTTTCATTCTCCTGGGTGGTTACCAATAGCCAGTGCATGCCGGAGTATGTGGTGTGATGTGTGAGTGGGAAAAAATAAAAAATAAAATAAAAAGACCAAAAAGCCACTTCATAGCTGTGTGGTGTAGACCAGGCTGAACAGTGGCGGTCAATTCTTTAGCCTTGCAAGCTGTTGAATGGTGCAATCTCAGCACAAGCTGCTATGGCTTCTGCTGTAGCATCGCTATCATCGCCTCCTGCGATGGGCGTCCAATGGTGTGTGTGTGTGTGCGCGTGTGTGTGTTGAATGGTGTAATCCCAGCACTACATGTTTCTATGCCTAACATAGCTGTTCGCTATCATTGCTTCTGCGATGGGCAGGTCTGAGGTGTGTGTGTGTGTGTGTGGTGTGTGTGTGTGTGTGTGTGTGTGTGTGTGTGTGTGTGTGTGTGTGTGTGTGTGTGTGTGTGCTGTCCCCACAGAATACGCAGACAAAATCCTAAAATTATGCGAAAACAGGCCATTGTGCAGCAAATATGCGGGATTATGCAGCAAATATGCGGTATTGCGGTCTTTATGCACGTATTATCTGTCCTTGGTACAACTTGAGCGTACAGTTTCATGCATGTATACAACTTTGTCGTACAAACTCATGGCTGGTGAGACTTTGTAGTACATTTAGAGCATTGTGTACTATTTTCTTGTACATTCCCATGGATAACGCAGATTTTATGCAAAATTTCTCGAAAATGCGGATGAAAGCCAACACGGAAAATTGCGCATCCGCGGAATCCTGTGGGGATAGTGTGTGTGTGTGTGTGTGTGTGTGTATGTCTATGGTGTGTGTGTGTGGGTCTCTGGTGTGTGTGTGTGTGTGTGTGTGTGTGTGTGTGTGTGTGTGTGTGTGTGTGTGTGTGTGTGTGTGTGTGTGTGTGTGTGGTGTGTGTGCACATGTGCAGCGGTGGTGGCACTGCCCACATTCAGTGCGTTCCTGTATGGATCACAGGTTAACGATACTTCTATGGAAAGTTAGTTTTTAAAAAGAAGATTTGACACCACGTGCATACATGCATTACATTACGGGTACATACATCCGTAAGTTGGATCCACTGGCCCTGGTCATTCCACAAGTCAAGGCCATGACTTAGCACCTTCACAGGTTTGTCGTTCTTCACCTCGCCAAGCTTCTTCGACTCACTAGAATGGCTCTGGTAGATTCCCAGCGCATTGCCTTTCCCCGATGAAATATATTCAAGAGTTTTAGGAACGAAGCAGAGAGCTTCAGGAAGAGGACGGCACTCGGTGAGGCATCGGATAGCTTCCCGAAGGCATCTAATTCTGCCGAGTCTTAAGCGAGCTGGGTCCTGTGTCATCCTGTTACCACCATGGAGCAAGAAGGTGATGGAGAACCAAAACCAACTTCACCAAAACACAATTTTATACGAAGGGATTGTTTCAAATTTGGACACTGTTCATCACATAGGACCTACTCGTTATGATTATAACATGCTCTGGCAAAAGAAGAATATTTCAAGGTCTATCTTCCCGCTACCAGCACAGCAGAAACGTCCAACAGATGAAGAGCAGCCCAAGGAGAGGAGCTACATCGACAATGTAACTGCACTGAGAAATTAATTTCAACTCCGCAAATTCTAACATTTCCAAAGGCGTAAGTATGGTACTATGGATTGGTACAGTCATGCAGTTTCCACCAGCACTGCAATGGCAATAGATCTACCATGATAATAATTTTATGATGTAGATCTACCGTTGTTCTTGTTCGTGTGTTGTATCTACGTCCACAGCTCAGTCACCAGGCCGGCAGGTCACAGTACAGAGAGAGCAGTGTTGCCCCACGTCCAGCCACGGTCCCCTCCTACTAAGTACTAGTCCTAGATCCTGCATATGCACAAAGCAGAAAGTACACCACGTGTACCAGTCCAGGAAGTCTGCACTGTATTGACGTCATCATGTCAGTCTACGGTCGACAGCTCAGATCAATCTCAATCAGCAATTTTTGTGCTGAGAAAGTGAGATGCACACACTACAAATACAATCTTTTTCGATTTTGACAGCATGTTACAAGGCGAGGACGCGTAGTGCTCCTGACTACAACCAGTCCATCCTAGATCCTCAAGCGTTCCATCGAGACTTACACTGATTTTTGCGATCTTTTTCTTGAGAACGATTCTCACCCTGAAATGACTTTCGGCGACTGACGTGAAAGAACACTCATGACACCCACCTCGTCGAATGGAGCATGCATTGTTTGTGGTGTATGGGTGCAGGAAGGTGGTATGTTTGCGAGGTGCATATCGAAAATGATCCGGAAGACTTTGTGACGATGCTATTCGGCGGAGAACATTTGAATTTTTCGTACGATTCAGAGCAGTCGGCGAAAACGAGCCAGTAACCTGAAAGGAGGGCGTGAACAGGTGTAATTTTCGACAATGTGGTTGCCCTCGACCCTGCTCTCGGACATTCGAGTAATGGTTATGGCAAAATCGATGGTGCTCCAGGTTTTTCAGACGCATTTCTTGACCATACTCAATTCCGTAGATAAACCTGTGCACAGAAAGCACGCAAGAGTTCAAACTAACTGCACTGTATTCAGTTCACGTGCTTTCCACAGATCCAAAACACTCCTGGGACCAGGAAAGAGGACAATACGCTGCAGTATAGACGTGCACACTGCGAACACGCCCATGCGCCACTCCTGCACACCCGTGTCGGACATCACATACTGGCCATGTCACGGTGCCGCAGACGTAATGGGTGTGCCCCACACGCTTGCGTTACACACGTTTAGATCCTACATGCACGCGTGGAGCACAAACATGCGTGCCGCGGATACACACACACTGTTCGTACATGCCGGATACACTTCGCATACATCACATGTGTGTGCCACACCGTCGGAGGAATACAAACGAGCACGGATATGCACACATGAGAGCTAGAACAGTGTAGTAGCGATAGCTGAAACAGAGAACGCGACACGGGTGGCCGAGCAAGTGACATACAGCATAAACAAGACAAACGTACTTTGTACATTCACATACAGTCAAATTCTCTAATAACCACTGCGTATACAACGACAATTCGCGAATACGACAGAATTTCCATGCCCAGAGCAAAGTGACACACAGCATAAACAAGACAAACGTACGTTGTACATTCACTCACTTTTAAAAGTTTGTATACATGTATGTGATTGAATTGATATGCTTTGGTTTTCTTTCCTCAAATGAGAAGTGACGCGTGCATGGTATATGCATAGACCGTTGAAGTTCGTGTGAATGCATCAGACGCACACATGTACAGGACACTTTGCTTTTTTCAAACTGAAACCGTATACATAAGCATGCGCGTGTGTGTGTGTGTGTGTGTGTGTGTGTGTGTGTGTGTGTGTGTGTGTGTGTGTGTTTGTGTGCGGGGGGGGGGGGGGGGTACGTGTGAAGAACAAAAACCAGTACTGCTAAATTGATAATGCAGGCCAAGCAGAGAGGAACGCAAAGCAGACAGTCACCTCTACATTATAATCTTCTACAAATAACACATACATGTACATGTAGCTTCATAAGCAGAAAACGAGATATTGTGATGTGAGCGCGACAGACAGACTCACACACACACACACACACACACACACGCGCATACACACACACACACACACACAACCCCCCCCCCCCCACCACAGACTAGGGTCCAGCGGATTCTGCCGGCAGAAAAATTGGCAGAATTCGGTACTTTTTCTGGTAAGGTTCATGCATGTTTGGTATGTGGATAAAGAAATGGAGCAGAATTCGAGGAATTGCCCGCCATAAGGTTTGTATGGTTCTGCCAATTTCACTGCTTTTCGAGCAGAATCTGCCACCTTTTCGAGCAGAATCCGCCGGTCCCTACCACAGACACACACCACGAGACCATAAATCTGAAACGGCATGCATTTTGACACACACACGCACACATGCACACACACACACCACACACACACACAGTCACACACACAACACACACACACACACACACACCACGAGACCATACATCTGAAACGGCATACGTTTCGACGGGCTTTAGAAGGCCACGAGTTAGGTGATCCACATCAAGGCAATACGCACCACCAGCCCAGCTACATGTACCGATATCTCATACTAGACAGCAACTGAACGCGGCACACACACTACACACAAGAGCGCGTACAACGGCAACTTTCTCCTTATGCTTACGGTTGTCGAATACAGCATTGACGACACACCGAGACACACAGAGGAACACAAACTAGGGTCTACAATGTACACACATACATGTGCATGCACAATGTACATGTATACACAGGTATGCGTTTGCGTGTTTTCATGCTCCCTTCAAAGGTTTATGTATACGGCATGTATGATTTATGTTGCCTGAGTACGCCCACTTTGAAGGTCGAAGTTGGATTATACAGGGCGTGAACAGGTGAGATTTTTATGTCTAGCTGTTAATTACCCTTACCTTAGCCCACCAAGGAAATCGGAATAATCAAACTCGATGGTGCTCCAACTTCATTTCGACGTAGAAAATTCGCTGTTTGAACATCTCAATTTCAAAGGGTAACCACTGATTTCGATGTGAAAAACGTTTCCTGATCGCCATAAAAAAATTCCTGCCGACACACACCATAACAAGCTCCAAGTTCACAAACAGTGGCCACAAACGGTTGCTCGTCATGAAGGTGGTTCGACACTTTCGACCAAATTCGTTCACTTCCGTATTCAGTTGACAATTATTTTTGCCGTCATCAAGACTTATTTGGGCCCAAAAGCGCAAAAATCAGTGTAAGTCTCGATTAGTGGCAGAGATATGTTTTTTGCACGCTTGAGGATGGACTGAACCTGGGTTTTCCCAATACGGTTCAAATGGTCGCAAGACCGGGACTCTGCCAACCGGTTTATGGTTGTAGTCAGGAGCACTACGCGTCCTCGCCTTGTAACATGCTGTCAAAATCGAAAAACATGTTAAAGGGGAAGTATACCCTAAAATCAAATTTTCACCAGTTGTAGTCTTCGGGGTGCTGAGTCGAATGGTCTTGGTCCGAGGAAGCTGCGACGCTCCCTTCCTACTTGAATCCCAATCGAACTCGCGCACTTCCACCGAAACTGGGTGACTGCGCCCTACTAGATGGGGATTTGTATGCAAAATCTCACTAAAAGCGCCATTTCGTTCTTATAAAAGCACGGATGACCGCGATTGGCCCATATGTTGTAGTCTTTTGGACGCTGAGTCGACTGGTTTTGGTCCGAAAAGGCTGCGATGCAGCGTTCCTCCTTTATTCCCAATCGAACATGGTTGAACACGCGGTCACGTGCTCCTGGGTGCCCAAATCACCTGGTCACCGCGCCAGCAGGCGACAACTTTCACACCAAGGTTCAACTCGAGTTCAACTCGAGTGACAGGAGTGCACCCAAAAAAGGTCAAACAGGCTAGTAAGTTGTACCCTGCAGGCACGGTGACCAGGTGACTGGTGTACGCAGGAGCACGTGACCGCTTCTTCAACCATGTTCGATTGGGAATAAAGGAGGAACGCTACATCGCAGCCTTTTCGGACCAAAACCAGTCGACTCAGCGTCCAAAAGACTACAACATATGGGCCAATCGCGGTCATCCGTGCTTTTATAAGAACGAAATGGCGCTTTTAGTGAGATTTTGCATACAAATCCCCATCTAGTAGGGCGCAGTCACCCAGTTTCGGTGGAAGTGCGTGAGTTCGATTGGGATTCAAGTAGGAAGGGAGCGTCTCAGCTTCCTCGGACCAAGACCATTCGACTCAGCACCCCGAAGACTACAACTGGTGAAAAATTGATTTTAGGGTATACTTCCCCTTTAACTACCAAGCAAGGCTTCTGTATATAAATACAATCTTGTACGAGTACTTGGCGAAATCAGCGAAATACTGTACTAGTAAATCGCCAGCGAAAATTAATAAAATTAATATTTCGATTGTAATCTTCTGTAGTACCTGTCTGTATACCGGACCGCACATCGTGATCGACTAGTATTACTGTACATGTATATCGATCGATTTTTTAATTTTTTTGTTGAAAACCTCAATCGGCGACCAAAAGTTTCAGGCCGAAAATTTGATGCGGCTGAAATGGGTTTAACCCCGCCTGGAACATGCATGACATTGTATTGCATGCACGTGCACATGCATGATTATGACGATCATGACAATCATGATGCATTCGAATAATTATTATTTTGATGCTATTTTCTCCTAGAATCAAAGGAAATACGTGTGGCTTTCTCGACTCATTTCCGAACCCATAATGTGTGGTATCGGATGCCTGGTCTCGTCGGAAGAGTGCGATGATGTAGAAACTGGAGAAAGACAATGCATAGGTCTGAAGGTATGTAAAGATTTTGTACGTATCAGCATTGATACATGGTTATGCTAGATGTTCGAATTGTACTACATGTACTGTACAGTGAGAATTCACTAAAACGTACCTCCACAAGGGCCTTAAAATTCTGTAGTTTTATTGCCGAGAAACAACTTTATACTAGTAAATTTAAATTATCCAAGGTACTTTGAAGTATAGCACAGAAGAGTTCCCGATTATCCGAACCCCTAGGGTACGGGGCTGTCTCCAGTGGTTTGGATGAAGAGTATGTTCGGGTAAGAGAGCAGCCACACATCCATCTAAAACATGCATATCATTCATGTTTTCATCATTTCTCATTCTCTTCGGCAGTACAACCCTTCAGCAAAATGACACTATCACGACACATTTTGTTTAATTTGCAGTGCCAAAACCGATGTGAAAAATGTCACCTGACAGCGTTTAATTTAGGTGTTTTGGGTCGGTGCCGAATATAGCCAAAATTAAATACTATTAGCTTTTGCATTCTATTCTCCATGTCGCACTCACACTTACATACACAGCTCTCTACTTGTCTCCTTCGCTCCCTCCCTTTCTCCGGACACATTTCGCCATTGCTGCTACTCGCCACACTTCTAGCACCTTGTTTTCCCTTCCTCTCTCCCGACACCTTTCACCATTGCTGCTACCCTCTACACATACACACATTTCTAGCACCTTTTTTTCTCTCCCCATATTCTCATCTCTTTCTTACAGCATCACACAACATATCTACTCGTTTCAGTTTTTGTTGGCATTAGTTGACTGTTTTCACCCTGAAGATGGGCCATGTCCGAAATTTTGGTGAATTCAATTATCAAAACTCGGATGTTGAGCCAATGGTATTAATTGAGAAAGAAAAAAGGACCAATAAGTTACAAGTTATGCTGTGTTGAATGTCTCAATATCCCTGTCAGTTTTGTGCCTTGTCGCACTATCTGAGTGTATAATATCTCGTTACCTTGGTGGACCATATATTGAACGTTCGAGTTGAGGTACCCTAATTTGTAAGTGGCTGCAATGGAGTCTGCGAGTGCTTAGAAAAATTAAGTAGCTGCCGAAATTTTGTATGTTTTAATACAGTGTGCAACTTACTCGGCAAAATCCTTGCAAGGTCAGCTTTCTTAGTGAGAGGTCATCTGTACGTAATAGCTGTAGCAAGGAAACGATCAGTCTGTCGTGCATTCCCAGCCTGTTCTAATTTTGTAAAGCCTAGTTCACATTCGACGGAACGCTGACGGTACGGGACGTAAGGGCCTGTCGGGAAGGCTGGGGTGAGCTGTAAAATCTTGTACGATTCGTACGACACGACATGCTGCAGTTGTTGCGTCGTTCAACAGCGAACGGCGCCAGTCATAAGGCACGGTCCGTGACAGGGTGACTTTTGGACCTAATTTCTTGTTTTTCGGGACTTCTTTTCAATTATTTCTCCTTGAATGAAGCGGAATCAAGTTCACAATACCAGTTTTTCATGAACGCCAAAAAAGTAGCTTCGAAAGGTGTGCCATTCAAATAATAGCTCCAGGAGATGATAAAACAGTTCGCTTGTCACGCTCCTGAACTATCCCTAAATGCCATAAGTGACATCAGACCTTGTCTTGCTAAAATTCAACTCAAGTCGTGTTAGCCATTCTGCGAGTTATCATGGGAAGCACAGTGTTCGAAATGCTAAAATTTCCAAGTACGAATTGGGAGTAGTCGGCGCGCGACGCCGTCTCCTGTTCACACTCAATGCAGCTGTTTTGTATGCTTGCGTCCCCGTCTACGGTATGAAAAGTTGGATCGATCCAACTCTTCCCGTCGCTTCCCGATCCGTACGGCAGTGCGGTTGCGTTCCCGTTCCTGGTGTTCACATTGGACGCTGTCAGACTGTCCCGTCGCTTCCCGTCTATCCTTACGTCGCGTCCCGTCGCGTCCCGTCTATCCTTACGTCGCGTCCCGTCGCGTCCCGTCGCGCCCCGTCGAATGTGAACTAGGCTTCATAGCATACTATTAGAGCTGTGGGCTAGTGTACGTTCGGTCATTCTCCATACCATTTCATACGCTTCAATACAGGATTTGTGTGTGAACCTCACGTTACTTGTGCCATCATGCTGGAAACCTGTCTGGATCCCCCATGCAACCAGTGAAGATGCAGGCATTAGGGAGGTTTCGCTCTACGGAATTACGTATGAAAATAACGTAGGAACTGCACGTAATTTTCATACGTAAAAATCAGAGCTGTTGGGTTTCGCTCTACGTGATTTCTCCACGACTGCTAGCATGCTAAACACGCCTTGTTGCTTTGGAGACGCGTTGGCTGCATGCGCCCACCACATGCACCACGAACTGAAACCGCGTTTTCCATTTTATTTTGTACGTGGTGTACGGTGTGTGTACCTTGCGTTTCGCGCGGCTTAAACGTTGCCATGGATAAATCCAGAAAATGCGAAAAAATATTTCGAAAAGTCCTACGGAGGACCGAACGTAGGAAAGAGCTTTCCTACGGAAATCCGTAGAGAGATTTACGTATGAAAGTTGCCCTCGCTCCCCGGCGGGTACGACACGGATTTTCATACGTAATTACGAAGAGCGAAACCTCCCTAATGTTGATGTGCGACGGTTAGATTTATATTAGACTTGACTGCTGCTATGTTCTCCCCTTTCTATCACTGCTGACTTGTGTTTGTAGAGCTGGTGGGAATCGGTGGTGGCCGCCAACAGAAGACGAGGTCCCGATGCATTTGGATACCATAGAATCTCTCTTGGTCCAACGTGTGTGTCTGCTGGTACAGAGCGTGATGGCTCCTCTACAGAAGCCCACTCCATCGGAACAACTGGCAGTGCCACTGCTGGAGAAGTTGGCCCATATATTCCTCCTCGCATGGTGAATATGTGTGGCTGTGTGCTACATTTGCGTGGCGGTGGCTGCGCTACACAACAACCATTGATCAATCACGCTACTAATGATGTACTGCTATGGAATGGCGAGGTATTTGATGGTGTGGAGGTAAGAATTAGTCTGGCATAAGCTGAGCTTCTCTTTTGCTGGATTTCTACATCACAACTGGTATGTACTGGCTATAGTAGAGCCTTGAACTAATTGTTCAGTAAATTGTGCCCACTTATGTGATAGCCCGGTGTTGACGCGATCGCTGATGTGTTCACCCTTAACCCTTTAGGGCCCACAATTATTTCAAGGAATGCACTGCATACGCGAGCCCAGGTACTTATTTGGTCGTTACTTTGGTGTCCTTTGGCCGATTTTGGTGATCTTGGGCTTTCTGGAAAGCTCTTGGCCAGAGGAACACAGCGATACCCAGAAATCCATCAAGGAATCCACAGAACCAGCGCCGCAGCGCGATTCGGCGCTCCAAAGCCAGCATTGCGAGCGCCCAACTCAAATTCTCTGCCATTTCAACAAAATGTATCGCAGATCGCTCAAATTTTTTTCCATGAGAGCTGAGAAACATGCCTTTGCAATGACGTGAACTATCTGTGGCTGTGTGGGCCGCGAGTCAGGGGAACCCCCCAAAGCGAGTTCAAAATGCACGCGCCCGAGGTGACTCTGCTGAGCGAATTTAGTTCGAGTCTCATAATCTCATAACTCCGCTCTCTGACCTCCGATCGCCTTCGGGTTTTTTCGAGCCGATAGCTGAGACAATTCTAATGTCGATAGACCTTTTGATGGTCCGATTTGGTCAAGGGACGGCCGAGTTACGCCAGGTTGCGCTTTGAAAAGTATGCACTGTACACTGGTACGGATATATCCGTACTATGGGCCTCAAAGGGTTAAACTAGTTGTTCTTTTCCACTGTGTGTCATTCATTATTAGGTTTCTGTTGGCAGGAATGATGGATCGGTACTTTTGGAATTGCTGAGCAAGTGCACGGACCTGGTGTGTAGTCGCGAAGACTACATTGTGTCCGTTCTAGCAACGATACATGGTCCCTGGGCGTTTGTATTCTGGCAGGTGCGTGGATGCTATATTGTAGGCAAAACTGGCATTGATATGCTGTGTAGTGCACTGCAGCCTGCCACGTGCGTCTTGTGCAGGACAAACCCAATGTGATGGAAGTGTGAAATGAATTCCTTGGCATGGCGTTTTGCTAATAGTCATCATACTATTAGCCTGCATACCGCACGGTATCTATTTATGATTGCCCAGACACTATGGTGTTGAATATGAAAGCAAGGTTTATTCCTGTACAAACCAATGTGAAAGATAGGCTTCTACTCCAACCTAGTATAGCGAAGCCTCAGAATTCCGACCGCCCTTCAGACCGAGCCAAATCTGATTTCCGCAGTGGTTTGATTTGTGAAAATGACCATCCTGTATGCACACTTATAATTATGGAGAAAGCTTGAGACCGAGCAAAAGTGGTCGGATTGTTCACAGGGTGGTTGGAAAGCAAGGGTCCACTGTATTTGTGTTCATATCAACACTAATAACTCGGTTATGCATACAGTCGACTCCACTGATAAACAAACTCGGATGTAGCGAATTTCTTGATATAGCGAACCATTGCCCATGTCCCTGTTTTAACCCACACAAAATTGACCCTTTGTCGCGAACTGTTTTCGTTTCTAACACATCATGCCTGGTTGGGAGCATGTAAACAAGTGCACTCGTGCAGTCACGGGCAGCATGCCAAGCTTGACATGTTGCTTGTATAGTTCGATTGCATTTCTGTTATATAAAGAACTTTGCAAACTTAGAAGTTGCGACTTCGGCGGTATTAGTGATGAAGTTGGTTGCGAATAGCTACTGGCTGTCAACGTCTGTTATTATCACAACTCCATGAGCGACTCCGACTCACGCTGCTACCTGGGGCCTCACGAGGTGCTTGTCGAGCTGGAAATGGAGCGTCTCTGTAAGTTTGTATTCTGGGTGATGGTATTGCCTGGAGAGCACTATATAAGTGGTGCTTTTCAGGCACAATCTTCCTCGGCCTACTCAAGCTCAACTGATGAGGGGTGAATTCCCTGAAACACTGTGTACACTCGTATTGAACAGGGAGTGGTGCTTTCTTGCAGGTTTGCCGAGTGGAAGGTGCGACGTGCTCCTCGTGTGCTCCGGATGGCAGTCGTGAGTCAACCAAGTGTCAAGTTCAGCAAGAAGTGTGTGTTCCTCGTTTGTACAACCATCTTCATCAAGAACTTTGGCTATAAAACAAACAAACCCTCCTGCGCATTGGTGTTCGTTACATCTAGGGTCGACTGTATTTCTATCCGGAAAATCAGGCCTGTATTCAAAGCAGGTGACCATATGAGCTAGGCGTTATGCAAGATACCGTCAGACCTCGCTTAATCGCACACATCCGTTTTCCACAAAAATCTGGATAGACGAGGGAACCGGATAATCGAACGCACATACTGTATGTATGCACGACATATGCTGTAAATCGGTAACCAACGATTTTGTTCCGGATGGCGAAGTATCCGGATAAGCGAGGTCTGACTGCAGTACGGTAGTTGAAGAACATACATGTACATTCCGGGTGATTAGTAGAGTAGTGAGTACAAGCAATGTTCTGGTGTGTGTGTGTGTGTGTGTGTGTGTGTTTGGGGGGGGGGGGTGTTCTCTTTACTTATGTTAAAACATAGGTAAAGAGAACAATCCCCTCCGCCAACACATAGGTAAAGAGAACAATCCCCTCCGCCAACACATAGGTAAAGAGAACAATCCCCTCCGCCAACACATAGGTAAAGAGAACAATCCCCTCCGCCAACACATAGGTAAAGAGAACAATCCCCTCCGCCAACACACAGGTAAAGAGAACAATCCCCTCCGCCAACACATAGGTAAAGAGAACAATCCCCTCCGCCAACACATAGGTAAAGAGAACAATCCCCTCCGCCAACACATAGGTAAAGAGAACAATCCCCTCCGCCAACACATAGGTAAAGAGAACAATCCCCTCCTCCAACACATAGGTAAAGAGAACAATCCCCTCCGCCAACACATAGGTAAAGAGAACAATCCCCTCCGCCAACACATAGGTAAAGAGAACAATCCCCTCCGCCAACACATAGGTAAAGAGAACAATCCCCTCCGCCAACACATAGGTAAAGAGAACAATCCCCTCCGCCAACACATAGGTAAAGAGAACAATCCCCTCCGCCAACACATAGGTAAAGAGAACAATCCCCTCCGCCAACACATAGGTAAAGAGAACAATCCCCTCTGCCAACACATAGGTAAAGAGAACAATCCCCTCCGCCAACACATAGGTAAAGAGAACAATCCCCTCCGCCAACACATAGGTAAAGAGAACAATCCCCTCCGCCAACACATAGGTAAAGAGAACAATCCCCTCCGCCAACACATAGGTAAAGAGAACAATCCCCTCCGCCAACACATAGGTAAAGAGAACAATCCCCTCCGCCAACACATAGGTAAAGAGAACAATCCCCTCCGCCAACACATAGGTAAAGAGAACAATCCCCTCCGCCAACACATAGGTAAAGAGAACAATCCCCTCCGCCAACACATAGGTAAAGAGAACAATCCCCTCCGCCAACACATAGGTAAAGAGAACAATCCCCTCCGCCAACACATAGGTAAAGAGAACAATCCCCTCCGCCAACACATAGGTAAAGAGAACAATCCCCTCCGCCAACACATAGGTAAAGAGAACAATCCCCTCCGCCAACACATAGGTAAAGAGAACAATCCCCTCCGCCAACACATAGGTAAAGAGAACAATCCCCTCCGCCAACACATAGGTAAAGAGAACAATCCCCTCCGCCAACACATAGGTAAAGAGAACAATCCCCTCCGCCAACACATAGGTAAAGAGAACAATCCCCTCCGCCAACACATAGGTAAAGAGAACAATCCCCTCCGCCAACACATAGGTAAAGAGAACAATCCCCTCCGCCAACACATAGGTAAAGAGAACAATCCCCTCCGCCAACACATAGGTAAAGAGAACAATCCCCTCCGCCAACACATAGGTAAAGAGAACAATCCCCTCCGCCAACACATAGGTAAAGAGAACAATCCCCTCCGCCAACACATAGGTAAAGAGAACAATCCCCTCCGCCAACACATAGGTAAAGAGAACAATCCCCTCCGCCAACACATAGGTAAAGAGAACAATCCCCTCCGCCAACACATAGGTAAAGAGAACAATCCCCTCCGCCAACACATAGGTAAAGAGAACAATCCCCTCCGCCAACACATAGGTAAAGAGAACAATCCCCTCCGCCAACACATAGGTAAAGAGAACAATCCCCTCCGCCAACACATAGGTAAAGAGAACAATCCCCTCCGCCAACACATAGGTAAAGAGAACAATCCCCTCCGCCAACACATAGGTAAAGAGAACAATCCCCTCCGCCAACACATAGGTAAAGAGAACAATCCCCTCCGCCAACACATAGGTAAAGAGAACAATCCCCTCCGCCAACACATAGGTAAAGAGAACAATCCCCTCCGCCAACACATAGGTAAAGAGAACAATCCCCTCCGCCAACACATAGGTAAAGAGAACAATCCCCTCCGCCAACACATAGGTAAAGAGAACAATCCCCTCCGCCAACACATAGGTAAAGAGAACAATCCCCTCCGCCAACACATAGGTAAAGAGAACAATCCCCTCCGCCAACACATAGGTAAAGAGAACAATCCCCTCCGCCAACACATAGGTAAAGAGAACAATCCCCTCCGCCAACACATAGGTAAAGAGAACAATCCCCTCCGCCAACACATAGGTAAAGAGAACAATCCCCTCCGCCAACACATAGGTAAAGAGAACAATCCCCTCCGCCAACACATAGGTAAAGAGAACAATCCCCTCCGCCAACACATAGGTAAAGAGAACAATCCCCTCCGCCAACACATAGGTAAAGAGAACAATCCCCTCCGCCAACACATAGGTAAAGAGAACAATCCCCTCCGCCAACACATAGGTAAAGAGAACAATCCCCTCCGCCAACACATAGGTAAAGAGAACAATCCCCTCCGCCAACACATAGGTAAAGAGAACAATCCCCTCCGCCAACACATAGGTAAAGAGAACAATCCCCTCCGCCAACACATAGGTAAAGAGAACAATCCCCTCCGCCAACACATAGGTAAAGAGAACAATCCCCTCCGCCAACACATAGGTAAAGAGAACAATCCCCTCCGCCAACACATAGGTAAAGAGAACAATCCCCTCCGCCAACACATAGGTAAAGAGAACAATCCCCTCCGCCAACACATAGGTAAAGAGAACAATCCCCTCCGCCAACACATAGGTAAAGAGAACAATCCCCTCCGCCAACACATAGGTAAAGAGAACAACCCCCTCCGCCAACACATAGGTAAAGAGAACAACCCCCTCCGTCAACACATAGGTAAAGAGAACAATCCCCTCCGCCAACACATAGGTAAAGAGAACAATCCCCTCCGCCAACACATAGGTAAAGAGAACAATCCCCTCCGCCAACACATAGGTAAAGAGAACAATCCCCTCCGCCAACACATAGGTAAAGAGAACAACCCCCTCCGCCAACACATAGGTAAAGAGAACAATCCCCTCCGCCAACACATAGGTAAAGAGAACAATCCCCTCCGCCAACACATAGGTAAAGAGAACAATCCCCTCCGCCAACACATAGGTAAAGAGAACAATCCCCTCCGCCAACACATAGGTAAAGAGAACAATCCCCTCCGCCAACACATAGGTAAAGAGAACAATCCCCTCCGCCAACACATAGGTAAAGAGAACAATCCCCTCCGCCAACACATAGGTAAAGAGAACAATCCCCTCCGCCAACACATAGGTAAAGAGAACAATCCCCTCCGCCAACACATAGGTAAAGAGAACAACCCCCTCCGCCAACACATAGGTAAAGAGAACAATCCCCTCCGCCAACACATAGGTAAAGAGAACAATCCCCTCCGCCAACACATAGGTAAAGAGAACAATCCCCTCCGCCAACACATAGGTAAAGAGAACAACCCCCTCCGCCAACACATAGGTAAAGAGAACAATCCCCTCCGCCAACACATAGGTAAAGAGAACAATCCCCTCCGCCAACACATAGGTAAAGAGAACAATCCCCTCCGCCAACACATAGGTAAAGAGAACAATCCCCTCCGCCAACACATAGGTAAAGAGAACAACCCCCTCCGCCAACACATAGGTAAAGAGAACAATCCCCTCCGCCAACACATAGGTAAAGAGAACAATCCCCTCCGCCAACACATAGGTAAAGAGAACAATCCCCTCCGCCAACACATAGGTAAAGAGAACAATCCCCTCCGCCAACACATAGGTAAAGAGAACAATCCCCTCCGCCAACACATAGGTAAAGAGAACAATCCCCTCCGCCAACACATCGGTAAAGAGAACAACCCCCTCCGCCAACACATAGGTAAAGAGAACAATCCCCTCCGCCAACACATAGGTAAAGAGAACAATCCCCTCCGCCAACACATAGGTAAAGAGAACAATCCCCTCCGCCAACACATAGGTAAAGAGAACAATCCCCTCCGCCAACACATAGGTAAAGAGAACAATCCCCTCCGCCAACACATAGGTAAAGAGAACAATCCCCTCCGCCAACACATAGGTAAAGAGAACAATCCCCTCCGCCAACACATAGGTAAAGAGAACAATCCCCTCCGCCAACACATAGGTAAAGAGAACAATCCCCTCCGCCAACACATAGGTAAAGAGAACAATCCCCTCCGCCAACACATAGGTAAAGAGAACAATCCCCTCCGCCAACACATAGGTAAAGAGAACAATCCCCTCCGCCAACACATAGGTAAAGAGAACAATCCCCTCCGCCAACACATAGGTAAAGAGAACAACCCCCTCCGCCAACACATAGGTAAAGAGAACAATCCCCTCCGCCAACACATAGGTAAAGAGAACAATCCCCTCCGCCAACACATAGGTAAAGAGAACAATCCCCTCCGCCAACACATAGGTAAAGAGAACAATCCCCTCCGCCAACACATAGGTAAAGAGAACAATCCCCTCCGCCAACACATAGGTAAAGAGAACAATCCCCTCCGCCAACACATAGGTAAAGAGAACAATCCCCTCCGCCCACACATAGGTAAAGAGAACAATCCCCTCCGCCAACACATAGGTAAAGAGAACAATCCCCTCCGCCAACACATAGGTAAAGAGAACAATCCCCTCCGCCAACACATAGGTAAAGAGAACAATCCCCTCCGCCAACACATAGGTAAAGAGAACAATCCCCTCCGCCAACACATAGGTAAAGAGAACAATCCCCTCCGCCAACACATAGGTAAAGAGAACAATCCCCTCCGCCAACACATAGGTAAAGAGAACAATCCCCTCCGCCAACACATAGGTAAAGAGAACAATCCCCTCCGCCAACACATAGGTAAAGAGAACAATCCCCTCCGCCAACACATAGGTAAAGAGAACAATCCCCTCCGCCAACACATAGGTAAAGAGAACAATCCCCTCCGCCAACACATAGGTAAAGAGAACAATCCCCTCCGCCAACACATAGGTAAAGAGAACAACCCCCTCCGCCAACACATAGGTAAAGAGAACAATCCCCTCCGCCAACACATAGGTAAAGGGAACAATCCCCTCCGCCAACACATAGGTAAAGAGAACAATCCCCTCCGCCAACACATAGGTAAAGAGAACAACCCCCTCCGCCAACACATAGGTAAAGAGAACAATCCCCTCCGCCAACACATAGGTAAAGAGAACAATCCCCTCCGCCAACACATAGGTAAAGAGAACAATCCCCTCCGCCAACACATAGGTAAAGAGAACAATCCCCTCCGCCAACACATAGGTAAAGAGAACAACCCCCTCCGCCAACACATAGGTAAAGAGAACAATCCCCTCCGCCAACACATAGGTAAAGAGAACAATCCCCTCCGCCAACACATAGGTAAAGAGAACAATCCCCTCCGGCAACACATAGGTAAAGAGAACAATCCCCTCCGCCAACACATAGGTAAAGAGAACAACCCCCTCCGCCAACACATAGGTAAAGAGAACAATCCCCTCCGCCAACACATAGGTAAAGAGAACAATCCCCTCCGCCAACACATAGGTAAAGAGAACAATCCCCTCCGCCAACACATAGGTAAAGAGAACAACCCCCTCCGCCAACACATAGGTAAAGAGAACAATCCCCTCCGCCAACACATAGGTAAAGAGAACAATCCCCTCCGCCAACACATAGGTAAAGAGAACAATCCCCTCCGCCAACACATAGGTAAAGAGAACAATCCCCTCCGCCAACACATAGGTAAAGAGAACAATCCCCTCCGCCAACACATAGGTAAAGAGAACAATCCCCTCCGCCAACACATAGGTAAAGAGAACAATCCCCTCCGCCAACACATAGGTAAAGAGAACAATCCCCTCCGCCAACACATAGGTAAAGAGAACAATCCCCTCCGCCAACACATAGGTAAAGAGAACAATCCCCTCCGCCAACACATAGGTAAAGAGAACAATCCCCTCCGCCAACACATAGGTAAAGAGAACAATCCCCTCCGCCAACACATAGGTAAAGAGAACAATCCCCTCCGCCAACACATAGGTAAAGAGAACAATCCCCTCCGCCAACACATAGGTAAAGAGAACAATCCCCTCCGCCAACACATAGGTAAAGAGAACAATCCCCTCCGCCAACACATAGGTAAAGAGAACAATCCCCTCCGCCAACACATAGGTAAAGAGAACAATCCCCTCCGCCAACACATAGGTAAAGAGAACAATCCCCTCCGCCAACACATAGGTAAAGAGAACAATCCCCTCCGCCAACACATAGGTAAAGAGAACAATCCCCTCCGCCAACACATAGGTAAAGAGAACAATCCCCTCCGCCAACACATAGGTAAAGAGAACAATCCCCTCCGCCAACACATAGGTAAAGAGAACAATCCCCTCCGCCAACACATAGGTAAAGAGAACAATCCCCTCCGCCAACACATAGGTAAAGAGAACAATCCCCTCCGCCAACACATAGGTAAAGAGAACAATCCCCTCCGCCAACACATAGGTAAAGAGAACAATCCCCTCCGCCAACACATAGGTAAAGAGAACAATCCCCTCCGCCAACACATAGGTAAAGAGAACAATCCCCTCCGCCAACACATAGGTAAAGAGAACAATCCCCTCCGCCAACACATAGGTAAAGAGAACAATCCCCTCCGCCAACACATAGGTAAAGAGAACAATCCCCTCCGCCAACACATAGGTAAAGAGAACAATCCCCTCCGCCAACACATAGGTAAAGAGAACAATCCCCCCTCCCCCCACACATAGGTAAAGAGAACAATCCCCTCCGCCAACACATAGGTAAAGAGAACAATCCCCCCTCCCCCCACACATAGGTAAAGAGAACAATCCCCTCCGCCAACACATAGGTAAAGAGAACAATCCCCCCTCCCCCCACACATAGGTAAAGAGAACAACCCCCTCCGCCAACACATAGGTAAAGAGAACAATCCCCTCCGCCAACACATAGGTAAAGAGAACAATCCCCTCCGCCAACACATAGGTAAAGAGAACAATCCCCTCCGCCAACACATAGGTAAAGAGAACAATCCCCTCCGCCAACACATAGGTAAAGAGAACAATCCCCTCCGCCAACACATAGGTAAAGAGAACAATCCCCTCCGCCAACACATAGGTAAAGAGAACAATCCCCTCCGCCAACACATAGGTAAAGAGAACAATCCCCTCCGCCAACACATAGGTAAAGAGACCAATCCCCCCTCCCCCCACACATAGGTAAAGAGAACAATCCCCTCCGCCAACACATACTGTAAATCATGAATATGTAACGAACAAGTAAATCTAACGAGTTAACGAGCAAAGATTTGTCGTTATTTTAAAATTCGTTAGCAAAAGTCGTATGATTTGGGCCTCGCACGCTTGAAATCGATCATTTCACATTATGGCATGCAGCGCGTGTTCAACGGATCGTACCTCGGTCAATTCTCAACGGAATTCAACAATTGAAAGATCTAGATGATAGCAGAGACGCTCAGCAGTCGGCTCGAACAACTTCGAAGTCTCTCAGATGAATTTTGCCGAAGCGGCGGGAGATCGAAAAATTTGATTTTTTGCGCTCTTACACTGGATAAATTTCATTTTCTTTATTCTCCTGACATCGAGGTATACTGTGCATGTGGTGGACAACAATCATGAATGAATGTCCTTGACGAAAAGTCCTAGTATTATTGAATCTGTCTGAGAAAATCGTTAACTTTTCAAACCGTTAACCATTAAAAATCAGAAAATCGTTAACTTTGCGGGTCGTTAAAATAATATGATTTACAGTAGGTAAAGAGAACAATCCCCCCTCCCCCCACACATAGGTAAAGAGAACAATCCCCTCCGCCAACACATAGGTAAAGAGAACAATCCCCCCTCCCCCCACACATAGGTAAAGAGAACAACCCCCTCCGCCAACACATAGGTAAAGAGAACAACCCCCTCCGCCAACACATAGGTAAAGAGAACAACCCCCTCCGCCAACACATAGGTAAAGAGAACAATCCCCTCCGCCAACACATAGGTAAAGAGAACAACCCCCTCCGCCAACACATAGGTAAAGAGAACAATCCCCTCCGCCAACACATAGGTAAAGAGAACAACCCCCTCCGCCAACACATAGGTAAAGAGAACAATCCCCTCCGCCAACACACCAAAACATTGCTTGTACCTGTACTCACTACTTCCATGGTACTGGTCAGTGGAACGCAGTGGCCATGCTTCATCCACTTCTAGTTTCGAAGTGGAGAAATTAAGTTTAAGTAACACTTAGCTCACAATGCCATTCTGACTTGCCTGTTGCCATTGGTGATGTGTTCTGTCTAGGCAGATGAGCAACGCCTCTGGTTTGGACGTGATTGCATTGGCCGACGGTCTCTGCTGTGGAGCAGCTTTGCTGATGGAACCTTTGCGCTCTCATCCGTTGGTGGACCATTGGAAGTCAGCAACCCGGCAATGGTATGTTAGTATGTAAGGTAGAATGATATTCTGAGTGACACGATAGACCTAGTCCTCTGTCCACACACTGCTGAATACTGCAACGGGGCAGTTTGGTCCTTACAAACGAGGCAGAATGGGGGTTTTCCTTGCAACTCAAACTTCATGATCATAAGGCCACACAGTTTTCTTTCTATGATTCGCGTCACCTTACGCGATGAAACCAATGAGAGAGAGGGCAAAACGAAAAACGAAAAAAAGTCATCCAAAAAAAAATATTGTACTTCAAGTACTCAATCTGCGTACCTTTTACACATGTATGTGTGTACATTCGAAAGACCTGGCACTGTGCATGTATATCACAATAGATTCTTGGTTGGAGGAAAGCAAATCAGCACACGTAGCGCAGCAACCATAATTATACCGTAGTGTCTTGTATTAAAGCCTCTCTCATGTAGAAGCCTGTTTGGAATAGAAGCCTGATTTTCAAGATACACTGTCGGCACATAAGCCTGGCTTTAGTGTTGACGTGCATAGAATACCTGTCTTGTATAGAAGCCTGTCTCAAATAGAAGCCTGCGAAATTTCCCCCAAAAAAGTCATAATGTAAGCCGCGGCTTTTGTACACGACTTTACCGTAGTTTCGACTAGGCCTTTCGTACCTTTTTTTACGTGGTCCCCACTATTGTTTGATAATATTGATTGTTCGACTTGAAAAGTAATGGTACGAAAGGCCTAGTCGAAGCGATATGGATTCTGTGCTGATATTGCCTGGTAATCAATGTGTAGTGTTCTTAAAAGTGTGAGAGTGGACCATGCTTCATGCGCTTTTTTTTGTTTGTTTTGATTCTGTTGTTTGCAGTCGTGGTCTGAAGTGCCTGCTGTTGGTGTGTTTGCCATGAAGCTCTCCAAGACACCATTGTCACATACAGGTGAGCATCAACATGGTCACAAACCTCTCCGAGATACCAGTGGTGCATGCAGGTCAGCATCAACATGGTCTAGACAGGGTCACATGTGCTCCTTGGATGCCGTTGATATCATATTTTCCGGAGTATAAGTCACATCCAGATTTTTGTCACGAAATACAGACATCTGACATACCTGTATTGTCTTTTGACAGTGCTGGTCGCCATTGTACCATGGTAGTTCCTAGAAAAATTTAGTTCTGGACCCAGTGAGCGCCGCCAGCGCTGTTTCCGTCAAGTTTGCAGTGAATGCCTTACAAGAAGGTCCAGAGAACAGTACGTGAAATGTGTTGTGATGCCAGATTTGCTCTACGGGTCCGTGGCGTTCTCTGGTTGCCTTCGCCAAGACCAGCGATCCTGCCTTCAAGTCCAGCAAAATTGTGCAGCACGCACCCTATTCGGCCTGCCACCTAGCACAAGCGCCCAACCACTGCTTGCTTCTCTGCAGCTGTATGCTATCGAAGAGCTCCACAAGCAAAAGACCCTTGTTATGATCTAGCATTGCTCGAATGCAAGCACTGCAAGCCCTTCTGGAGCGTCCCAGTACTCGCACAACGCGCGTGCAACACAGCTTGGGCCTTCCGGTTCCCAAATCTGCCTCCAAAGCCGGCCATCACCGTCCAACCGCTTGCGGGTCCATTTTATGGAACACCCTGCCATCCGACGTGCGTGGTATTACCCAGTACCACCAGTTCAAACATGCCTGCCTCCCGTTCTGTCTTGCTAGCACCCATAGACCATCAACTGGTGTGTACCCCAATTTCAAGAGAGAGATTTGAAAAGGACGATGTTATCATTTGTCTTGCGGATGATAACACATAGAAGGAGGCAAGTACAAGTATACTCATATTTGGCACCACATATTTAAAGCCTGGTCAATATCAAAAAGGGGAGTTTCTGGACATTCAAATAATTCGAATATTCCTTTCAGCCCTAAAAAACAGTGGCCCAAACTAGGTGAAGTCTGCCTGTTGACGAAAGTCTATGGGGGCACTGGGAACTGCATGTTTGGTGGTCGACGCAAGTCGACAGTCGCACTCTGTGACTCAGAGGGCATGAATGCGCTGTGACTGCAGCCGACAGTGAAAGGGTTAAATTAAATTAACGTGTGGCTTATATAGTCATGTACTCGGGAAAGTACGATAGGTGTTGCTTATCATCTCAATCAGCATCAAAATCTTTACATGGTTGTTGATTGTGCCTGCTCATGTTTGTCTACAGGAGCATCACCCATGGTGTTGTACAAGTGGAATAATCTATGTTCAGACAACTGCAAAACCCGTCTTGAAGCTAGTCCCAATATCAACTGGGTAAGTTAATTGATTGAAAAATGTTGCACCTCATGTGTTTGAGCATGGAGCATATACATGTATACATGACACCAAGAGTACATTTATATACTCTTGATGACACTGTATTACCATTGCACTTCATGGTGCACTGTAGTTTGGGTGGGGTGGGGGCAATAAAAACAGACCAGTCGCCTCACACTGATCAGGTGTTCTTGTGTCTCATGGTATTCTGGGCAAGGTACGAGTAATTGTGTGTGATTCTATCAACCTCAAGAGAAATACGATGCCATGCCAAGCAAGCAGTAATGGTGAAGGATAACTTAGTGTAGTTTAGATGCATATTTGGCAACTTTGCATGACTACTAGTATACCAGTCCTGGTGATGTCCTAGATTGGACATCACGGAACCCAGCATGCCCCAGCATACATACTATGCTGTTCCCATAGTAATCGTGACACGTGACTCAAAACTTTGTGTCGCGTCCGAGGAAGATGAACATGTCGCACTAAATTTTCTCAAAACGCGTTAAACGCAACGAAGGCCTTTCGTCTCAAAAGTAATAATAATTATTGTCGTTCTCCTGGCGGCATGCCTCAAGCGAGTCTAGATTCGTATCTTGCCTCTTGCCTTCACGAATTTTATTTTCCTCGTTGTGGAGTACGCCTGGACAAAGGAACTGGCAAGCGAATCGTTTTGGTCGCATTGAAAATTGCAAGTGCACAAGAGGATTGGCGAAGCAATTTGTGTTCGCACTTTCAGCAGGGCAGTAGCTGCTGCTGCGATAAAGGTTTTACTTTCGCCATTGGTTTCAGGCAGCAGAAGGATCTAGCTGAAAGCGATGGCGATACGTCCATGACCACCACGTCCTGGGTTGATATCCAAGAAAGACCGTCCAAGGTCCAGTTTTAGCCAAGAGCTGTCGTATCCAAGAAATCAAAAACACCAACAGCAAGCTCTGGCCAAATAATTATCTTCCAGGCAGTAATTTACGGGCCTAGCGCCTGCTGCCTCGTCTTCCTCCTCTGCATGGCCAGGTTTGGGGCGAAATGAAGGCACGGCGCGTGAAGAAACATTCCAAAGGCAAACATTAAAAATAATTAATTAGAACCAATCGTTTCCAAAGAAGCGCCGCGTGGCTACGAGAAACCCCACATGAAATCCCCAAACGAAAACGGCCATTCGGTCGGGTATTCGATGGCGAATCGAATATACACTACCGCAATCCCCGCCGATGTCTGATATTCTCCGCCTATTCCCTCAAACTTGACCAATTCGGAAAGAAATCCATCGCCATTACGATCGTGCATCCTCCACATACATTCAGAAATGCTCACGCAGCACTTCTTTTCATCGCGTGTGCGCGACCGATGCTTCCATGACAACTCTGGGACAGGTAACCAATCAGACTCATTCAGAGTGCGATGTCCTAGATAGGACATCTCCCCAACTGGTATACCATGATCATGGCTTGACTGGATGTCCACAGAATTCTCCATATCTGTTGTCGCGTTCTTCATGTGTGTGTGCATGTGCATATGTGTGTGTGTGTGTGTGTGTGTGTGTGTGTGTGTGTGTGATGGGCATGTCTGAGGTCTGAGGTCTGAGGTGTGTGTGTGTGTGTGTGTGTGTGTGTGTGTGTGTGTGTGTGTGTGTGTGTGTGTGTGTGTGTGTGTGTGTGTGTGTGCATGTACGTGTGTGTTTGTGTGCGTGTGTGTACAAGTATATGTACATGTGTGTGTGTGTGTGTGTGTGTGTGTCTGTGTACCGTATTATCTCTATTACAAGCGCAGTCTCTTGTAGAAGCCCGGTCTCTATTATAAGCGCACTCCAAGAAGATATAAGCGCAGGGCTTATATTGGAGAACTGTATGAATCATGTTCATTTTTGTATTGTATTGTATTTTATTTTTTTACTTGGGCATTCCCAACAGACCCTAAGGTCTTCTTACAGGGTGCCCAAGATGAATGAAATTGTTAAGTTCCTGGCGAAATGAATTGGGGATATGATTTGTGCGAAGAGATTCGGGAAGCGCATTAAAGCGGTCAGCACCAAGGAATGAAATAGATCTGTATCCAGCTTGAGCTTGCACAATGGGTAAGGAAAGGGAATAATTGACTTGGCCGCGGGTTACTCTATCTGTGTGAGCGCGCAGTCACGGCGAAGGGAGAACATGTCAGAGAGGAGTGAACTGCAGATATTGTGGATGCAACGGAACACGAAGAATATGGACTTACAAGTAGTATGATATATTTTGTCTAAGCTAATTTTGTGGCATCGCTCAAGCAAGTATGATGTCCGCGTGAATGTGTCATGCTCAAATATGCATCTAAGTGCTCTCTTACTTACGCGTAGCAGCTGATCTCTCACTTTGTCAGCGAGGCAGTGGACGTAGGCAGTGCCGGCGTACTCGAGCTTGCTCTGGACTACTGACAAGTAGAACTGCCTTCTGGCCTGGACAGCAAGGTTCCTCCTTCCACGTCGAAAAGCACCTAGTTTCTTTCTGATGTCTTCATGCATGTTTGACATCAAACAGTGTCACATACCTACATGCTGACTGCTGTGGTAAAAGTCTGTGATCCCCGAGATCAAAAATTCAGACTCACTCAGTGACAGTGTACCAGGAAGCACAAAACTGCAGTCCCGGTACCTGCTGGGTAACTTTGTGTGTCTGCTGATACAATGCAAAACTGCAGTCCCGGTAGCTGCTGGGTAACTTTGTGTGTCTGCTGATACAATGCAAAACTGCAGTCCCGGTAGCTGCTGGGTAACTTTGTGTGTCTGCTGATACAATGCAAAATAATAACCAATGTACATGTACCAGGTGGTTGAAAATTATAAGCCCAGTCTCTTGTAGAAGCCCAGTCTCTAATCTAATATAAGCCCGGGGTCCGGACTGGTTGAAAATTATAAGCCCAGTCTCTTGTAGAAGCCCAGTCTCTAATATAAGCCCGGGGTCCGGACTGGTTGAAAATATAAGCGCTGGGCTTATAATGGAGATAATACGGTATGTGTCTGTGTCTGTGTCTGTGTGTGTGCAGAATATGCATTCTTCGTTGAAGCTTTCTTGCCCTGTGGGTCCGTTCAACAACACCATTGCCAGCCAGGATAGTACAGGCTGCTGTGTTGTCAGTCACAAGGAATGGATGAGCACTGGCGTGGATGAAGTTACGCTGCATGCTGATATATCTAATGTGAAGAGCGTGGACTCCTCCTGCTCTGCTTGTGTCACGGCTGCAGCTGAAGTGAGCAGCACTGTTCATACCCATGAGCAATGCACACCTCTGGAGCATTCTAAGCAGTTGGGGTTGAAGTTCCGCAGCATTCTGAGCGAGGCTGTGCGCAAGAGAGTGTCAAGCGTTCCGTGGCGTGAGCCTTCTCGGCGGACACCTGCTGAGCCAACATGCATGCATCAAGTCAGTGATGATAGCAATGAGAGAAGCCGTGATGATCGCACACCCAGAACATGGCCTGTGTCGGAATGTGGTATGGTGTCTGGTACGCCCGTCGCCGCTGCTGCTGCTTCTTGTGCCGCAGAAGAAGCAGCAGCAGCAGCAGAAGCATCATCTGGGAAGACGATCATCACTGGTGATCATGGTGTATTCTCTAGCTTAGGGCAGTGTGACACATTGATGCCATCACCAGCGACAGCAGCAGAAGCAGCAGCTCAAGATGCACCATCACGGGTAGCTGTTCTCTTTTCTGGTGGTGTCGACTGTATGGTCTTAGCTGCGCTAGCAGGAGAGTAAGTTAACGTTATACAATCCAGCTTTTTCTCTTTTTATTGACGTGTAATGCCCATCGTCGTCTAATGCTCACATTGCAGAAATCCCAGACCGGCTCACATTGCCATCATTGGTGTAAAACTGTGTGCCTGTATTCACTAGCACCATGCTGCAACAAGATCTCCAAGTGTGTCCCGGAGGTTTGCAAACCACACTGCATTTGAATGCTGAATGCTGACCACAATACAAGAAGCTTATACAGATGTACAGAGTCGGTTGGCATGTCCCTGTATTCATCTTTGAATATTGAAACCTCTTTTGACAGGCACAGCGAAATACAGGTGGAATCAATTTGAGCTAGGGGTGAAACAGTTATACTGAATATCCGATAACTCGGTTTTCGAAATATAATCGTAATCAGAATGAGAGAGCTGGCAGCTCAGGGCCCTCGCTATGCTTCGTTATCTCTACATCATCCTGCGTGTTATTCCGACTGGCAGAAACGTCTTTACAATACAATAACATGTCCCAATGATACGATAGCACACGGATAGCCCCAATACATAAAAATAATATTCATAAGGTTGAGGGAGTTGAACACGGGAAAAGTCTGAAGAAAAAAATTGACTCAGCAGTGACTGCCACCACCAGGACTCGAACCAGGGACCCTAGCTTATGGTCAGCGCTGTTCCACCACTAAGCTTAGGTGTAGTCGGCACCCAGGCAGCGAGGCTTCTACACAGTAGTTAGAATTTCAGGGTATTAAATTTGAATTTTTTACCAAGCAATTTTGGAGTCCGAGGAAATTTTTGGACGGTCTCTGCTGGGATGACAGCTGCACCATAGCTCAGTGGTTAGAGCATCGCTGGCCTCAAGCGAAGGTCCCTGGTTCGAGTCCTGGTGGTAACAGTCAATTTTTTCTTCAGACTCTTCCCGTTTGCATACTTCCCTCAAACCAATAAGCCATTTTTAGGTTCAAATTATCAGGATTTCCACCTTTTTGTGCAAATAGCTTAGCATTTGAGTTTTGCATATTTGGAATTAACTCGTTTTTGTGTGCTGCATGTATTGTGACTATTGTCCCATGTTGCCAGGTACATCCCTCCTGATGAGCCTATAGACCTGATCAATGTTGCCTTTGAACAGGAGCCGAAGTCTTCCTTAGGAAAGGCAAAGCGTGGTAGCAAGAAGCCTGCGCAAGTGGCTGATGATGCGAGGTTTGTTTGCTGTCGAAATGCTAACAGCTATGTTGTGTTCTATGCTTACTGCTTGTAGTACAGTACCATGTGTGTGTGTATGTGTGTGTGTGTGAAAAATTTTCGCGGAGAGGAAGCAGGTTTGTTAGCTCCTGGTTTTCTCTTTGTTGGCCTCCTCCACGGGGCGGCCTTGGCCTTCTGGTCAGGGTCGTCCCTGGGTATTGACTGGCAGTAGGCTTTTCATGCCTTGCAGCCGGTTTCGCTCGCGCGGAAGGGCATTCAGTGAGCTGACGACCAGGGCGGGTAATTTGTTGCCGTCACCGTCTTCTTGCGTCCTTTCCGCATCCTCCGCAGTGGCGTGGCGAGCCCTCGGATCAATCCCCAGCCTGAAACAATGCAGTGGCGTTCGGCAAAACAAGTGGATTCCTGGATGAAAAAGGATACAGGTCACACTCGCAACAATTTATTCCTGCGCGGTGATAGCTGGAATTGTGAATTTGTCGTGTTGCTTGGACCTGAGTGGCCAGTCGTCGTGCGGCGATGGTGTTGTGATGTTAGCTTGCTGCGCATACTCCTCGTCGTTTCGTGAAAGTACGTCTTGTGGAGCCCTTGTGGGACGTTCGGTGCCCACCCTCCAGCTCAAGATTGTGCTTTCCTGGTGCATGAAGGCCGAAGCAGTACAGACGTTATTGTTGAACAGAACATCATGTTCACATTAATATTGTTCCTTTCTTCAGTCGTTGCATGTTATAGTGGACCTACAGCAGACTGTTCATCTGGTTTGTGATATTTCCTTCCTCTGTTTGTGAGTCCCTTTCCATCAATATGGCAGCTTGTTTTGATTTCCTTTTTTTTCAATTCATTTTGCTGTACTTTCTGTTTTGTTTGCGCCACTGCCTCTCACCTTGCGCTCAGTTCTCTGAGTGGAAGGCGGCGTGACCCCAAGGGGTAGCTGATTGATAGTAGTAGTAGTAGTAGTGTATGTGTGTGTGCATGTGTGTGTGTGTGTGTGTGTGTGTGTGTGAGTGTGTGTGTGTGTGTGTGTGTGTGTGTGTGTGGCGGTCAATTCTTCAGCCTTGCAAGCTGTTGAATGGTGCAATCCCAGCACAAGCTGCTATGGCTTCTGCTGTAGCATCGCTATCATCGCCTCTGGCGATGGGCGTCCAATGGTCCAACGGTGTGTGTGTGTGTGTGTGTGTGTGTGTGTGTGTGTGTGTGTGCGTGTGTGCGGTGTGCGTGCGTGTGTGAGTGCGTTCGTGTGTGTGTGTGTGTGTGTGTGTGTGTGTGTGTGTGTGTGTGTGTGTGTGTGTGTGTGTGTGTGTGACTGTGTGTGTGTGTGTGTGTGTGTGTGTGTGTGTGTGTGTGTGTGTGTGTGTGTGTGTGTGTGTGTGTGTGTGTGACTGTGTGTGTGTGTGTGACTGTGTGTGTGTGACTGTGTGTGTGTGTGTGTGACTGTGTGTGTGTGTGTGACTGTGTGTGTGACTGTGTGTGTGACTGTGTGTGTGACTGTGTGTGTGACTGTGTGTGTGTGACTGTGTGTGTGTGACTGTGTGTGTGACTGTGTGTGTGACTGTGTTTGACTGTGTGTGTGTGTGTGTGTGTGTGTGTGTGTGTGTGTGTGTGTGTGTGACTGTGTGTGTGTGTGTGTGTGTGTGTGTGTGTGTGTGTGTGCGTGACTGTGTGTGTGTGACTGTGTATGTGTGTGTGTGTGACTGTGTTTGACTGTGTGTGACTGTGTGTGTGTGTGTGTGTGTGTGACTGTGTTTGACTGTGTGTGTGTTACTGTGTCACTGTGACCGTGTTAAACTTAGCAATGCGTTGATGACTGTGCTGCACTGTAAGTGTTTGGTGCGCGACTGCATTGCATTGTTTAAACGTTTGATAGATGAAAGGAAGTGTCTTCCTGGTTGTGTGAACTTGAGTCATTGCATGCGAAGGTATAGAATGCGAAATTAGTTTGACCACCTCCAAGCTACCCTTTGAATTATACTATGTGCAGTTTGTTGATGTCAGGCTTACCATGAGGTAGATCATAGGTCATCATGAGGTAGATCATAGGTCATCATGAGGTAGATCATAGGTCATCATCCACTTTGACTTTTTAATACTGTCAAGTAACGTTGATCCCCTCACCGCCATGTCGTTTCCCAGCTGGGTTTTCAGCAGGAGCGGGAATTAGATCAAGGCGGCCAAGTGCAGTACGATGTACAACACCGTGGAAGGTCAGACTGGGTGTACGGGACTGTGCACATGTCCATCCTGTACTGGCACGTATTTGTGTACAGCAGTGCATGCGTCGGTTCAACACCGTATTTCATTGTACAGTATACGCCGAAGTCGCTTCACAAGCAGAAATTCGACAGGGAGCGGAAATTAGAGAGGGGCGGAAATTAGAGAGGGGGCGGAAATTAGAGAGGGGGCTGGTCAGCGGTACTTTACCATGTCTGCGGCCAGCGGTACTTTACCATGTCTGCGGTCAGCGGTACTTTACCATGTCTGCGGTCAGCGGTACTTTACCATGTCTGCGGTCAGCGGTACTTTACCATGTCTGCGGTCAGCGGTACTTTACCATGTCTGCGGTCAGCGGTACTTTACCATGTCTGCGGTCAGCGGTACTTTACCATGTCTGCGGTCAGCGGTACTTTACCATGTCTGCGGTCAGCTCAACGGTGCTTTACCATGTCTGCGGTCAGCTCAGCGGTACTTTACCATGTCTGCGGTCAGCGGTACTTTACCATGTCTGCGGTCAGCGGTACTTTACCATGTCTGCGGTCAGCGGTACTTTACCATGTCTGCGGTCAGCGGTACTTTACCATGTCTGCGGTCAGCGGTACTTTACCATGTCTGCGGTCAGCGGTACTTTACCATGTCTGCGGTCAGCGGTACTTTACCATGTCTGCGGTCAGCGGTACTTTACCATGTCTGCGGTCAGCGGTACTTTACCATGTCTGCGGTCAGCGGTACTTTACCATGTCTGCGGTCAGCGGTACTTTACCATGTCTGCGGTCAGCGGTACTTTACCATGTCTGCGGTCAGCGGTACTTTACCATGTCTGCGGTCAGCGGTACTTTACCATGTCTGCGGTCAGCGGTACTTTACCATGTCTGCGGTCAGCGGTACTTTACCATGTCTGCGGTCAGCGGTACTTTACCATGTCTGCGGTCAGCGGTACTTTACCATGTCTGCGGTCAGCGGTACTTTACCATGTCTGCGGTCAGCGGTACTTTACCATGTCTGCGGTCAGCGGTACTTTACCATGTCTGCGGTCAGCGGTACTTTACCATGTCTGCGGTCAGCGGTACTTTACCATGTCTGCGGTCAGCGGTACTTTACCATGTCTGCGGTCAGCGGTACTTTACCATGTCTGCGGTCAGCGGTACTTTACCATGTCTGCGGTCAGCGGTACTTTACCATGTCTGCGGTCAGCGGTACTTTACCATGTCTGCGGTCAGCGGTACTTTACCATGTCTGCGGTCAGCGGTACTTTACCATGTCTGCGGTCAGCGGTACTTTACCATGTCTGCGGTCAGCGGTACTTTACCATGTCTGCGGTCAGCGGTACTTTACCATGTCTGCGGTCAGCAGCGGTACTTTACCATGTCTGCGGTCAGCGGTACTTTACCATGTCTGCGGTCAGCGGTACTTTACCATGTCTGCGGTCAGCGGTACTTTACCATGTCTGCGGTCAGCGGTACTTTACCATGTCTGCGGTCAGCGGTACTTTACCATGTCTGCGGTCAGCGGTACTTTACCATGTCTGCGGTCAGCGGTACTTTACCATGTCTGCGGTCAGCGGTACTTTACCATGTCTGCGGTCAGCGGTACTTTACCATGTCTGCGGTCAGCGGTACTTTACCATGTCTGCGGTCAGCGGTACTTTACCATGTCTGCGGTCAGCGGTACTTTACCATGTCTGCGGTCAGCGGTACTTTACCATGTCTGCGGTCAGCGGTACTTTACCATGTCTGCGGTCAGCGGTACTTTACCATGTCTGCGGTCAGCGGTACTTTACCATGTCTGCGGTCAGCGGTACTTTACCATGTCTGCGGTCAGCGGTACTTTACCATGTCTGCGGTCAGCGGTACTTTACCATGTCTGCGGTCAGCGGTACTTTACCATGTCTGCGGTCAGCGGTACTTTACCATGTCTGCGGTCAGCGGTACTTTACCATGTCTGCGGTCAGCGGTACTTTACCATGTCTGCGGTCAGCGGTACTTTACCATGTCTGCGGTCAGCGGTACTTTACCATGTCTGCGGTCAGCGGTACTTTACCATGTCTGCGGTCAGCGGTACTTTACCATGTCTGCGGTCAGCGGTACTTTACCATGTCTGCGGTCAGCGGTACTTTACCATGTCTGCGGTCAGCGGTACTTTACCATGTCTGCGGTCAGCGGTACTTTACCATGTCTGCGGTCAGCGGTACTTTACCATGTCTGCGGTCAGCGGTACTTTACCATGTCTGCGGTCAGCGGTACTTTACCATGTCTGCGGTCAGCGGTACTTTACCATGTCTGCGGTCAGCGGTACTTTACCATGTCTGCGGTCAGCGGTACTTTACCATGTCTGCGGTCAGCGGTACTTTACCATGTCTGCGGTCAGCGGTACTTTACCATGTCTGCGGTCAGCGGTACTTTACCATGTCTGCGGTCAGCGGTACTTTACCATGTCTGCGGTCAGCTCAGCGGTGCTTTACCATGTCTGCGGTCAGCTCAGCGGTACTTTACCATGTCTGCGGTCAGCGGTACTTTACCATGTCTGCGGTCAGCGGTACTTTACCATGTCTGCGGTCAGCGGTACTTTACCATGTCTGCGGTCAGCGGTACTTTACCATGTCTGCGGTCAGCGGTACTTTACCATGTCTGCGGTCAGCGGTACTTTACCATGTCTGCGGTCAGCGGTACTTTACCATGTCTGCGGTCAGCGGTACTTTACCATGTCTGCGGTCAGCGGTACTTTACCATGTCTGCGGTCAGCGGTACTTTACCATGTCTGCGGTCAGCGGTACTTTACCATGTCTGCGGTCAGCGGTACTTTACCATGTCTGCGGTCAGCGGTACTTTACCATGTCTGCGGTAGAACATGTACAGTCAACTTTGCGTATAACGACACTCGGCGGGGCATCAGAAAAGTGTCCTTATTCGCGAAGTGTCGTTATACCCGAAGTCTCATTATATGCATACAGGTAGAATGGGCTTTGCTCTGGGCATGGAAATTCTGTCGTTATTCGCGAATTGTCGTTATATCCGCAGTCGTTATTAGCAAAGTTGACTGTAGCTTAATATGCCATGAACACCGTTGGGCCTTTTGACCCTGCTGTCTGCGGTGATTCTTTTATCTGCGGTGATGACTCTTTGCAGGTCTAATCACACGGTGACATTTGCTCAATCTCTTCTGTTTGTGTTTTGCAGCAAACTGCCTTCGTATGATGTGCCTGATCGCAAGACGGCCCTGGCAGGAATTCATGAGCTGAGCTGCCAGCGGCTCTGGAGGTTTGTTGAGGTGAGTTGTTCGGGAGCTGTGTCCGCTCATGGCTGTACTGCTAGGTTGTGGTGGCCTGTGGACTAACAACATCCAACCGGCATTGTTGATAATAACTTTTAAAATAAGTATGCTTCACTGATGCCAGTCAAGAAAATGACAAGAATAATATAATTTTTATCTCCACACGTTAGAACACCCATCATGTATGTGAACGGATGTGATTGCTGGGCTACATTTTGCCATCACTGACAGCACTGTTGATGAAGGCACCGGATGAGCATGCAGTTGCCACAGTGTGTTGTGTTAGCAGTACGTGTACTCCAAGTGTGCGTTCACTTATCAGTGTTAGCAGTACCTGTACTCCAAGTGTGCGTTCACTTATCAGCCCAAATGCGTACATGTACCGTAAAGTACCGTGAGCTCCCGCGCCTGTCTCGCGAGAGCGGCGCACCTTGATTTTACAGCCAGGGAAAGGAAAACCGTATGGTAGAGTGCAGCTAAGTCTGTACAGTGTGACAGCCTAAGGGTTGGTTCACATAAGCAAAATCGGCACCGTAACACATCGGCGGTTAGCCGGCTCCCGATCCGTTGCGCGTACGGCTCGAGTACCAAATCTACTACAAAGTAGTACGGAATGTGCCCAAATGCTACGACAGGTTTGCCAATTGAAGCTCGAATTCTTTGTTTCTTCAGTAGTTCAAAGTCTTTCGGTGATGGCCACTCAGTGCTACCTTTTACTGGACATCATGAAACTACTTCTACACTTTTTATTGCAGTCTAGTAAGGGATGGTGTCGAAATTATGCATGCAAACATTGATAAAGTCACAAGAACTTGCCAATGTATCCATTGTATTTTTTTATTTGTTTCAATTGTATTTGTAAGAAAGGGTTTGCTCCCCACACTGGAGCTCGCGCTATTCCGCCGACTTTACGGAATAGCCCTCTCTAATAGCCCTCTCTAATTTCCGCCCCCTCTCTAGTGTCAAGTAAAGTCGGCGGAATAGCGCGAGCTCCAGTGTGGGGAGCAAACCCTTTCTTAAAAATCATCGCCGAAGTCGCAACCACTACTTCGAATTGTATTTGTCTCATAAGTTGCACAACAGTCAAGCAGATCATCCAAGGAGGACGGGTTGGTATGCTGACTTGTTTGCCACCTTGAAGTGACTACAAGAATGGCAAACGGACCTCATCTCTAGCTTCTATTTCTGAAAATTTAGCGCAAGAATTGGTTTGAAATTTTGACAAAGTCTGGCTCCCGGCACCGGCGATCACCGGCGCGAACGGTTCACAAACCACTTTTGGTCAAAATTCTACGGGATCGGCGCCGGGGCAGATCGCAAGAGTGGCGGTCCCTTCCTATTATTTACCGTATGATTTTGTCACGACTGCACTGGTTCACATAATCGCAATGTGCCGGGGGTGGTTGCAAGAGGCCCACCGCCGGTGATTCCCGGCGCATTCCGGCGATATGGGAACCAAACCTTAGTGTACTAAGGTCGCACCTGCGTGTTGTGGAGCTCACATCCGTTTGAAAGCGAAATTGAGTAGAGATTGACTGCACCAAGTGCAATGTGTGCACAAGTTACTTGCCGTATGACCTACACACAGGTCACCACCTCCACAAGACGACCACGAAAGGACGAGATGGTGGGGCGCTCTTGCGGTACTTTACGGCAGATGCAAACGCATGTGATTGCTTGATTGCAATGTACAATGCAAACCTGCTGATGTTAAATTCAACCACGATCCAATGATCCAATATTCTGATGTTAAATTCAACCATGATCCAATGATCCAATATTCTGATGAATGACATGGGTTTTGTCTCTATTGCACTGTGCTTTGTTCAGGTCAATGTCACCAAGTCGGAGTTGAACAAGTGGCGGTAAGCTACAACCTGTTGATTTACTGTAAACTCCCACCAGTGCTCGCCCTATCTTTGTTTCTCATCTGGGAAAGGACTACGTGTACCGTATTAGCCTGTTCTGCCCAATTGCAGTGCAGTATTACACCAAGATTGTGATGGACACTTGTTCACACCATGGCGCAGCCCCCGAAACTCAGTTTGTCAAACGGAAATACCTCCAGAGACAAGAACGCTTTGTTGGAGACACGTGGGACTAACACCAGTGTATGTGTCTCTGTTTGTGTGTATGTGTGCATGTGTGCAGCAAGGAATGTGTGTCCCATCTTGTTTGGCCGTGCACATCCATTCTTGATGACAGCATTGGCAGTGCAATCTGGTTTGCAGCTCGAGGCCAAGGCCGTCTTCTTAAGCCCACCATTTCACCCGAGGGAGAGCAAGGTACAGAGCGGATATCAACCTCTGATCCCTGGGGTTAACAGGTGCTCTGTTTTTCTGCCTTGCATTCATAGCTACGAGGGGCACTCAAAACGTTTCCCACATGACTATACTATACAGGGAATGGCTGAAATGAAAAAAAATGACTACGACTATAAATTTCTACCTTGTCACGAGCGTTGTATCTCAATACATTTACGCTATAAGTTGTAGTCATTTTTTTCATTTCAGCCATTCCCTGTATAGTCCTGAAGAGAAGGGAACGAAAACATTTGATAACTGATGCGAAGTGTCTTCTGGACGCGTGCGTGCGTGTGGATGCATGCGAACTCGACTTGTTCTAGAATAATAATATCCATAACCAATACCTGTATCTTGGTTATGCCAGAAGGAGACTAGACAGCTCCAACTTCCCTTTGACCACATCTTATGCATTTCGGTTTCCTACGTGAATTCATGCCGTAGAAGATGAGCTCGCAGGGCTTCACTGCAACAATACACATGCAAAACTCGCAGGGCTTTACTGCAACAATACATAGGGCTTCACTGCAGCAATAGTTACAATACACATGCAAACACTTTCCCCGTGTTTACGTTGTCTGTTCTGCTTTTGACCATCCTTGTCACAGAAATGGTAGAGGTTTGCTCAAACTATACCTGCCCTGCAAAGGTGAGTTAATGAAGTCTTACACTGCTGACAACTGGGGTGTAGATTGTGGTAGATTACCAGGAAACTAAGTACATGTGGTAGGTGCAGTTCAAGTAGGGGCGTAGCAGCCGGTTCGGCCGGTCCGGCTTTGGCCGGACCACTTTTTTAATACAATGTCTAAAATGCCCACAATGCAGGATTTTGCACCCTAATTTCAAAATTTCCCCGGGAAGACTCCCTCTGGCCGGACCACCTCCAACGGTGGTGCTACGTGCCTGAGTTGCCAGCAGTGTCAATATGTCATAGCTTTAGCCTTGGCTTGAATGGCCTGTGTAAAGCAGATACTGTATACAGAAGGAGCTGCTATGGAAGATGTGTCGTGAAGCGTCGTGCCGGTGTGTCACTTAAGATGCGTCGTGCCGGTGTGTCACTTAAGATGTGTCGTGCCGGTGTGTCACTTATGTGTGCATGTGTATTTTGTGGACAAATTGCGAAACATTTGAACATTCATCCGAGCACCTTCATGGGCGATAAGAGCAATTTTTTGAAGATGTTTTGGTATTCGACTGTTTGTTAGCAAACTTGTTAACATATTAGAAACCGTTGCTGTCGCGATGGTATGTAGGCAACAAGACGATCCTGTCGCGGCTGGTGTCGTCATCGTCGTTGTTTCTTGGCATTCTCTTCTTCTTTTTTTTAATGTCAATTCCCGCTGTCGCCATCATCGTTGTTGTTATGATCATTACAGGTTGTCTTAGTTGGTATGGGTGCCGACGAACAGCTGGCAGGATACTCCCGGCATCGACAGAAGTTTCTGTAAGTTATTCTCACTGTATGCAATGTTAGTTTCTGAATCATGTGTTGTACTGTATGCAATGTTAGTTTCTGAATCATGTGTTGTACTGTATGCAATGTTAGTTTCTGAATCATGTGTTGTACTGTGTATGCTTCACTGTATGCAATGTTAGTTTCTGAATCATATGTTGTACTGTGTATGCTTCACTGTATGCTTCACTGTATGCATTATTTTCACCGGTGAGGGCCTGGTTCAGGTACCAGGGTGCCCACTGCCCAGCAACCACCCTACAGCCTAGTACAGCCTACATGTCACATCACAACTGCTCTTAGCACACAGGAGCTGGCGTATTGCACACAAAGCCTACCATGTTTTGCTCAGACTGAGCCGGATTTATGACGTCAGAGAGATAGACTTGTATGGGAGGAGATAGGGAAATAGCAGTATTTTGGCTCTCCATTGTCCCAAAGATCACAGATGTTTTTCAAACTGCGGTATCCCGACTGGAAAAAAATCCTGGTAAGAAGTTTGTTGTTGTAGCGAAACATGAAAGAAATTGGTTATTCCCCATCTACTCCCATGCAAAGTCTATCTCTCTGACGTCACAGATCTGGCCTATTCTAGGCGAGTTAACAACCTGGGACCTTCACCATTAGAATCAGTGCATTTTCGTTACAAGTTGTGAAGTTTTCATTTTAGGGTGAACTTCCCCTTTTTAAGCATATCGCCGGGGGCTGATGGTACAGATTATAGATTTTGGTGGTCCGTTGAAGGCAAAATGTGAGGATATTTGGACTGTATTTGAAAAATGTCCATGACTGCCGCAGTGGCAATCGCCTTCGAGACCGACCTCCGACCACCCCTGTTGCATGTACATAATACATTCAACAGGGGTTGCCGCATTGTGTGTGCGTGTGTGTGTGCGCACGCGCACGCTCGTGTGTGTGTGTGTGTGTGTGTGTGTGTGTGTGTGTGTGTGTGTGTGAAAATGAAAAATAGGGATTGAGGATTCATTGGCCAGAAAAGCCACTTCAACCAGCCGTGTGGTGTAGACCAGGCTAACATCAGTGACGGTCAATTCATCAGCATTGCAAGCTGTTGAATGGTGTAATCCCAGCACAAGTTGCTATGTCTAACATAGCTTGTTCGCTATCACCGCTTCAGCGATGGGCAGGAGTATGAGTATGAGTGTGTGTGTGTGTGTGTGTGTGTGTGTGTCCCACCAAAAAGTAGGAATTCACTGGCCAGAAAAAAGCCACTTCAAATAGCTGTGTGGTGTAGACCAGGCTGAATAGTAGCGGTCAATTCTTCCGCCTTGCTAGCTTTTGAATTGTGCAATCCCAGCACAAGTTTCTATGACTTCTGCTGTAGCATCGCCTCTGGCAATGGGCATCAAAATGTGTGTGTGTGTGTGTGCGTGTGCGTGTGTGTGTGTGCTCCTGATTTTTCTTTCATTCTCCTTGGGTGGTTACCAACAGCCAGTGCATACCGGAGTATGTGGTGTGATGTGTGTGCGGGAAAAAAATGAAAAAGCCACTTCATAGCTGTGTGATGTAGACCAGGCTGAATAGTGGCGGTCAATTCTTCAGCCTTGCAAGCTGTTGAATGATGCAATCCCAGCACAAGTTGCTATGGCTTCTGCTATAGCATCGCTATCATCGCCTCTGGCGATGTGCGTGAAGAAAAAAAGGTCAAAGGTGTGTGTGCGTGCGCGTGCCCCTGCATGCGTGTGTGTGATGTGTACTTGTATGTGGGCATGTGGGCATGCATGTGTTTGTGGGTGGGTAGAGGGGGTATGTGTGTGTTGTGGGTGGGTAGAGGGGGGTATGTGTGTTTGTGGGTGGGTAGAGGGGGGTATGTGTGTTTGTGGGTGGGTAGAGGGGGTATGTGTGTTTGTGGGTGGGTAGAGGGGGTATGTGTGTTTGTGGGTGGGTAGAGGGGGGTATGTGTGTTTGTGGGTGGGTAGAGGGAGGTATGTGGCGCTATGTGCATGTATCTCACCAGGGCCTGCTCTAGACATTCAACACAGCCCGGTCAGAGTGTACCTGGCGCATGCAGGCCAGCCGGGTCAAGCCGGGTCAGATCATCCTGCAGAAAAACAACCAAAAAGCCTGCTCAAAACGCAAGAAAACAGAAAGGCGAATGTATTACCGGAACTCGGAAATTTTGGAGAACAAGGCGAACTATCAAAGTCCGCATCGCGACCAAATCCACCGCCGCTCGTCTTCCTTTGGAAATGCGTCTTGCACAAAGCGCATGACATGGATAGACTGGCATGGCCGTAGTCCAGCCAGGGTCGACCTTTCTTCCAAGAGTCTTGGAAAGCGTGAGTTCTTTTTCTCTTCGCTGCGGGCTCCACCGTCCAAATCACCAGTCGGCTGAAAACTTGCAACTGTGTCAAAAGCTATAGCCAAAGTTACGCTTGAAGTTTTGACTGCCTGCCCCATCGACTTTGAATGTCCTGACTTCCTGCTCGCCGCTGGCCAGATCGCGCTCGAACCAGTTGACCCCAGTTGACCCTAGCCGAGTTTCTGTCGCTTGTAGACTGTAGTGTGTAGATCTACGGTTGCGCTAGATTTGCAATAGATGGGGTCCGCGAGTCGTAAAATACCGGTATTTTAGGAATCCATTGTCAGTTTGAGACATTTTTCAGCCGGGTCAGACTGGACCCGGTGTTATCTGTTCAGCCAGGTCGTGCAGTTCCCCAGCCGGGCGCGTGACCCGGCTGACCCGGCTCTCCAGCAGGCCCTGCTCACCAGGTACTTACTCTGTGCGTGTACCTCACCAGGTACTTACTCTGTGCATGTACCTCACCAGGTACTTACTCTGTGCTGTGCCATGTTGTGCTGTGCCATGTTGTGATGCGTTCTTTAGTCACCATGGTTTGCAGGGCCTCATTGATGAAGTATTCATGGACATCAGTCGGATTTCGTATCGCAACTTGGGCAGAGATGACAGGTACAGTACATGTTGAGAGCACAATCAGTACTGCACCTTTGCACCTTCCTTCAATGACACGCGCTACAACTCCAAACGAACAGATTGGCTTTAATCTCTCCTCTCACAACCTCACGAAGGATCAAAAATAACTCCTGGAACTGGGCCTTGATTTCGCTCTCCCACCCAAAAGAGTTCCCAGAGAAGAGATAATTTACCAGAACGGAGATGTGAGCAAACACACTTCCAGAGGATCGCCGTGGCCTGGCAATAGGCACATGCAAGAGAGTACAAGAAGCCCTTGACGCCACCACTACACCTAGCCAGAACTTAACAAAACGACAAGCTTTAGCACTCAGTAGCCTCAGGAAATTACAAACAATCAAGATACTACCAGCTGATAAGGCACGAGCTGTTGTGCTGATGGACCTAGCAGGCTACAACAACAAAATTCAGGACCATTTGAAAGACAGTACGACATATTCCCTCCTCCCGCGGGATCCCACGGATGGGTTAGTAGAAAAATTACATAGAGTCCTACTCCCAATGCAGAGAGGAGAGGAATTACCTCGCTCCCAGAAGCTACCCACGGACGTGCACAGCTCCTCACTTTTACATTCTTCCAAAGATCCATAAAGGCAGCGTTCCACTCAGGCCAATAGTAGCGGTCATTGGTTCGCCGCTCCACCACTTGGCACGTTTCCTGGAAAAAAGTAGTGCGGACACTAACAGGGCAGCGACCGACACACGTCACACATTCTCAGGAATTAGTGAGCAGCAGCAGAGCGGTTTCTCAGTTTTACTAGTAAAGAACAGTCAACGTGTAGCCGGCGTGTTCCGACCTGGTGAATGCCTCCCCATGGCCACGTCAGAACATCACCAACCTCGTCTACAGAGAGCACCTTCTCACAAACAGTGTAATGGTGGTGACAGTAACTGTTGTCAGCTGACGAGCTGAGAGAGGGACGCCATGGGCAGAAGTTGAAAAAATGAAAGGAAAGAGTATAAAATAAAAGGAAGAAGATCAATTCAGAACAAACACGACGGTACAACAACAAGAAGACTTGAACAACTCCCCCTAATAACTCCCCTAGTATAATGAGGGTCAGAAGCGGGTCTAGCACCGGATGGTGCATGGTGGCAAGACCGGGGCTCTACCAACCGTGGATGGTGGCAAGACCGGGGCTCTACCAACCGTGGATGGTGGCAAGACCGAGGCTCTACCAACCGTGCATGGTGGCAAGACCGGGGCTCTACCAACCGTGGATGGTGGCAAGACCAGTGCTCTACCAACCGTGCATGGTGGCAAGACCGGGGCTCTACCAACCGTGCATGGTGGCAAGACCGGGGCTCTACCAACCGTGCATGGTGGCAAGACCGGGGCTCTACCAACCGTGCATGGTGGCAAGACCGGGGCTCTACCAACCGTGGATGGTGGCAAGACCAGTGCTCTACCAACCGTGCATGGTGGCAAGACCGGGGCTCTACCAACCGTGGATGGTTGTAGTAAGGGACACTGTTTCCGAACACGGTGTTCCACAACCTTGTACTATGCTGTAAAATTAAAAACGTGTTTCTACAATACAAGGTTTATCTAATAAGCCTGTACATGTACATGAACTGTTCAAAACAAAGCAAAAATTGACTTCGGCTCGACTTTGGTGCGGGAGGGCCCGGGAAGTTGTTTGGTCTCACCTTAGTTTAACTTAAAAAACTCCCTTTACTGGTTGATGTATTTTTGGTTCGGTACTCTGACACGAGTTTAGGTATTTGCACTTGTTCACCACCTGCATAGGCCATGCTATAATCCTAGTGTCAGCTCATGTTCCCTGTACTACTAAGAGCGGACTCTGAAATTTCAGCAATACACTGTTACCGGATCCCAATGGCACAATAATCCCTGAAAGAACATCATTTTGGCTCACCAAGTTTCAAACTTTGACCTATCTCATAGTCTTTAAATAACCGACGAAGAGACAACAGTCGTAAAATAGCAATGAAAATATCAATTGTGCACTCATAACCATGTATAAAACAATTAAAATGAAACAATTCCAGAACGTTTTCTCGTGACTATCATCAGTGGAACATCGTCACATAGTAAGAATCACTAAAACAACCAGTTATATAGCTAGAATAATATGAAAAAAGCGTGAGAATGCAGCAGCTCGCGGTTATGCATAACGCGTGTAGTGTGAACTTATGCAGTGGATCTGAGAATGGTAGCAGTAGATGAATGTGGCAGCTGTGAGTGCGCGTGTGGACAAAACTGGTGAGTGCGTATTATTTCATCTACTGCTACCATTCTCAGATCCACTGCATAAGTTCCCACTACATGCGTTCTGCATAACCGCGAGCTGCTGCATTCTCACGCTTCTTTTCATATTATTCTAGCTATATAACTGGTTGTTTTAGTGATTCTTACTATGTGACGATGTTCCACTGATGATAGTCACGAGAAAACGTTCTGGAATTGTTTCATTTTAATTGTTTTATACATGGTTATGAGTGCACAATTGATATTTTTCATTGCTATCTCATAGTCCTTATCAATTATAATGCCTTTTGCTGCAAATGTGTTGTTATTGCTTTGACGGCTTTATCGTGTTCCTTGAGTCTAAGATTGAGGTTCCTGTGGTTCCTCCATCTTCCTTCCCTTAGTTTTCGTCTTTTCGTTTTCTTACTATGTTTTTTATAGGTTTGTTGTCCCATCCATGGAATTATCTCCCCGATGGCCTGGATTAGCTTGTCACCTTCAAATAAAGGAGAATAACTCCAAAAATGCTAATACTAAATGCTGGAACTGCTTGAATTCTCCAGGCAGACATAGACATAAAGCATGTGTGACAAGCCCGGCTCGCCATCAGTACAGTAGCCACTGTATGAAGGGAGCACATACCCGTACTACAGTAGCCACTGTATCATGGCTCGGTAGTTCAGTGCCCTCAACTTTGATCCTGTATGATAGTTGTATTGTTTGCTTTTGTCTCTGCGCAGGGTGATTTCTGATCATGGTCGAGAGGCACGTTTTCCCTTCCTTGATGAGAATGTTATGACGTTTCTCAATTCACTTCCTCTTCAGGAAAAGGTGAGACGATGTGGTGTGAAGTAAACTGTATATTATGTATTTGGTATTACGTTCGGGCCTGATTGGAAATTTTTATTTCCATTGCTATCAGGTTCGGCCTCATTTCCTCTGTGCTGCGCTGACGAGTCCACAAAGGACGAAACAGTTCTGTCCGCAGATTGAGTATTTGGTATTACATGTAGTATTGATGCGGGTCCACTGGGGTTGACTTGGCCTTGCTAGGTTTGTAGAGCATTGGACTTTAAAATTTGGAGCAGCACTGTTCAATTCGGACAGCTCTTGTACTGGTGCGCTCGTAGCATGCTCTGGTTGTTCCAGAATTTGCACATACGAGACTCGTACAGTCAAGAGGAATAAGAAACGAGAGAGCTTGGAAGCTCAGGGCCCTGCGCTATGCTTTGTTGCCTAGCTCATCGTGCATGTTGTTAGAACTGATGGAAATGCTTTTTCCTTTGATAAGCTACATCATTGTATTGCAAAAACGTTTCAATGAGATACTGAAGTACAAGTAACGTCTTCTGCATAGCTATGGGACCGGCGCTGACTCTGCCGATCACGGGCGTTCTGGAGTCGACGGGATGTCTGTCCTGACGTTTCCTGGGACCGGCGCTGACTCTGCCGATCACGGGCGTTCTTCTTCTTCTTATTATTATTATACTGACGGCAACTAACATCCATTCTGATTGCATTTACTCGTCTCCCTACTTCGTATTTCTTTCCAGAAAATCTCCCCATACAGCAGGGAGTCGTTTACATAATATGACTCCCTGCTATACATCTACATGACTGTATATACGTTATAATTATTATGCTATCGGCCTATATGCGATTCCCGGGCTGGTCGACAGGCGGCCCAGCCAGCCTGCTAGTGGGATCTCGGCCTCGCACACAAATCCACACAAAATGTTACTGCACTGAATGCATTCCCCCCATACACTTCGCATATATACTCATTCTCTTGATGGTACCGTACTCTTGATGGTACGGGACAGGTACGGGATAGCGCCAGGCATGTCGATGGCACAAACAAACAAAAATATTGTGGCCAGCTGTCTTTGCTGGTACGGTACAGTACGGGACAGATACGGGATAGCGCCAGGCGTGACACAAACAAACACACAAACACCAAATTAAAGCTGTGTGGACCATGGCTAGCGCCAGACGTTACACAAACAAACAAAAATATTGTGGCCAGCTGTCTTTGCTGGTACGGTACAGTACGGGACAGATACGGGATAGCGCCAGGCGTGACACAAACAAACACACAAACACCAAATTAAAGCTGTGTGGACCCTGGCTAGCGCCAGACGTTACTGAAGTAACGTCTTCTGCATAGCTACGGGAACGAGAGAGCTTGGAAGCTCAGGGCCCTACGCTATGCTTTTTTTGCCTTGATGACCTAGACAAAAAAAAGCATAGGGATGTTATAAATTCTTTTAAAAAATCCTTTTTTTTAAGACATAACCTGGGATTCGAACCCGCACTATCGCGCGCCCTGCATGCATCCCCCGATACACTTCGCATACATTTGTTTGTTTGTGTCACGCCTGGCGCTATCCGTATCTACCGGCAAAAAAAGCATAGGATGTTATACATTTTTCAATTCTCCTATTTTTTTTTCAGGCATATCCTGGGATTCGAACCCGCACTATCGCCCTACATGCATTCCCCCATACACTTCGCATTCATACCCATTCTTCCAAGTTGTTTCACATTGTGATCTTGCATTTGAAAGCCCTATTTGAATATGCATTGTGGCCAGCCGTCTTTGATGGCACGGTACGGTAGGGGATAGGTACGGGACAGGTACGATCGAGGGTAATACGACACCGTCTCCCGTACCGTACCGTACCATCAAACACAGCTGGCCACATACAGCTGCCCGCAATATTCAAATAGGGCTTTCAAACGCAAGATAATAACGTGAAGCAACTTGGAAGAATGGGTATGAATGCGAAGTGTATGGGGGAATGCATGTAGGGCGATAGTGCGGGTTCGAATCCCAGGATATGCCTGAAAAAAAATAGGAGAATTGAAAAAATTATAACATCCTATGCTTTTTTGCCGTCAGATACGGATAGCGCCAAGCGTGACACAAACACACAAACAAATACCAAATTAAAGCTGTGTGGACCCTGGCTAGCGCCAGACGTTACTGAAGTAACGTCTTCTGCATAGCTACGGGAATAATGTTATTAGTATTGTATGTTCATTGCTCTGAGGGAAAGACACAAACGGGAATAGTCTGAAGAAACAATTGACTGTCACCACCAGGATTCAAACCAGGGACCTACGCTTGATTAGTGTATGAAAAGAATGCCATGTGTTGAGCATTCTAGCTACAAGATTTCAATAATCAGTCGCGAAAAACACCTTACACTTTTCCATGGCACCGCCCAATACCCTAAAGTACTCGCATCAGTAGCCAGTCCAGCGGACCACCCAAGCATTGTTCAATTTGATAAAGCTGGTGATGCTACCAAGGTACAGGTAATTAATTGTAGCTGGGAATATCAAATGGGTGCCGCTAATTATGACCAAACGTAGACACAGGACTGAGGCTGTTGGTGAACCACAGTGACAATGTTAGCTATGGCACATACCATCCCTGCCATGTATGTTGTGTTCATGTGTGCAGTGTGCTTATTCTCTTTGTCTGTAGGCCGACTTGCAGCTGGAGCGTGGAGTCGGTGAAAAGCTGCTCCTGCGCAATGTAGCTAGATCACTGGGATTGAACAAGGCATCAGGCTTGCCGAAACGAGCCATTCAGTTTGGCTCACGTATTGCGAACAGTGCTGAGAGGGGCAGTGACCACAGTGAGCGTCTCTCTGCATCACCAGCTACTTCGGCTACACTGTAGCCTTTTGTGGTCACATGCTAGCAACCTGCAATGCTAGCAACCTGCAATGCATGATAGCAACCTGAAATGCATGCTAGCAACCTGAAATGCATGCTAGCAACCTGAAATGCATGCTAGCAACCTGAAATGCATGCTAGCAACTTGCAATGCATGCTAGCTAGCGACCTGCACAACTGTTCCCTCTGCTTTACATCCCTCCGGGCATGAGCCCCTACTGGCCCCCTAGCCCCTGGGGCCCTAGCACCACTTTGGATCATGTGACAGTGAGATCCAAACGCTTCATCAAGAAGTTGACTCTCATGGCACATCACTGCAGCCAGCACAGAGTGCGTTGTTGTTCTGAACTTTCACACACAACTATATGTTTACTTCTTGAAATGTTCTCATGCTGATAGCAAATATGTGTACAGTCAAACCTCTTTAGGACGAACACTGATCAGGCGAACTTTCCATTAGTACATGTACGAACTTGGACCAATCCTATCTGGCCAGGCATCAAATCAAGGGGGGCGTTCGTTTTGATCTACAGGTTTGGGTAGAAACTACATTTTTCTACTCAGAAGGGTAGGTTCTACTTTCCTCTACCGGCTCTACCAGGAAAAAGTTGGTAGAAGCCGGTAGAAGTTGGTAGAGGTACGGGATTTCCAGCAAGATCAAGCATTTGTACACAACTCCATACAGAAGAGAAACATTTCACGTACACGTATAACGTTATAATTATCGTGTAAACTACTAAATCCGGTAGAACAGCGTCCGTGCACTTACCGCTACCATCTACTTACCTCTATTGGTAGAGTGACTGTATTCTACTCTACCAGGTAGCTAAAAACGAACGCAGCCTCGGTCAAAATTATTCGTTTACGACGAACTCCTGTATGGCAAACTTTCGCGAAGACTAACTATTTTCAAACGTGATATGAAAAAAAGCGCGTATTACGAACTTTCGATCCCCTTGCGTGTGCTGTGCCTGTGTGTGTGTTTTAATTTCGGCCAGTCGGCTACTATCATTTCGTCTTGGGGGTTAGACAAGGGGAAGTAGCCATGTAGGGATGTGAGCCCGCCTTTCGGCACCGGGAGTTTCGATAGTCGATGCCTCTTGTACGGAACAACGAATTGACAGCATTAGCCTTTCGCACATCGCATCGGTAAATCAGAAGACTTGCATTTTCTTACTTCGAACATCTCACTGCTTTCGTTAAAAAGCCGCAGACCCGGACGTTCCGGTACAGTATTGACTATTGGTGTGTTTCAGGGATGCCCCCCCACTGTGGCCCTGTCCCCGGTACTGTTCAATCAGGGAGTCGTAAAATGGTATTTTACGACTCCCTGTGTTCAATACATGTCATGATTATGACATCACCAAGAGTACATAAAAAACAGAGTGTGCAGCTCGGATGGGTTTTCATGTACTCTTGGTTCAGCTCATCATCAGATTCAGATCAGACTTGCATTCATGCATTCTGTATTGTACTAATAATTGTGTAGGCCAGATTTTTCAGGACCGGCCATACTTGAAACCAACAAAACGTATTAGGCCAAAACAAAAAATAGGCTTGTTTCCGGTCGGCAACCCCTCAAAAAAGAGACTCGGTCGGCCGGAATGAAACTTTTTTTGGATACTTTTTTTTGGTTCCTCAATCGTTGTGGTATTGATGGACAAGAGGACCTACACATGTACATTATCATGGCAAGGGTCAATGTCAAAGTTGACTGACTCACTGTTCTTGTACAGCATGTGGTGTATTCCACCGGCTGCGAGAAAGACCTTCTACTGCTCATTTATTCAAGCACTCCTCGAATATGGTTCTAATGCGTTTGTACACTGCCTTCACACCACACAACATGATAGACTAACTCGTATTGCTAACCGCGCTGTTAGGATTGTTTTTGGTTTCCCTTGGCACTATGATGTTTCAGTCTTACACACCAGATATGGCCTTGCTCCTATTGCACTGCGCTATCAGCTTAAACTGTATATTCTTGTCTTTCGGGCCATACGTGGCATGTGTAGCACTCTGCTCTCTGATTGCTTCTGCCTTCGTTCTGCCACAACACGCACAGCTGCCCATACACGTTCCCAGTCCATAGATTCACTTGCTCTGCCTAAAGCACGCACTCGTTATGGCTTATTCGCTTTGAGCTTTCTGGCTTCTGACCGCTGGAATTCTCTTCCAGCTGACATTCGCTCTTGCTCCTCGCTTTCACTATTCCGCAAATCTATACGTGACCACATAGGGTACCCTGTAAAAAGGCCTTAGGCCTGTGGGGATTGCCCTATTCAAAATTTAAATAATAATAATAATAATAATTCCTGTTTTCGTACATCCTGAGAAATCAAGTAAACAGTTTGAGTCCTTCCAGCTCCGTTATTCTAGCTCGTATCGACCCCGGAGGTTTTCGAGCCCACAGCTGAGAATCTCTGCTACCTTGTAGGTGTTTCGATTGTGGAATTCGGTTGAGATTTGACTGAGTTATGACTCGTTGAGTGCACTTGCGCACATGGCATTCCCACCGTTTGTATACATTTGGGACCAAAAAAAAGTTTCAGAATTTGGGAAAAAGTGACCCGGTCGGGCGACCGGAAACAAGGTCATTATTTGTTTTGGCCTTATCTAGCCGTGAACACCTTACACTTATAGTCTTTTACTACAATCATGTCTCTTATACCGGTTACTACATGCCTCGTAAATACCGGGTACATGTATTTGATCAGAAGAGGTGTAAGGCCTCATTTACACGACAACGATTGAAAAACGTTTTCAATCGTTTTCGAAACGTTTTTGCTGTTTACACGAAAAGGTACGCTTTCCAACGGCCAAAGAGAGTTGGAAAGCTTGTGTCTTTGTGGGTAACCTGAACATTTGGGCTCATGCAAAATCGCACCGATTTTGGGATTTCCCCACAACTTTTGGCGTCCGCAAAAATGTTGTGCTGGACCGCATTCCTGTCACTTCGCAGTGGCTTTTCGTTGGTGCAGTTTGTATCCCACCCTCCCACCCCTGACTTCTGGGTGTGTATTGCCAAGCCACCGTGCTCACAGCAGAGACGACTTCTGTGTGTGTTATTGTTGTGAAGTGGACCACAAAGACCGATAATCGTGTACACAGTCCGTGCGGCGTGCGCCAAGGGGTACTCAAGGGCTGATTTTATTTGCAACCGCGGGAAACGAAGTCACCAAGACGCCTTCATTTGAGGCTTTTGGAATTGGAGAATTTATTGAATTTAGGTATGGCTCTCGTCCCTTCTAGAGAACTAACCAAGACCCTGTGGGGGCAGAAGGAGACTTCTTTGGCTCCGTGAATACACTAGCTATGCGGTGGTCTAGTTCGTTTGAGTGTGTGGTTCGTATTCAAAGTGTTCCAAGCCGCAGTTCACTCGAAGGTCATCGTGGATACGTCTGCACTTGAAAATCAAGGCTGGAAAGGACTGCCTGGTGTGTCCGAACGGTATGTTTTGCACTGAAGGCATTTTTTGTATGAATTGTTGAAAGTGTCTACTTGTTCGAAATGCAAAAGAGATGGTCGTAGATCCTTGGCCCACAACACCCCACTAAATAAACTATGACCTGTCGTGAAATTATGTGAAATTGATCAACACAATCATCCACAAATTATCCTATGCCAAAGTACTGCAAATGCAAATAATGGCATCCCTTTACCTAGGTCATGTTTGTAGGGCCTTATGCCACATCTTTGCATGATTTCCTCATGCAAATCGTGTGCCTAGCTTCGAAAACGCATTGCGCTAATGGCCGAATATATACCTGTGAATCAGAACAACAGCACTCACTATTGCTTTCATGAGTGGTAATGGTCAGCTGAAAGGAAACTTCTATCCATCAACTCATAAGTAAAGTAATGACTAATCTCCTTGCTGCGCATGTGGTTCCTTCGTATTTACATGTACCGTAAAGTACCGCCAGACGGCGCCCCACCATCTCGTCCTTTCGGGGTCGTATTGTGGAGGTGGTCTCCTGTCTGTAGGTTATACGACACGAACTTTGTACACATATTGCACGTTCTGCAGATAATCCGTACCTTCGAGCGGACACGAGCTCCACACAAAAACCTGCTTAGTGTGACCTTAGTACACTAAGTTGCTCACACCGTACGAACTTCGTTGCACTCTGCTATACGATTTTCCTTTCCCTGGCTGTAAAATCTGTCGCGGCAAAATCAAGGCGGGGCGCTCTCGCGGTACTTTACGGTATGTGCGCCTCTCTGTGTTCGGTGAATGTTTTTGAATATTTGCGCACGACGTCAGGATAGTGCACATTGTGTGGATGTACCTGCGTATGTAATCCTTTCATGATTTAAAAATTAGGAGCCGTGCTTCTCATCACCGTGGACAAGTAAATGTTGGCCAATTACGTAGCGTTTGGAGACTTGCACAAGTACAGCTGCGTGTCAATTATGCGGCACCCGCAGAATAAAATGAATATTCTGGACGACTGAAGCTAGAAAGCCATCTTGTGTTAACAGATCAAAAAGACAGTACTTCGAAGTACCTGTATTTATCACTAGTATTACCCTGAGACAGTCGTGCTCATCTCTAGAGACTGGCTTGTATTTAACTCTACGTAATGACAACTTTCATGATGCTGACTGTCTACATTTACTTGAAGTACATGTAGGACTATAAATACTAAATATAAGGTCTATAAGCTGTCAGTGCGGTGCTGTTGGATACCCGACATGCCATGTTAACGACATGCGATTGTACCGGTCACAGTGTAGCTGGGTTTTCACGAAAAAATGAAACTTATACGATTGTGAGAAAAGTTCAGAAACCACACTTACACATACACGCACGCACGCACATACACACATGTGCGCACGCGCACACACACACACACACCTGTCCTGTTCTGTTGAGCCACTACCACAAATTGGCACAAGGATCACATCGGCCCCAAAGGGGCAGTAGAGCGAAAGTGAGAGGTGTTGGCTTCGAGTTCACCTATCTCTACAGTGAACGCAACCTCGATCGAAAGTCATGCCAAACGGATTTATCTACCACGCGCGCGCGCGCGTGCGCGTATACAAAACGGAGGAAGGATTACTTTCTCTCCCTGTATGATGTATCTGTTGTATTCGTGAACAATGTCATTGATGTTTTTCCATGCATGTTTTCGAATATGCGAGCATAACTTCCAACATCAAGCACATTCTTGCTTCTCATCAGCATGTACAAGTTTATGTTGGGCAGTTATGTAGCGTTTGTTTTACCGGCTGCGTTTGTTGGTGCTTGCAGGTCATTGGCATGCTGTCTGTTTCACAGAAGCTCGTGTACCAGGTTCACCGTACAGCTATGAATGCAATGTAGCGTGTCGAAGCCACTTCGGTGTGACGTGATGCCTAATGTCCTGGTTGTACCAAAATTGCGAGTATGCAAGTGATCGTCAAGCCTGTCCCCTGTACTCGTACAGTAGCCGTCTTGCCTTGTTACGCCTGGTTCTGATTCTGCGTTCTCGTATACTCCATGCAATGTTACAAGGAATACTGCTCCCTTCTCAAGCAATTCATTGGCAACAAAACGCTCGGCTATGCCCTGTATCTTTGCTGTGCGGTTTGTGCTTTGTCAATGTTGTGTACCAGTTCATGATCTGTGCTTGCTGGTCTGTTTGTTTTCTCTCGAACAATTGAGGCGCTGTAGCACCGTGTACAGTGTCAATCATTCTGCCCAGGCTCTGATCTCACGTACCACAGTACGGTTTCTCTTGTTGCTCACTGTAATGTGCATGATACAAGCTCCTTGGTACTCCATCATCACCTGGTGCTGTTGCTGCCATTGTTGGACCCTGCTGATATCCTTCTCGCAATGCCCGAACGTTGTTCCAACAAATGCACAACTCGCTCTTGGTTTGGTCTCGTTCCAGTCTTTCGAATTGAGTGAGTGCGTAAACTTGTATGAAGTGGTGAAGCAAAAGCCATGCGCCGGCAAACATTCAATGTCCGGATGTAATGACGCACCAAGGCCCCCGGGACTTGCGTCCAATTCCTGAGTGATTTTTTGTGTTCCTAGCCTCTAGGTATCATACCATACTTGTTTGGTTCAACCGTTTTGGATGCCCACTGCAATACCATTCACTGTATTATCAATTTATGTGTGTATGTTATCCAAGAAATCTCCCATATTTTTGGGTGGACAAACCTCGCCAGAAGTCAGTAACCTGGCATTTTGCACCAACAGAACTCCTAGGATATCAGCGCTGTCTCAGTACCTGGGGGCAGTTGTAAAGAAAAAGAAAAAATACCCTTGGCCCACAATGCCCCACTAAATAATCCGAAGGGTGTCGCGAAGACGACAATTTCCTTACCTTTCTTTCGTGGACGAAAAAAGACACTTCGCTTCGTCCGTTGCGCATGAAACGAAACATGAGGGTAGTGTTTATCAATTAGAATGGGTATCATGCACGAAGGAATGGCGAAAAGGTACTATGCTCGAGCGCTGGTCGTCGTCTTGTTTGTCAATTTTGAGTCCCATTGAGAATTTTCTTCTCCAAACCTCTCAAATTTCCCGCGGTTGCAAATAAAAGTGCAACTTCTAGACACGGACTGGATCTAGGAACACTGGAACACTTTTTTCGGCGCGCAATGGTCACGTGCAAAAAGTTGGCCTGGCGGCGGCGCAGGCCGGCGGGCGGCGGCGGCATGTTTTGAGTACAAGGCTCGTACTAGAAAAACGTTTTTGCCGAAACGGAACGAAAACGATTGAAAAACACTTTGAGGCCGTTTTTCGTTTGAAACGTTTTTGAAACGTTTTTCAGCGTTGTCGTGTAAACGCTCTTATCAAAATCTGTGGAAGCGTATTCTTTTGAAAACGTTTTTCAATCGTTGTCGTGTATAACGAGGCCTAAAAAGGAAGAATTTTGCAAAATTATGCGAAAATTGCCGAATTTGCAAAATGCATGGAAACAAATTCAAAAAAATTAATAATACTGTAATTCCAAAGATCCAAAAAAGCACGGCCATGCATGCCCATATGCCCATAGCATTTTATTCAAAAAGATAATCTGGACGAACGAAAGAAGTCTGAGACTTTTTTGAAGTGCTAGTATAGTAAGCAGTAGCTGGCCTAGTACAGCATTGAGTATTTTATAATTCATTGTAACTGACTATTCACCAGATCGCAGCCGGCAGGGCAGATTTTCAACATGAACGTCTTTGCTCGAACAATCTGTCGAGAAAGTGGAGCTGGAAGGCAATTGCGATGTATTTTCACTAAGTCTAAGTCTAAGTCTCAACCTGCTCTGTTGCGTAAAGGTATATCGGACGACCCTTCGGTTGAAGATTTTGTCTTCAAATCGTACTTGTAAGTACTGTATAGAATGCACACAAGTACACATCATAATCATTGATTTGAGGGCGTTGTAAAGGAAGAAACCATATTGTGTGTAAAAATTATGCAAAAGGCAGAACGAGGTTTACAGCACATTTCAAAAGTATAGTCCTCTAGACTTTTCCAATTTGGATTGTGATTTTCAATACTTTTCTCTGGGACTTTTAATACATGCCGTGTACTCTAGCGAGAGAGCTGCTAAGCTCAGGGCACTTGCCTTTCCTTTTTTTTTAACCTACATTGTACAGTCCATTCATAAAAAAATGGGTCCTGGCTCTGGCGAGCTCCCGTATTTGGCGATTTTTCGTGATTTCATCGTACACAGTGCAGTGCTGCGAACTTTGAAATTTGAAAAAGGGTCCAAAAAGGGTGCCTGAACTGGGGTTCGAACCGCAGAATGCACTGTTGCAGGCGGGGTCAAACGGCCTGGATTTTGATGGTTTTTCCCAATTCAGTGCTTTTGGGGCAAAACCTGGCCGAAATCCTATTCTTGCTATGGCTTGCTTTTTGGACAAAAAAACTTCAGAAACATAATTGGAAGAGGATTCCATATGGGATTGCAGAAAAAAATTCTAAAAAAACTCAACGTTTGACCCATTTATGGCCAAAAGCTAGAAGTTCATTTTTTTCTGAATGGACTGTAGGTAATCATGCATGTTATTCAAACTGCTAGAAACGTCTGCAATACAAGAACATGTACATGATAATCGTATCGCAAAGATGTTCTAGCAGTCCGAATAACACGCTCGATGACCTAAGTACAAGAAAGCGTAGCCAGGGCACTGAGCTTGGCAGCTCTCTCGGTTCACGCTATAGAGATTATTCGATAAACGTCACAATCATGTGAACCGGGGTTCCGGGAACCAGGGAGTGGCAAGAGACCTGCACTCAGTGCACAGTGGACTCTGCGTGCGAACATGGGAGTAGAAAATACCGGTATTTTACTACTCCCTTGTACAAACTGGGCCTTTCTTGCCACTCCTTTCTCGTACGCGTGTCCTAGCTTACGACAAATCCCTGGAGGCGAGTCCAAAAATCACGTTATCGAATAAGGTCTATTGCCATAGCTTTCTTTCTTAAAAAAATGTTTTTCTACACATAACATGGGATTCGAACCTGCGCTATCGCCCTGCATGCATTCCCGCGATACGCTTCGCATACATACACATGTAGCAAGAAGGACCCATGAGTGTGTGTGATCCCCGGTAGCCTAATCGGCCTTCTTTTGCAACACACATTCCACCAGGTTGCTTCACGTCATGACCCTGCTGTTGAAAGCCCTATTTAAATATGTGGATGAGCGCTGGTGGCCAGTTATCTTCGACGGCACGGTACGGGACATGTACTGGGTAGCGCACCAGGCATGCCGCGTCGCGTGACGACGGCCGTCCGCACACAGATACAAAATAAAGCACTGTGGATCCTGGCTAGCGCCAGATGCTGCTGATGTAACATCTTTTGCCTAGCTTCAGGAATAAAGCGCTGTGGACCCTGGCTAGCAGCAGACGCTACTAATATAACATCTTTTGCATAGCTTTGGGTATAAAGCGCTGTGGACCCTGGCTAGTTCCAGACGCAATGCTAATCGTAACACGATTCATCACGCTTTCACATGTACTCCTGTGTCGAATGTACCCCTGTGTCACATGTACCCCTGTGTTGCATGTACCCCTGTGTCACACATACACCTGTGTCACATGTACCCCTGTGTGGCATGTACCCCTGTGTCACATGTACCCCTGTGTGGCATGTACCCCTGTGTCACATGTACCCCTGTGTGGCATGTACCCCTGTGTCACATGTACCCCTGTGTCACATGTACCCCTGTGTCACATGTACCCCTGTGTGGCATGTGCCCCTGTGTTGCATGTACCCCTGTGTCACATGTACCCCTGTGTCGCATGTACCCCTGTGTGGCATGTACCCCTGTGTCACATGTACCCCTGTGTCGCATGTACCCCTGTGTCACACATACACCTGTGTCACATGTACCCCTGTGTCACATGTACCCCTGTGTCGCATGTACCCCTGTGTCGCATGTACCCCTGTGTCACACATACACCTGTGTTGCATGCAGTCCATGCTGTACAGACTGCAATTGTAGGGTAGCCCCGCGGCCTGCTAAAAGCTTCTGTGCGTGTGAAAGTGTGTACGGTATGGTACGGAGGGGTTCTCTTGTGACTGGTAAGAACTGGATTTGGTGCACGCAATCTGCAATCTGTCCTGCTTTCCGCGCTTGACAGTATTCCGCTTGTTGCGGTGAGTTTTCTATTGCAGCCCACCTGTGCATAAAAATTGGTCCTATCTGCACAGGAGTCCGCTTGATGCAGGGTCCAGTAAAAGCAAGTTTCACTGTAGTTAAAATCAGCCAGGTCTTGGTGTGTCTTTGTGCATATGCAGAGATAAACGGTACCGGAAACCTCAGCACATGGTGTGCCCAGACTTTGTCAGTTACAAGCAAGTTGCAGCTATCAAGGCACCTCCAGATGATCCTGAGATTGTCGTTGCCAAACCGACTCGAGATCGTGCGTATCTAGGTCACTTGTCTGCATGTTGTGCTTTGTGTACTTACTTGACTGGATGTGTTTATCAGCACTGACACTGAAAACTGCAGCTTCAGCATGCTGCAATGATGTTTGCAAGACATCTTTGTTCCTACATTCAATGTCAGGGCTCACCATGACTGTGCAACGCGTCAATTACGGTCATTCGGATTTGACCACCAGTGCACGGCAAAACGGTCCGTTTCTTGCAATTGTGGGATTTTTTGAGCTTACCTTAGCTGTATTCGTGGTTTTAGACATGAGGCCATTGTGGATTCGCGTTCAGAAGGTGTGTAGGTTACCGTCTCGAATTTTTTCGGTTTGGCCTTCGTTTGGCTGAGATCTGATGGTGAAATCACTCAAACTCGAAGACGTGCGAACAAGTGAATGAATAGAAAATTAGAAATTGGGGACGGTAAACCGATAGAGAATTCCAAGACCGAGAAAATGAGCCATCGACGGTGAGAATCGGCCAAGTAGAACCGCGGTTCGACTTTTTTGAAGACATCAAGGTAGCCATGCGTTCCCGCGCGCACCAACAAAACCTGGCAGCCGTGCGCAGATCTGCAAGTGCAGCAAGAAAGGACCGAGGAGACAGCAAGCGTTCCAATTGAAGAGTTTACTTTCGTGTTGACTCAAGCTAAGGACTCAGGCCAGCCAGGGATCATACCAGTCACTTGTGATCATGGTCATGACTGAAGAATTCATTTGTGGCTAGGAAACTCCCCACTCGCAGCATCTCGCAGCATGAAAGCTGCTAGGCCAAATAGAAAAGAGTGTGCCGAGTCGCCATTAGGAAACGCTGAGTTCTTCTGACAACCGATTGGCTAGTTAGGCGCGGCAAATTACTAGTATTGTAGATGCCAGGACTCGAGTTCACCAGTACCTCACGAACATATCTCGGTCGACACGCATCAGCGGATTGAGAAATATGACGAAGATGGCTTGGAGAAAGGACGTCTTCTCCGCGTGTCTTTCCCCAGCATCAAACAAGATTCACTTCGGCACTGGCCCTTCGCTGTACGGACTACTAGTAGACCAGGGAGTCGCAAAATACCAGTATTTTACGACTCCCTGGACTAGACTGTACATTGCTGTACATCGATCAGCATGAAGTCGGGTGCGTAGCAGTAGTAGAAACTCTGGCCTCCGCAGCCGTCGCCATTTTTTCAAAATGGTGGTAGACGATTTTTGAATTTTGTATGTTCGTGGTGAGCCCTGACTGTTACTGTCCCAGGATGGGGGTAGCATGTTTCTTGTTTTGATTTTTGTTCATGTTGTCATTGTATCGTTTTGTTTGTGTGTCCATGTGGTGGTGGTGGGAGAGAGAAAAGCAGAGGCTTTTGCAAGTGCCATTCATAGGCCGTTGCATCCCATGCGATGCCTTATTACCGTAAAGTCCGCTGCAAACGCCCACCCCATTTTTGCAAGATCTGCTGGCCTATACGCACTGACCCCATGCACTTTCACCCCTACTGTACGAAAGTGCATCTCGTACCGTAACGCGAGGAGTGCTTTGCTACGGTAAACTATGTACATTTTCCGGGTTTCGAAATGTTTTTGGGCACTAGTTACGAGCTAGCTCCTAGTGATTTTATGATGTTGGTTGTTAAATTTCGCAAATCCAAACGGGAGTTACTTCGGAAGAACCAGGTAGAGAAGAACAGGCTATTGCAGGAACCAAATACACTTCTGACGGTGTTTCAAGCCATCATTTCCAAATCACGCAAAGCGCAATGGCAAGGGTTTTTCTCGAGCACTTCAGAGTTTTCAACAAGTTAGCAGCGACTTTGTAGGTGTAGCTTCTGTGACATCCCCTCTGTTCGACTTGCAACTGCAATACTGCGACCGGTCAAGTCGTTGAATGACGCTTCGTCAGAACAATCACCGTTCCATTCTGAAAGCGCGGCATCGTGGCACTGCAGAAATTTCATGATTTGAAAACCAGATGGATTCTATGGCATTACTTCATGAAGAACGAACTAATAACAAAGACGACTCATTCATCATATGAAAGGAAATCTCGACCGAAGTTTTTTTCTTTGCAGCAAGATAATGACAATCGCTTTTGCAGAGCCTCTTGGTAAGACATAGCCAGTTTGTAGGCATTATAGTCGTTCTCGTACGCATTCGACCTCAATGCCAGTTTTCTACAACTATATTGACCTGAAAAAGACGAAAATAGTATGGACCCGCTGGGGTGGGCGTTTGCAGCGAAGTGGGCGTTTGCAGCGGGGGGGGGGGGGTTACGGTACTTGTAAATCTATGTATATTTGTGCTGGGGAGGGGGGGGGGGTAGTGACATACACATACTGGGGAGGGGGGTAGTGACATACACATACTTGAAAAATAAGCTTTTAATTAAGTTCATTGGACCTTGACCTTTGCCTCCTGCAGGATCTGGTAACACCATTAGCACCATTCAAACCAACTATTACGCTGCGCGCCTCAATGCTATCTTTGGATATTGCAGCTGGGTCCTGTTGCCAATGTCCTCTGTGGTAGGTTGCTGGCTATATGCTTGCCAAGCACTTAGTTCTGTTCTTTTTTTCTATAGAATTTGTGACACTGATTCTAATGATGCAGGCCCCCTCCTTAGCCAATTAGATAAAAGAGAGAAAGGACTAATGGATACCATTTGTGAACAGCCATCCTTGAATTAAACTATATTGTGAACGGTCAGCTACTGCAGTGCAACAATTTAGCACAACTAAGACATGAAGTACAGAGAGAGAGAGAGAGAGAGAGAGACAGACAGACAGACAGACAGACAGACAGACAGACAGACAGAGAGACAGAGACAGGGAGAGGGAGAGGGAGAGGGACATTGTTCATACAGGGCAGTTCTTGAATTTTTGAAAAAATCGCTGAAAGGCCTTGAGAAGCCTTGAAAAACGCTTTTTTGGTCCAAAAATGACATCTCAGACCGCGGTCACACATGCACTTGGCGGGGCTGCCAGAGTGGGACTTCCACATCTGCCATTATTGTGTGTGACCGCGGCCTTAGCTGCCCAAAACCGCCTAAAACTATTACTTTCCTTCGCGCCTGTCGAACATTGAAAACGGCTTCTGGTCGACTTGGGCTTCTGCCTACAGTATCACTTCAAGGCCGTCACAGCTGGGACTTTTGTGGCCGATTTTTTTTTTTTTGGAGCACACTGCAACAAAGCGCAATGATCGCAGCTCAGCGCAAACGTGGTGAATAATGAAGATTCCTTGTCCCGATCATAGCGTCTTCTTGGTTTGTTGCAGAATCTTAATCAGGATCTGCAGAATCTGTTTTTTTGCAGAATCTTAACGAGCTTTCCTATGGAAATCCGCAGAGAGATTTATAGGCTATTCATACTACGTTACAATACGCGTCACGTTTTCGAATACGACGTACTGGCAGACGTCGTTTTCATGCAGGTGCATTCACACAGGCATGTACACGCTGCTCGTACAGCTGTGTGTACAGCTTCTTTTGGACACAAACTGCTGGGAACGACAGAACGAAGCTCGGTACAGGGGTCTGGATACGTCGTCTACGTTTTCGTATCTGGGGTACGATTTTCCCGCCACGTTCCATGTTGTCATGGCTATCCGGACGAAAACGTCACGTACGCCACGTTTTGGGCTTAGTGTGAATGGCCCATTACGTGTGAAAGTTACCCTCGCTCCCCGGCGCATGATTTTCATACGTAATTATGTAGAGTGAAACCTCCCTATTATGTTCTCAAGGTGAAGTGAATTGCAGTACTTAATTAAATGGTGAAGGTGGGGGTGGGGGGGGGGGGTGGGTGTGGGGGGGGGGGGGGGTGGGTGTGGGGGTGGGGGGGGGGGTGTGGGGGGGGGGGGGTGTGGGTGTGGGCGGTGTTGGCAGTGTGTCACAGTTATAGGGTACGTGAATATGAACGAAAACACGTTTGTGTAAAAGTGGACAAGCTGCCCATCGGATTCACACAGAAAACAGACTCGGCCAAAACTCGCATGCGTCTGTGTACTCATGTAACTTGAGTACCATATTCAAGTACATTCGCTGTTTTTACACGCGCGCAAAGGACTAGCGTGGGCCTAGGACTCCCCGAGCAAGTAACAGTTTATCAAGATTTTGCACGTGCTTGGGTCACACGAGGAAAAAGAGTACCACACACGTGAGTTTGCGCGTCGTGTGAATCCCCTATTAAGGTAACCCTGAGCAATCAATGGAGTAGGTCAATGGAGTAGGTGGGTTGTAGAGATGACCAGTGCTGCAGTGCGTATTGCCTATAGGGTTGCCGGCTATAGTAGTATATCGACTATAATGATCAATTGGTCAAATTCATTTTCATTTGCCATACCTAAGTACGAACTGAGATGTTGCGACTTCTCCATAACTAAGTATACACAGTTATAGCGTATAGTAATAGTCGTCTATAGTAATACATAGCCTATAGTAATACATCGCCTATATAATAGTGATCAGATTCATTTTCGAAAGACATCTATTCCATCTATTCCATTATTTTTCACATCTTTTCTTCTAATTTCTTTCGTCTTCTCTCCCACTTTAGTTTTTTTTCACACCTTACCTTGTATACTTCCCACTATCCATTAACCTATAAGTAGTTTGTTTCTCCGTATAGCCTCTATTGTGAGACGATTTTCCCTGATGATAGTCTCAAGAAAATCGATTAGGAACAACCATTTTAGATACATGTATTCTCATTCATCATTTTGTAATGTCCGCTTCACTTATACTATTAATCGCATTAATAACATTATTTTTCCATTAGGTAAAGTTCTTGTTGTGGTTTCAAGTGTTGTCAGAGGTCTTGTAGAGAGAAAGAACTGCGTCCATTTCACTTGAAAGTCAATCTTGTACAAGTACATGTACTGTGTATGCATGTGTCATGTACTGTGCATGCATGTGTCATACATGTGCACTTGGCGTAGATCTATGCCGTAATCAAGTACAGGAGAATGCAGATTATCTGCACCCTTTGGGGCGGAGGGGTTTTCCAGGGGGGGGGGGTTCAGATAAGACAACAAGCAGATATGCATCTGAAACAAGCATGTTCACACCATTTTTTTTAAACCTTTGTGTACGGACTGTACAACTTTCAATATCCTGGGATCGAAACTTTTCCAATTTCGATCAATCGTAACTCAGTCATTTATGGGTTATTTCCGAAAACCTAAAATATGTAGGTCGAAGAAAAAACTGCCAGCTGTCCATTGAAACAATCACGGAAGCGTTTCGATGTGCGGTTCCCGGGTTACGAAGCTCGAAAGTCGAGTCACGGCAAAAGTCACTCAATAGCCATGTGCGCAGATTTGAATGAGGGATTTCCCCATCTTTCTGTGGATGCAGTGATGTGGAAACACTTTAAAAATAGCAAACATACTCGTGGCAGTTCATAAAAATGAAGTTGTTACGAGCAAGGAGAGCGAAATGGCTGACACAAAAGGACTTTTGTCAGAATACTGGCATTGCAACTAAGACACTGGCCTGTACCGCTGGTGCTTTGACCTTCGTGGTGGAAAGTGTGGGCTCAGTTTGTTCCTCTTGCGACGAGGTTTCCAGGAAGCCCAAAATTGAAAATCGGCAAAAGGAGACTAAAGTTATGACTCGGAGAATTGTGCAATTTGAGGTGAGTCGAGGTCGAATTCAGTCTGCGTACATTTTTCCGTACATAAAAGGTTTAATCAGTTGCCATGTTTCTCATTATATTGTTCTTTCTGAGAGTGTATATATCTATAGCCATGGCTGAACATGCTGAACATGCTGATAATGTATATGTGAAACGTATGTTATCATTGTTATGATATTAGCCAAATCAGCAGCATACATTAAAACGTTTCCTTGGAGACAACAACACATCTATAACACTTGATATTAGTACAAACTACTCAGGATGGGATGAACACAACATGGTTTTCAACTTTTCACAAGTAAACATTCGAAACTTTACTTGTGAAAACCATGTTGTTTTTAAAAGAGCCTGAAGTTTGTAGTACTATTGAGAGTCATCATGTTTTATTTTGGTTGACAGCATGTTATAAGGCGGAGGACGCACTGTATTGGAGAGAAAAAAACAGTGCTGACCACAACAATTTGTTCAACACAGTGCGTCCTCCGCCTTGTAACATGCTGTCAACCAAAATAAACATGTCTAAGACTAGTCATATGGATAGGCTCTTACAACGTTTTCTTTTCTCTTCTTGTGTTTGCTTTGGTTTTGCCATGTGAAGCATGCCTTTCATGATACAGTGGAGGGAACCATTTTGATGCAAGATTTTGGACTCTTCGTAAAGGGTGCGTGCATCTCGACTGGAGTTGGCGTGCATTTCATGAAAACCCCTATTTCATCTGTGGAAGCTTGCAGAGCAAGTGGCTTGAAAGCTTGCTGCAAACGCATGGGCATGTTTGCAACTATATGATACGTAAGTGTGACCTGTTTTTCCTCTTTCTTTCTTGCCATTTTTTTAAATGGTTCTCATAGGGTTGAAACGATCATTTCTTAACATCCTAATAATCTACGTGGAGATAAACGTTTAATAATAGCTATGAAAAGTATGAATGCCGCAGACATCACCACGCAACATGACAATTTGTTCAAGGTTTGGTTTTGTGTGTTTCCAAAATCGATTTTCACGCTCCGATCATCAGTGGAAATACGGAACTAAAGAGATCAAGGGAAAAAACAAAGGTTAAAAATCCAAAGAAGTGTGACACATGACGGGTAACTTGTGGTAAGTATTACAAAAAGTGAGAACTAAAATAAAGAGTAAGTGTGACAACCGGGCATGAACAGTGCAGAAACAGCTCATGAACACGGGGTGCAAACTCACGAAAATAACCTAAGTGCTAAAACATGTTCTTTTTGCTTACACAAATCGGGCTTATGCGTACGAATACAAACAGCTTCAAGGACCTTCAACTGCTGGGCATAACGGGCACTTGAAGGTCCTTGAAGCTGTTTGTATTCGTACGCATAAGCCCGATTTGTGTAAGCAAAAAGAACATGTTTTAGCACTTAGGTTATTTTCGTGAGTTTGCACCCCGTGTTCATGAGCTGTTTCTGCACTGTTCATGCCCGGTTGTCACACTTACTCTTTATTTTAGTTCTCACTTTTTGTAATACTTACCACAAGTTACCCGTCATGTGTCACACTTCTTTGGATTTTTAACCTTTGTTTTTTCCCTTGATCTCTTTAGTTCCGTATTTCCACTGATGATCGGAGCGTGAAAATCGATTTTGGAAACACACAAAACCAAACCTTGAACAAATTGTCATGTTGCGTGGTGATGTCTGCGGCATTCATACTTTTCATAGCTATTCTTAACATCCTAACGATGTTTTTGGGGAAATTTCGCAGGCTTCTACACAAGACAGGCTTATGTGTGAATTGTAGTGTACTGGTTTTCTGGCTCGTCAAATACTAGCATCATACCCCTTTCATCACAATTGGGGTTGTTTACAGATCTTTTTCTACACATTTCTTCTGTTGATATCTGATCTACGTCACGAGTTCACGTGCAGTTTGGATTGGGGAACCCCGACACAACACAACTTCACACAGTTCTAAAAGGTATAAAATTCATCTTCATCTAAAGATCTTTTTCTACACATTTCTTCTGTTGCTGTCTGATCTACGTCACGAGTTCACATGCATGTGCGGCTTATACAGTGGAACTCGGATAAGATGTACCCCCTCGGGGAACTCGGGGAAAGTATGTACCGTATTTCCCCGATTATAAATCACACTCAATTATAAGTCGCACCTCCTTTTTCAGGTTTGAGCCACATTGATTTATTGACTTCAATAGTAAGTCATGCTCGATTGTAAGTCGCACCCCCCCCCCCCCCTTTTGCCCTTGAATTTTAGTGTACAAAGGTGCGACTTATATTCGGGGAAATACGATAGTTTATTGCATGTCACGTGAGGGTTGCCTGTACTACAGCCAATGAGCGCTCTTGCTCAGCGGTCTGTATTTCTCGGTATTGCCCGGCAAGTTATTGCCCGCTCAGTTACATGTACGCGCATGCGGACTGTCATTCTTGTACTTTGTGGTTCGTGATCAGATCAAGTTTCTACTGTTCGGATTTTCAAATTTGAAACACCAAACAGCAACTTGATCTGACTACAAACTACAAAGCACGAGAATGACAGACCACACACACGCGCATGTAACTGAGCGGACAATAACTTACTTGTTCCAGCCACCTCAGCAGGTGAATGCAACCTTGACATTGATATCGATGCGTTGGTGGGCAGCCGACGAACTACATGTACTTGACGAACTGAATGCGTTCGAGATGAAGTCGTGGAGCCCATCCCAGTTTCAGTTCCTGTTCCTACACGCAGTGCTCAATCACGAACAACAACACCATCGATATCGTAAAGAAATAGAGAATTTCAAAACCACAAACGACGTTTACCACTGAACAAGTGTGTCGGGAGACTGAGAAAGTCGGAAAGGTTTCTCTCCATTTTCTGGAATGTTTGAGTCAAGCTTACAATAAATGAGCTACTGCACGAGTACAAGGGCAATACTGGCTGATACATGACCGAACGGCGTCAGCCGTGAGGTCATGTATCAAGCCGGTATTGCCCGCGTACGAGTGAGTACGAGTACATCCGAGGCACTTCTTATCCGAAGTTGACTCCTGCGGCCCCACTAATACGATGCATGTGCAGTAAATTATTATTGAAATTATTAATTTTATTGCACTCAGAAATGTATGTGCTTAGTGCCACCAAACCAGGCTTCCCTCCCTGCAAACAGCCTCCTCCACGCTGTCAACCTACTGAAGTACCTGTCAAGCGAACAAGTCCTGTGTAAACATGTATGAAAACTAGGACGCAAAGTATGTGAGCCCGAGCGCGCTAAAACATGACCACAGCTTTTTTTGAAAAAGTCGAGATAATCGTGATTTGAATTCCGCGGCAAAAAATACGAAGTGCAGTGCAACGCGAGTCGCTGTTGTTGTTCTCCTCGCGGAGCTCGGTCGACTGGACTGTTCCGGATGCAATTCTTTGTTGCAAGTAAGTTTATTTGTTTGAGTTTGTATTCCATGTTGCGCTGAGTCGCCTAAAACTGATCGTCATCGATGTATCGACAGAAGAGCCTAGTAGTAGTAATGTACTGCGGAGCGGAAGAAGACGACATCATCGCACTCCATGCGCAGGATAAACTATTTTGAGGATTCGGGTCGGAAACAGAAGGAAGACGATGATGGCTACAGCGACGAGTCATTTGAGGGCGACACTTTCATCGAGCGTAAAAAGAATTGATGCTGGTAGTCCCACGATCTGCAGTGACGAGGAATTCTACTCTGATGACAGCCTGGCAAGCGATTGGCATCGACACTGACTTGGGAGGTGAGTCGGCCGATGATTTGGCCAGAATGGACATCGCTGCACATATCCGGGACAATGCCAGTATTGGTTGCAAGTGCAAAAACAATCAATGGACTCTGCTGCTCCCTCAACTTGCTCAAGTCGATAATTTGAGTACCCTTATGCGGAACATCGCTAGCATGAGCAGTATGCAGCGAAAGCAGTACTCTCTGGCGAGCGGAGAAACCGTGTGCAGATGGGCTTTGGTGTGGGGAATATGAGTGCGACGTCTAGTATGTTGAGGAAGACTGTGTGCAGCAGTGTACACTGTATATCTGAAAGTACAGGTGGAGTGTGATGGAGAGGACATGGAGTACCAACTTCTTCCGCCAGCTACAGATGTTGACCGTGTTTTCGCTGGCGGTTCTCCAGTGGTGCTCCAAACAGGAGGCATTCCGGACAAGCAGCTCAGCTGCCTATAGACAATTTGGATGTGGCTGAGTACCTGTCAGCTCATGCTATAAGACCCTGGACAGAGGAATTGACCCGGAAAGGATGAACCAAGGGGCATATCAACTGTGTGCAAAAATGACAATCCCATTGCTGTACATAGAATTTCGCCATTTCAACAGTGCTGCATATAATACCATTGTAGCAACACTTAGACATGTCCGATCAATCCAAAACTTTCAGACACTGAACATTAGGTGTGTTAGATCATTTTTAAACAAAAAACTGAAAATCGAATTTTTGGTCTGTGGTCATATTTTAGCGTGCTCTGGCTCATGTAGTATGCGAGGCTAGCTCTGTTGGGACCTGCTGAAGAGTCTGTCATACACGAGTTGTACGTCTTACATACAGGCCAACCCTCCCATTGGCCCGGGGACATCCCGGGAAATCAACAATACTCCCGGGGATTTCAAGCAAGCTCCTGGAAAAGTCACATTTTTTGTCTGGTCCAGGTTGTTCCTGAAAACTCCAGGGACTCGCATCCAATGTCCAAGTTTTTTTTCCTAAAAATATGTACGGTGCGCACTCGCACTTCGAACTGTGCACAGCACTTTCAAGGCCTGACCAGCCTGCATGATCTGCACCGACAGGCCGACTGATGGAACTGCACTGCACGGTCGAACTGAGCTGTACGCGGAGTCTAGAATTCCTGTGCCATCGAATGTTTTTTGGCGGGAAAAGCTCTTTTTCACTTGTTTTTGTGCCATCCGCGGATTATGAGAGAAATCCAGGGATTTTCCAGGTCTTATGTCTTGTCAAGGGATTGAGATTTAGGTGCTTGGTCAGTATGGTCCTATCAGAGTACATGTACCGTAAAGTACCGCCAGAGCGCCCCACCATCTCATCCTTTCGTGGTCGTATTGTGGAGGTGGTCTGCAGTCTGTAGGTCATACGACATGAACCTTGTACACATATTGCACGTTTTGCAGTCAATCCGTACCTTCGAGCGGACACAAGCTCCACACAAAACCCTGCCAAGCGTGACCTTAGTACACAAGGTTCTCACATCGTACAAACTCCGTTGCACTCTGCCATACGATTTTCCTTTCTCTGGCTGTAAAATCAAGGTGGGGCGCTCTCGCGAGACGGGGCGCTCTCGCGTTACTTTACGGTACATGTATGGCGTATCCGTACACATTTGTATGTGCGCTTATTAGTCCATCAGCCAGTGGTGCGAAAGTGAGTCCCCGTGCAACAGCACTTACAAATCGAACACCTGGAACCAAGAGTACATAACCCCCCAGAGTGTGCAACGCCTGATCCAGCTCTGTGTAGGGTCTTGGTCGAGCGGAATCGGATCTTCTGATGTCATGCGTACACTTCACACCAGCGCAAGGCCGGTCTCGAGGCAGGGCACCATTGTTTTTGATCCAAGAGCACCCGCGACTCCCCGGGTTCCCCTCAGATGTGTACGGTATTATGACGCAAAGATCCGATTCCGCTCGACCAAGACCCTATGCAGAGCTGGATCAGGCGTTGCACACTCTGGGGGGTTATGTACTCTTGCTGGAACTGACGTCAATCGACAGCAAAAGCATCACTGAATCCGACCTGCCTACTTTCCCTGGGGAAGCTCTTGCACTCCTTTTGCAGTGCGCGTTGGAAGTTCGACAATTTTCTTCTTCTTCGTCAGCCATTACGAGGTTTTCTATCCGTTTTATTAGGACATCCAATGCGTCTTCAGTGAAAAACGTGGAGTTTTGTGAACGTTTGGTGTGGTTTTCCGTGGCGATCGACCTATTCCTGAAATGCGCATGGCAGTGATTGGAGATTGGGTTTAGGTCACAACAATGGCTGTTGATGAAATGCCTAAAAAAGGGTCACTTTGTCGGCTTCCCTCTGCAGAGCATGCAAGTCGTTTACTCTTTTTATTTGCGGATTCGGTTTGCAGGGTACCTAAACTCCCCATTGAGGCCAAAATCAAGTATTCGATTTCTAAGTGCAACAGGCTGCTTGAATTTGACGACTTCTGAATTCTTGGCTGATGAGCTTTATGGAGAATGTTAGAGAAGTTCGTTCGTTCGTTCGTTAACATCAAAAACGTTTGAATACTACAGTCCGGCATTTCAAGCCCTATAGACGCGTACCTAGGCAAAAACCGGTATGCCAGCATCTATACCACATAACATCTGTGATCACTTTGTGCATAATTTTCCCCCCACCCCCACCAAATTGGGCGTCTGTTATCCAATCGTTTAGAAACTATATGAGAGTAATTGTGGAGCGGTCCTGAGCAATATTCCGAAAACTATTCTCAAAAAGGTCCAGCCAAATTGGAAATAATTATTTCAAAAACCCTACGCGTCTATAGTTTTGAAATGGACTGTAGTACTCAATTTTTATGTTCGTTTCAGCCCTACATATTCTGCACCGCATAAGCATATTCATTATCAAAAAGGTGAGTTTCTGTACATTTACGAATATTCCTATTCCACCTAAACAAAGAATATTCTTTTTCCGGTGTGCATTAAGAACTCAGATGGTGAGCCAAGGAAAAAATGTGTAACATGGAAATTTTGGTCACAAGTTATGACTGTTCAAAATCTGGTTTACAGATTTGTAGTTGGTGGACTCTATCGCATAACTTGTGACCACAATTTCTATGTTACAAATTCTTTATCCGGTCTGCATATTTCGAATATTCGAATAATTCGAAAATTCCTTTCAGCCCTAGTAACCACCAGAACTCGAACCAGGGACCCTTGCTTGAGGCCAGTGATGCTCTAACTACTGAGCTATGGTGTAGCCGTCATCCCAGCCGAGACCGTTCAACATTTTCTTCAGACTTCTTAACTCACACTTCCTGTGAATCCACACTTCCTGTGAATCCACACTTCCTGTGAATCCACACTTCCTGCGAATCCACACAGGCAGCAGGAGGGTGGGACTCAGCCCTCACTGTACCCACACACTTCATGTACAAACTAGCACGCGGGAGCCCCAAGTCATAAAATATTCACTGGTTTGAGGGAAAGATTCGAACGGGAAAAGTCTGAAGAAAAAATTGACTGTCAGCACCAGGACTCGAACCAGGGACCCTTGCTTGAGGCCAGCGATGCTCTAACTTCTGAGCTATGGTGTAGCCGTCATCCCAGCCGAGACCGTTCAACATTAAATTTTTCTTCAAACTTCGTAACTCACACTTCTTGTGAATCCACACAGGCGGGTGGGATGCAGCCCTCTCACTGTAACCCACACTTCACGTACAAACTAGCACGCGGGGAGCCCCAAGTCATAGAATAGTCACTGGTTTGAAGACAAAAATTGACTGTTACCACCAGGACTCGAACCAGGGACCTTCGCTTGAGGCCAGCGATGCTCTAACCACTGAGCTAAGGTGTAGCGGTCATCCCAGCAGAGACCATTCAACATTTTCTTCAGACTTCGTAATAATATTAATAATAATTCGCATCTTTCCCTCAAACCAGTGAATATTTCATGACTTGGGGCTCCCTGCATGCTAGTTTGTATGTGAAGTGTGTGGGTTACAGTGAGGGCTGCGTCCCACCCGCCTGTGTGGATTCACAGGAAGTGTGAGTTACGAAGTCTGAAGAAAATGTTGAACGGTCTCTGCTGGGATGACAGCTACACCATAGCTCAGTGGTTAGAGCATCGCTGGCCTCAAGCGAAGGTCCCTGGTTCGAGTCCTGGTGGTGACAGTCAATGTTTTTCTTCAGACTTTTTTTACTGCAGACTGTGTAGTTGCTGAGGCTGCTGTTGTGTATGGGGGTGCCTTACATGTCCTTCATACTGGTGTACAGAATAGATATGGGTGACCTCCCGCTAAACCGGAAACGCCCAAGTTGTTGGTTCGAAAAATGTTCTCCCGCACATAAACAGCTTCAGCTACCAGTCACTGCCAGATTTGCTTTCCTGTTTGGCGCTCTTCAGAGCCTCGGGGTGGCAAATGGGGCTTGCCCAGAGCGAGACAACTTGGGTAAGTCCATTTGTCATATCGCTCAAACTACAACACGATGATGTAAAGCAACATGCCACCCAGATTTTCCTTTCTCTTCTCTATGTTATTTTGTATCCTTTCCCTGCATTGCTCCTCAAAGGAAGGTGTGGAGAATCTGGAGACCATTAAACCGCTTTTCATTACATGTACGTTTAAAAAAAATTAAATAACTGGTTCTGTGTCTCTCAACTCTTGTGTTTGTATGCTTTCATGTTTGATACAGTGCCATACTGTGAGGTGATGCTCTTACGTAACTTCTTGGTTGGGGACCAACGGAGCCATTGTCGACTGTCTAGGGCATGGCGGTGGCGATACGATAACGCTCTCTGATCATGTGCAGATGTCAGCAGTCGGTAAACTCAACGTCCCTTCCCTTCCCTAGTTGTGTTATACGCTTTTCGCTGATCCAGCGTGCAGTCCATACATTCTCGTATCTTTTCTCTTGTCATTTAGGCTACTTTGTGTTGCTGGCTCAGTTGTATTTGTCCAGCTTCGTTATTAGATGTCACGCTTGTCAAGTTAGTACTTCCTTACATGAATACATGACATAACCAGTTGTGGAAAGTGAAATCTAACCCATTGAGTATAATATCAACCACAGGCCATTGTGCTGCAAACAACACAGTTTCGTTCATCAAGTCGGATTTGATTTTCTGTGTGTGGGTACATGTTTTTGACGAACATGGCTGAATTCACCCGTTTGTGTAGACACATTTTAGCTATTAGAGAGGTTCTGCACAACTAAAATTCGCCCTAAGTTTCGCGACGGACCTTGCGAAAATGTGTGCAAAATCTCGCGCGATCTTTGTGTTCTGCAAATTTTCGTAGTTTTGCACTTGCCCGAGTGCACGTACGCGGTGAACCCGTTGACCTGACTGATCTCACGAATCTTCTCACGAAAGTTCATTTCGCATTCCCTGCAAGTTTCGCATCCAAAGTTGCGAAAGTTCGTGCGAAGTTTCTCACTTCATGACGTAGAGCGAAAGTTTGTACGCATTTTCGTTTTGCAGAACTTCTCTATTATCTACTTTGCCCGCTTTGTTGCCCCATCAATTTGCACGGTGGTTTCCGCTTAGTGTTAGGCAGGCGCTCATATCATTCTGTGTTCGTCCCTTTTTCTCAGTTCTCATATTGCTGCTTCATGATTCATATTCCTATGGTTTGTGTTAGCACTTAGTACTCTCAACTTAAGCCGTAGTAGCATTCTGTGTTCGCCGTGTTTTCACCTTTTGTGACTGTGTTCATTTAGTTCTGCTACCTGCATACATGACTGCAGCGTCTTTATAGGGGTTGAAACATAAAGGTAATTTTTGACCTGCTTCAGTGGATGTGGCCAATGGTACTTTTGGGTGCTTGGGCCAGCAGTCGCGTAAGCCTTTGTGGAGACTCTCCATTCACCCTGACTGTTACAGTGAAACCTATCTAAGATGACCACTCAAGGGACCTTCAAAAGGTGATCTCTGTAACCAGGTGGTCTCCTTATGCAGGGTGATTTGACTGGAAATAGCATCCCTTGGTCCTGGTTGCAATGGTCTTCTTGGACAGGTGGTCGCCTTATCCGAGTGGTCGCCTTATCCGAGTGGTCGCCTTATCCGAGTGGTCGCCTTGACATGTTTCACTGTACATGCACGGTCCCTATCTACCGCTGGATCATTTCAGATGCATGCAGTGACTGTCATGCACAGTCCCTCCCGGGTCAGCAAAAATATTGTGTTTTCTGTGCAATACATCCGGTGTGCAAGGGTGGAGATGGCCCCATCGAAACATTTTCAGTTTATCATAATGATCACGATGATCATCATGATCATCATTACCATCATCATCGATAAGGCGGATTATAGCTAACTTCAATACCTGTATGTAGACCGTGAACTAGACGTAAAAATTTAATGTACTCAGTTTCTTTTCAAATAACGGTACGTAAATCTATGGATGGATTCTAGGAGCATGAGCATCAGGGAATAGTACAATACCGGTATTCATGGTATTGTACTACCCCCTGGCCTGATGAGTATATCAATGTTGCACAGTACTGGTATGTACTGGTATGTACTGGTATGTACTGGTATGTACTGGTATGTACTGCTACTTCTGAAGTGCATGTACAGCATGCATGTCAGAAGAAAAAACAATCCTAAATGGCAAGTGTACTGTGCAGTGTGTTCCTGTTCGTCACATGGCACTGCTGATTTTGCGATGCGATACGTTACAGGTACATGTACAAGGGGCAAGGGTGTATCTAGCATCTGCCCATAGCTTGCTTGATCCAGTCTAGGTGATGAAGGACGTTGACCAAGTGCTCCTGTGGCTGAAGAGCCGGATTCCAGCAGGGTGTAGGATGACCAATGACTCCCACTAAGGCAACTGTGTCAGTGCTATTCTTGTACACCACTGCAGGTCCCCCTTGATCCCCATCCACAGCTGGGCAAGCACTGAGGCTGCTATCAGCAACACATATGCCACTTGCACCGACTTCTCCACACGTATCCTGCGGTAAGATTTGAAGAGAACGCTCAAGTGGGATTGCTACTTCGTCATCGTCAAACGGGGCGCGGATCGATGGCCCCCATCCAGCCACTCGTACATTGACACCGGCATTGTACAGATCCCGGTCGGTTTCAGTGGGAAGGCAAGCGCATCTGACATTCAAGTTTTGCCTGTAGTCTGGGCAGTTGAGCTTAATCAGGGCAAGGTTACCTTCAGTACTACTCAGATCATAGGCAGTATGCGACGTGACACTAATGACAGTGCAGTCTCGTTGGCTGACCTGGTCCGATTGGTCAAGGTTGTGATTGCCAAGACGCACCAGTAGGTTGTCGCGGAGTTGTTGCACATTCTGAGTGCACTGAGCGGACGTCAAGACATACCTTGTCTCTGATCTTGAGTGTCTTGAGCAGCATAGCAGAGTGGCAGCACAGTGAGGTCGACCATTCCTATACAGCATAGCCAACCATGGCCAGCTGTGGCTAAGCACTTGACGATTCTGCTGCTCTATATCAGCCAGTGGTGGCAATGGTCCCGGTAGCTTGCCACAAGACTGATCACGGGCTGGTATATCTGTATGAGCAAGCAAGGTAAACATGTCACAATGCAATACGGCGATGAAGGCAAGCGATACGGGTGTGTGGGTACTACTGTTGTGTTCTAATCAGTAATCACTGAGTGATCGTGCAACATAGTACACAGCAGATACGAGTACATGCACAGAGTACAGTTGATTTTCAAAACTGAAATAGGCTTATAGATCCTGCACCCCTATGGAGTTTATATCTCACGCCATCCCGTGATCATTTAGACAGATCCCTATCATCCCAGTTTCGTTTCATTTCACCGTCAGGACAAGCGCCGCAGAACATAGTCATGCTTACGTGTGCACCGCTGCAAGTCACAGTCCGTCACCTCTTGGTCTAAGCCAGTACAATAATCACCACCAAACTCGGGTGCAGGACTATCGCACAGTCGACTTCTGGTGCGTGTTCCGCGGCCGCATATCGTATTGCATTGCGACCATGCAGTCCATCCACCCCAACCACCGTCAACTGCATTAGGAAGCAAACAATGTGAATCCCTACTTTTAGGTCTTTTCCTGAACCCCGCACACACATCACACCACATACTCCGACACACACACGCGCGCGCGCACGCACACACACACACACATCACATGTAACTACAACACGCAGCTGCCTGCGGTACAGGGGGTGCTCGCCAGCGGAGTGAGAGGCTATGGAGAGAGATCAAGGGATTGGCCAGGTAGTCACTGCTGGAGCAGGAGTCTTGGCGGAGCCAAGACTCAAGAAGGTTTGGGCCTTGTGCTCTTTGATCATACACTATGCATCTAGCAGAGAACATTCGGGATTAAAGGGGGAATCCTGATAATTCGAACCTCCAAATACCAGGAAAAAACTTCTAATTATCCGGACATTCTAATTATCCAAACATGAACCCGCAACACAACATGTACAGTGCGTATCAGTTATAGTGTGGTAGTGTAAAAGAATATACTGCCTACAAGAATGAACTCTCCTATTTTCATAATCATAACATGGGTTTCATGTGTCTATTTATTCTTACAAGCAATGTTATCGTGTAATAGAATATATCGGTCCTAAGAATGGACTTTGTGTAGCAAAACATGCCAGATTAGTACAAAGTGTATCGCCTGTAGTAATAACATCTCCCCGATACAGTTCTGAACCGACTCGAATTGCATCATAATGCTGCAAGTGCATCTGTTGTGGTCATGTAACTCATGTTAACAACCACACAAGCCGACCTGTTTGGGAGCTATTACGCGTTGTATTATCAGGGCATAGGCAACAATTGCCGCATGCAGTATGCAATACTATGGACCAATGCCGTAGTATCGCAGGCAACAATTGCCGCATGCAGTATGCAATACTATGGACCAATGCCGTAGTATCGCAGGCAACAATTGCCGCATGCAGTATGCAATACTATGGACCAATGCCGTAGTATCGCAAGCACCAATGTGCGTTAGACTGGCCAATGCCAGGGCTAATGGGGGCAACAATTGCCCGGCGTGTCAATACACGCATACGGTAGGGATGCACTTGTGAGCACATGTAGGCGCACTTGGCTCAATGCCGGCCTGACCCACGATCCCTACCGTTCTCCCTTCCGGGATGGCTTAGAATAGAATGATGGTTAGAGATGATGGGGTGGGTGGTGGTGCTCAAAAACTGGCCAAGGTTGTCAAGCGATCTGACTGTTGGCGCAGCAACGATGAAGAAGAAGCAGCATCGAGAGCCGGAGTAATGCGCATGCTCCGCGTGGTCCCGTGCCGGGGCGCGGGAGTTCGGAGTGCGTGTTCTGCACGGGCACGTGATGCGCTATGGCAAGTACGTGCAAATTATGTTAGGAATGTAATTGTTGGTGGGTTGCTAACTTCACTTACCGTGCCATGCACGGAAACTTATATTTAACAACCACACAAGCCGACCTGTTTGGGAGCTATTACGCGTTGTATTATCAGGGCATAGGCAACAATTGCCGCATGCAGTATGCAATACTATGGACCAATGCCGTAGTATCGCAGGCAACAATTGCCGCATGCAGTATGCAATACTATGGACCAATGCCGTAGTATCGCAGGCAACAATTGCCGCATGCAGTATGCAATACTATGGACCAATGCCGTAGTATCGCAAGCACCAATGTGCGTTAGACTGGCCAATGCCAGGGCTAATGGGGGCAACAATTGCCCGGCGTGTCAATACACGCATACGGTAGGGATGCACTTGTGAGCACATGTAGGCGCACTTGGCTCAATGCCGGCCTGACCCACGATCCCTACCGTTCTCCCAAAATACAACATGACCCAAACAGGAATTATCGGCATTACTATAGTTATAGTAGCGTTACTATAGTTATAGTATAATAGGTATATCATATGTACACTACAGCTGTTGCTAGGGCCGTCCAATGCGGCTACCCATTAGCATAACGGGCAGAGACTAGAACAATGCCGCTGGCAATGCTCTGTCTGCGACAGGGGTGCGGACATAGCGGAGGTAGGCAGAGCTTTGCCACCTGCCGGCGGTCTTCAGCACGTACTCAGGCACGCCAGCTTTGCCTGCCAGCGTTGCAGCGCCTCGTCTGAGGCTGTGGCTGCGCACGTCTTTGTTAGGCAAGGCTGTTTGTAGTAGCCTGTTGATGTTATGCGGCTTCAGGGGCGTGCCGTCATCATAGCGATAGAGCGGGCCAGGTGCCGAGCCACGGGCTGCTAGGTAGCTGGTGGCTGCCGTGTGCGGGCATGTCGGCGAGCCTGTCCTCCTGACGCTAATGTCCTGGCCGCTGCCGTATTGGCTCGTCTTTGTCACACGCAGGCGCAGCTCCACGCGGTCTGGGTACATGGTCGCATCGCTGTACTCAAGGCCGGCGCCCCGTGCCGTGAAGGTGTACTCGTTGACTCTGAGCAGCCCGTGGAAGGCCAGAGTCACGGCGCTCCAGAGCATGGCGCGGTTGTGCGGGCTAGGCACGGTGGACTGCAGGTAGTGCTGTACGCCAGCCAGATCGTCCAAAGTTGCGGCCCGCGTCGTCAACTGCTGAAGGGTGGACTGCGCTGGTTGTGTCGGCACTGCGTCGGCAGTTGGGCTGCGAGTCCAGAAGCGTCGACAACCTGACCCAAACAGGATTTATCTACATTACTATTACACTACAATTGATGTGAGTGCCGTCCAATGCGGCTGCCCATTAGCATAGTGGGCAATGCGCTCAACGTACCGGATAGGGAACAATGCTGCTGGCACTGATCAGTCACTGGGTATGGCTTGCCCTAGTGCGGGGTGACAAGCGTTCGGAGCGCTGCAGCGAAGCGTATGTTGTGCTGGAGCTGCCCGCCAGGCCCTGGCGGATGAGGTCCATGGTTGCGTCATCAACTGCTGAAGGGTGGACTGCGCTGGTTGTGCCGGCACCGCTTCGGCAGTTGGGCTGCAAGTCCAGACGCGCTGACAACCGGACCCAGACAGGATTTATCTGCATTACTATTACACTGCAATTTATGTGAGTGCCGTCCAATGCGGCTGCCCATTAGCGTAGTGGGCGATGTGCTCGAAGTACAGGATCTGGAACAATGCTGCCGGCACTGATCAGTCCCTGAGGTTGGCTTGCCCTGGCGCAGGGCGACAAGCGTTCGGAGTGCTGCGGCGAAGCGCATGCCATGCTTGAGCTGTCCGCCAGGCCCTGGCGGATGAGGTCCATGGTTGCGTCGTCAACTGCTGGAGGGTGGACTGCGCTGGTTGTGTCGGCACCACTTCGGCAGTTGGGATGCGAGTCCGGCAGCGCTGACAACCTGACCCAAACAGGATTTATCTGCATTACTATTACGCTGCATTTGATGTGAGTGCCGTCCAATGCGGCTAGCCATTAGCACAGTGGGCAATGCACTCAAAGTACAGGATCTGGAACAATGCTGCCGGCACTGATCAGTCCCTGAGTGTGGCTTGCCCTGGCGCAGGGCGACAAGTGTTCGGAGCGCGGCAGCGAAGCGCATGTTATGCTGGAACTGGCCGCCAGGCCCTGGCGGGTGAGGTCCATGGTTGCGTCGTCAACTGCTGGAGGGTGGACTGTGCAGGGTGTGTCAGCACTGCGTCGGTAGATGGGCTGAGAGTCCGGAAGCGCTGTACTCGAAGACGAGTAAGAGACTTAGCAGGATCATTGCAGAGTCGCCGTTGGGCTGAGAGTCCACATCAGCCGGTCTGTTGAACGGAAGGGGGAGGATCTAAGGCCAAATGGTGGTGCCTTATCTACATGGTACGAACCTTCCAAAAAATGCCAAGCCGGGGCCAGACATGAGGGGAAACAGACCAAAGCCGCCAGGCATACTTCGTGTCAGCTTTAGAGAGGAGAGCTCAGCATCAGGGACCTAAATTTCCGAGCCATCTTCAAGATTATGGGCTGGTGCGAAAACAGCTCCGGGGGCCCTGGAGGGGTGTGCTGCTGCGTCAGTCGCACAATACGTGCTCCAAGCGTCGCGAACCTCCTCCCGACTAAAGTCTCCCAGGCCAGGGATGGGGCTGCAGTTGCCTCGGCTAGGTTCTGCTCCGCTGCCGGAGCGGCCAAGTCCTCGCGTACAGTAGTCTGGAGCCAACTTCAACTCGAGCAGGCGAGTCCGCGGAGTAGGTTTTGTTCCTGTCGGGTCTAAATAATTGCGGGATGCCAGTGCGTTTCGCAGCTCAGCAGAGCGCATTTTGGCTGGACATCGCTCACTGACAGACACATGGTTGATCGGATATTGATCAGAAACTGGCCGCGATTGTCAAACAATTTGACCGTCAAGGCAGCAAAGCAAAGAGCGTTATGGCTGGACATCGCTCACTGACAGAGACATGGTTGATCGAATATTGATCAGAAACTGGCCGCGATTGTCAAACAATTTGACCGTCGCTGCGTCAGCGCAGCAAAGCAAACGGAGCGTTTTGGCTGGACATCGCTCACTGACAGAGACCTGGTTGATCGGATATTGATCAGAAACTGGCCGCGATAGTCAAACAATTTGACCGTCAGCACAGCAAAGCGAAGAGCAAGCTCAAAAACTGGCCAAGGTTGTCAAGCGATCTGACTGTTGGCGCAGCAAGGATGAAGAAGAAGCAGCATCGAGAGCCGGAGTAATGCGCATGCTCCGCGTGGTCCCGTGCCGGGGCGCGGGAGTTCGGAGTGCGTGTTCTGCACGGGCACGTGATGCGCTATGGCAAGTACGTGCAAATTATGTTAGGAATGTAATTGTTGGTGGGTTGCTAACTTCACTTACCGTGCCATGCACGGAAACTTATATTTGCTCAACCACATGGTGAACCTATGGCCCAGTATGGGACTACTTTGGAAGTATGAGCAACCGCATACACAGCAGCACTACGTAACATGTATGATGATCTTCCTGGCTATGCGCACATGCATATGATACGTCACACTATATTTATCGTGTGTAAGAAATATCGGAAATAAGAATAGAAAGTCGTTTTTCAAACACCCACACTATAACCGATCCCTACTGTATGTCAAAATGCTCCCATGCAGATCAATCTTGAGGAACGCTTGCAGAGTTGCGCTATGGACCTTAGATACAGATGTCACGGATACTGAACTGACCAGCACAGCCTGCTCATGCAAACTGACCTGACCAGTACAGTGTACAGGGAACTTCGAATCATACACTTTGCTTACTTCGAATTATCAGCACAAATCCCACACATTTTCTATGTAAGTGGAATCCGTGGAACTTCAAATTAACCGGACATGTCCGGTTCGAGGTTCGAATTATCAGAAAAAGCTTATGTGGGAATCGTATTGACAGAATCGGTCCTGTAAAAACTTTAAATTAAGCGGTATGTTCGAATTAAGCCATATTCGAATTATCAAGATTCCACCTGTATCTGACACTTCCCTTGCAGCAGGATTGCACACGGGAACCGGGAAGAAGCAAAGCTTACCTATCTCCAAGACGGGTTCAATGAAAGCTGTGAACCCTTTCAGGCCTGTCATGCCTTTGCAGTCTCTTCTCCGTCTGATGTAGTCAAACGCGCCTGGGAAGCGTTTGAAGACCTTCAGCCGAATGAAGCGAGCATCAATGGTTAGAGTCTGCCTCTGTTGACCATTTACAAGTTCGCGGAAGACCGTCCAGACTCCATCATCATGCCTGCCAACACCATTCATATGACGGAATCAGAAAACAATTCACAGTTTAAAAACAAAATGAACCTAGGGTTGCCGCATCATGCTGAGGCACTGTGACCAGCAGAACTACCAGCAGCACAGCATGTACATCCGGCAAGGCGGCAACTAACAATCAGTCAACCTGTCATAATACCAATATTCAATTGGGTTCAGATGAGCTAAAACCAATATACTGAATACACGGCCAGGTTGTTTCAACTCTGAACATAAAGTGGAAAGCCGAGGTACACAAGTTGATTACTGACTTGTAAGTCACACCGATGTATGTTTTGAAAGTATGCGGCAGGATTCAGATCGGTACAGTCGGCGCAACTCAAACCAATCTCATTTCACTCTTCAACCATTTCCAGTGTATCTTTACAATACACGCACTGTACATTGCGTTGTTTACGATGACAAGGATACACGCACCGTACACTGCGTTGTTTACGATGACAAGGATACTTAACACATACAGTTAGGCGGTGTTTACATGAAGCGTTTCAACCCGGGTTGAGTTCGACCCGGGTCAGATTTCAACCCGCCATGTGCACAAAATGAATGGCGCGTTTACATGACGCATGGCGCTTGACCCGGGTTGAAATTTCGCCCCGGGTTGATTTCAACCCTCCCCCCAAGGGGAGGGTTGAAATCAACCCGGGTCAAGAAAATCGTACAAACGTACTTCTGTGCGTATCTCGCGCCAGGTTTGAACAGCACTGTACATGCAAATTTCGCGCGAACGGATTCACGTGACTATGCGGAACTGTAGAAGTGGACTTTTGGCGGCATATCAGTATTTGACCCGGGTCAACTGTCTTCGTGTAAACGCTCACCTCTTTTGTCTATCGTACAGACTTTCAACCCGGGCTGAACTCGACCCGGGTTGAAATTTCTCATGTAAACACAGCCTAAAACCTGCTTTCAACGACTATTTTTTCCATGCACGAACAGTTAGTTCTACACAGAAACTGCACCGGGTACAGCGGCCACCTGCCTTGCGCGACCAGCGCCGGGCTTAGACCTCACCGGGCATAGACACCCCGGAAAATGTGGTACGGTGTATAACAATGGCATTTTTGTGAATCCAGAGGTCGAAGGGTCAGAAAGGTGGCCGGTAGAAAGGGAGTTTCCTTGTGTGTGCCATATTCCGTACCTCTTTCTCTCAATCTTCAGGGCATAGGTTGAGTTAAGCAGCACTTGGCTCAGATCAAGACGCAGGTGAGTGAAGTTAACCTGTCGCTGGTAGCTATCCAGAGTGGGAGTGAAGGCAAAGTTCTCACAGTATCCGTCGTTGCACTTCCTGTCTGGAAAGCGCAGCGTAGCACACGCTCCCACGCGGTCCTTGGCACAAGTCAGTTTGACACCTGCATACAGGTTTCGGTAAAAGTGCAAAACAACAATGAACCCCAGCAACACATTGCAGCACATTGCAGCAGTTCGCAGCAGATTATGCAAGGAATGTTGCAGCAGATATTGCGGCACTGCTTGCACAACAACATCGCGCGAACATCTGTCGTGAACACCTGCCATCACGGAAGGTGTTGCAGCACTTTGCACCACTTTCCAAAAGTGACATTGCAACGTGACATTTCAGTACATGAACAAAACGCAACTGGAAGCAAGCAACAGCAGTGTGATGGATGAGTTCTGTGCTGCACCGTCAACGTGTCGCAAACTGAACATGTTTTGCAGGACATGACAGTCACAGGGAAAATGGCTGCAGTCATCACGTGCACAGCAGAGAAATACCATACGGTGTTTGTTGTCCACTGCTCCAGAGCCTACTAGTACTAGTATCTCCTGTCCAGTGATATCTCTTAGTACATGCCCTAGCATAGGAGTACAAGTTGGTGTACAGCGTGACCCTGCCAAGCTCACTTCCCTGGCACATACCTCCTCCGAGGCTCCAACATGCAGGGTCCCTTACCAGCTTCTGGCACTACTTATGTCTCATCATCGGCAGTATGTAGGTCCGGCAGAATGTAACCAGCAGCAGCATGTACTAGTGTAACCCCCAGCACTATGTAGCCCCAGCACTATGTAGCCCCCAGCACTATGTAACCCCCAACACTATGTAGCCCCCAGCACTATGTAGCCCCCAGCACTATGTAACCCCCAGCACTATGTAGCCCCCAGCACTATGTAGCCCCCAGCACTATGTAACCCCAGCACTATGTAACCCCCAGAACTATGTGGCCCCCAGCACTATGTAGCCCCCAGCACTATGTAACCCCCAGCACTATGTAGCCCCCAGCACTATGTAACCCCCAGCACTATGTAGCCACCAGCACTATGTAGCCACCAGCACTATGTAGCCCCCAGCACTATGTAGCCCCCAGCACTATGTAACCCCCAGCACTATGTAACCCCCAGCACTATGTAACCCCCAGCACTATGTAACCCCCAGCACTATGTAACCCCCAGCACTATGTAACCCCCAGCACTATGTAACCCCCAGCACTATGTAACCCCCAGCACTATGTAACCCCCAGCACTATGTAACCCCCAGCACTATGTAACCCCCAGCACTATGTAACCCCCAGCACTATGTAACCCCCAGCACTATGTAACCCCCAGCACTATGTAACCCCCAGCACTATGTAACCCCCAGCACTATGTAACCCCCAGCACTATGTAGCCACCAGCACTATGTAACCCCCAGCACTATGTAACCCCCAGCACTATGTAACCCCCAGCACTATGTAACCCCCAGCACTATGTAACCCCCAGCACTATGTAACCCCCAGCACTATGTAACCCCCAGCACTATGTAACCCCCAGCACTATGTAACCCCCAGCCCCCAGCAGTATGTACATGTAGGTTCGGCATCATATCACCACCAGCAGCATATCACCACCAGCAGCATATCACCACCAGCAGCATATCACCACCAGCAGCATATCACCACCAGGAGCATATCACCACCAGCAGCATATCACCACCAGCAGCATAATCACCACCAGCAGCATATCACCACCAGCAGCATAATCACCACCAGCAGCATATCACCACCAGCAGCATATATCCACCAGCAGTATGTAGCCCGTATTTTAAGGACATCGCCTTTGCTCTAGTCCTACTCTCTTCTGTCATGTCACTCATCTCTGTTTGTTTGTCGTTCCCTTTGCACCTTTCCAGCAGGACCGCTGTGTTTTCATGTATTTAAAAAAAAAAAAAGAGAATAGAGAATGTGTCACTTACATCGCGGCTGAGAAGAGTAGTGATGGTGACAGATACACCGCAGCGCCAGGTCAGAAGAACATTGTCCGAATTGTAGCATGTTATGATATGCAACACACGACACGGGAGAGCACAGCCGCACAGCAACACAACAAGTGCACCACCAACTGTTACAGCAGCCAAACAAGCACCTGTGCACTCTTAGTTTGATAGTGTGTGTTTAAATTAAAAATACAAAAACATTGATCATGCATTGTTGAAAGCTGTGCCGGACCAAGATAGTCTAACTCTAAGTGATCCGTGATGTATTGTTGAAAGCTGTGCCGGACCAAGATAGTCTAACTCTAAGTGATCCGTGATGTATTGTTGAAAGCTGTGCCGGACCAAGATAGTCTAACTCTAAGTGATCCATGATGTATTGTTGAAAGCTGTGGACCAAGATAGTCTAACTCTAAGTGATCCGTGATGTATTGTTGAAAGCTGTGCCGGACCAAGATAGTCTAACTCTAAGTGATCCGTGATGTATTGTTGAAAGCTGTGCCGGACCAAGATAGTCTAACTCTAAGTGATCCGTGATGTATTGTTGAAAGCTGTGCCGGACCAAGATAGTCTAACTCTAAGTGATCCGTGATGTATTGTTGAAAGCTGTGGAAGTCCAAGGCAGTCTCGCTGCTTGCAGATATGTTGAAGATAACAACATACTTGAAGCACATCACTATGTAGTGCAGTGCCATGCATGCGTAGCCCATGCACAGCACATGCACAGCACCTGTATATCACATGCGTAGCCCATGCACAGCACATGCACAGCACCTGTATATCACATGCGTAGCCCATGCACAGCACATGCACAGCACCTGTATATCACATGCGTAGCCCATGCACAGCACATGCACTGCACCTGTATATCACATGCGTAGCCCATGCACAGCACATGCACAGCACCTGTATATCACATGCACAGCACCTGTATATCACATGCACAGCACATGCACAGCACATGCACAGCACATGCACAGCACCTGTATATCACATGCGTAGCCCATGCACAGCACATGCACAGCACCTGTATATCACATGCGTAGCCCATGCACAGCACATGCACAGCACCTGCATATCACATGCGTGGCCCATGCACAGCGCATGAGCAGCACACTGATGCACAGAAGACTGCACACCGTGCCGGGCATGTACTTACCAGGATGGATACGCTGGGGTTGGTGTGTCGCCACGTGAAGCCACCTGCACTGACGGAGCAAGACAAGGCACCAGCTCCACCACTGGTTGCTGTGACTTCAAACACAATCTCATGTCGGCCTGCAAGCAATATGTTGACGGACTTGCTGCGCGCAGAAATTCTCATGGGGATGTTTGAAGGGTTTTCCAGTTGCACTGTAGCCTTCAGCAAAGAACACATGAATAGCAAGGCAGCACCAGTGCAGCATGCAGTAAAGAACACATGGATAGCAAAGTAACACGAGCATGCAGCAGATTGAAATACTCTTTTTTAAATGTAGAAATCAGCAGAAGAATCTATACAAGACTCTAGGCTGTGCACCGGAAAAGCTAAAACATACTAGAAAAGTGGCTTCCAGTTCAAGTGGCAGTGGCAGTCACGAACTAAACAGCAGATATACAGTGACTATACACACACATGCACATACGAGCACATATGCTTGCACACATCCTCAGACCTCAGACCCGCACATCGCGGAAGCGATGTCATAGCAACTTGTGCTGGGATTACACCATTCAACAGCTTGCAAGGCTGATGAATCGACCGCCACTAATTTTAGCCTGGTCTACACCAGGGAGACGTCAATTTATATTTGTCGACTCCTTGGTCTACACCATACGGCTGATTGAAGCGGCTTTTTCTGGCCAGTGAATCCCTTTTTTTCATTTTTTTTCATTCCTTCTTCATTTTTTGACACACACCCACACCACACCACATACTCATGCATGCACTGGGCTCTTGGTAACCAGTTAACCACCCATGAGAATGAAAGAAGAGCTAGGAGAATGAGAAAGAGAAAAAAGACGTGTGTGACCATACTCGTCTGGAATACGTACGTACGTACACACACACACACCTCAGACCTCAGACCTGCCCATTGCGGAAGCGATGATAGCGAACAGCTATGTTAGACATAGCAACTTGTGCTGGGATTACACCATTCAACAGCTTGCAAGGCTGATGAATTGACCGCCACTATTTTTAGCCTGGTATCCACCACACAGCTGATTGAAGTGACTTTTTCTGGCCAGTGAATCCCTATTTTTCATTTTTCCATTTTTTTCTTTTTTCTTTTTTTCTACACACACACCACACCACATACTCCGGCATACACTGGCTGTTGGTAACCACCCAGGAGAATGAAAGAAAAGTCAGGAAGAGACCGAGAAAGAGAAGAAAGACGTGTGCGACCATAATCGTCGGGAATTGAACCCGCAACCTCTCGATTGGAAATCGACTGCACGTACCACTGCACCATATGGGACACACACACACACACACACGCACGCACACACACACACACACACACACACACACACACACACACACACACACACACACACACACACATGCACATACACACATACAAACATACACACATACATACAAACATACACACATACATACATACAAACATACACACATACACACATACACACACACACACACACACACACACACACACACACACACACATACACACACACACACACACACACACACACACACACACACACACACACACACACACACATACACATATACACACACACACACACACACACACACACACACACACACACACACTAAAAACTTCACCATGAGCAAATCAGTGCACTGCCAGCGCAAAATTGTCAAAACCTTACCCGCAGTCCATGAAGATTGACCACCTTGGTTTGTACATTACAGGTCACCAGTCCCTGTACACCTCCACGCAGTGTCTGTTGTGGCAAGTCCAATCTCACCAGGATATCAGCAGGTGCGGGCAGTTTACCTTGAACGCTGACCAAGTTACTAAACTTGACACCGGCTGTAGTTCGTGCCACTGCTTGTAATACGAATGACCCAAACACCATTGGGAAGCTGGCGTTGATCGTAGCTTCACCGCTGCTCCTGTCACCGTTGCACCAGCGCAGAAGTGCAAACATAGAACATACGCAAGTCATACCAAGTTTTCATGATGCCAGAAGAGAAAAAGGAACAGTCAGGTCACACTGATTTTGTAATGCATCTCCACTGATGCCGAGAACCAAGAGTACGTAACGATGCCGAGAACCAAGAGTACGTAACGATGCCGAGACTGACCAAGAGTACGTAACGATGCCGAGAACCAAGAGTACGTAACCATGGTAACGCAAAGAATGTGCGATTGCCTGTACATCCTGCAGCCAGTGCTGGAACTGCGGAGTTTTACATCACATGACATGGTTCAAATCGTTACACCGGCAAACAACTTGAAACAATGCAAATGCAAAGTGCACAGTGAACAGTCCACCACTCTGTAGCTGGTCTATACACAGTGAACAGTCCACCACTCTGCAGCTGATCTATATCCAATACACAGTGAACAGTCTACCACTCTGTAGCTGATCTATACACAGTGAACAATCTACCACTCTGTAGCTGGTCTATATCCAGTACACAGTGAACAGTCCACCACTCTGTAGCTGGTCTATAGACAATGAACAGTCCACCACTCTGTAGCCGGTATATACACAGTGAACAGTCTACCACTCTGTAGCTGGTCTATATCCAGTACACAGTGAACAGTGCATACTATGTGTACACAATGCACTGGTAAAATTCCCCTATGTACTAGAGATGCATATGACTGAGTCAAACAACACATTGCCAAACACATACCCTAGTTTCACAGCTCTGGGGAACCAGGAGTTATCTGCAGGTGATGACACATCCCAGGTTGGCTTCATCTCATCTTCAACAGACCAAAACAGACAGCAAATATCGACACCGCAAAAGATGTGTCATTTCAATAGTAACATGATTGTGTGCCTATGATACGAAATAAGGGTGAAGGAGTATAATATTTGGTCGCTCTCCACACTGGAGCTCGCGCTTTCCCCGCTGACTTGACTTGACACTTGACTGACTCACAACTGCCATCCAGAACACATGACAAGTCCATCGAACCTCGGACTTGGCAAACCTGCAAGAAAGCACTATTCCCTGCTCAATACACAGTGTTTCGGAGGAATTAGCCCTTCAGCAGCTGAGATTGAGTAGGCTGAGGAAGATTGTGTCTGAAGAGCACCACTTATAGTGCTCTCCAGGCCAAACAATCTCCAGGGATACAAACTTACAGAGACACTCTATTTCCAGAGCGACAAAACCTCGCAAAACACCAGATAGCAGCGTGAGTCAGTGTCACGCATGGCTTGCTAGAACAAGCACAAGCTCCAGTGTGGGGAGCAACTACCTTTCCTCGGAGACTATTTCCGAAGAATTTGCTACCACCGCAGTATTTCGTGAATGAGTACGTACATTAAATGCCCAAATGCTCGATAAAGAATTTGAAATGAGTGAGTACTTATTTCGAAAACACTTTGAAGTACTCAACGCCGCAATGACTATGTGTGCACACATACACGGCGAATACACTGGTAAGTAGATATAATACACTGGTAAGTAGATATAATCTATTCAGTACGATAGCGAGAGTTCCCAGATTACCTAGAGTGCTTAATCCACAAGGATGGAGCAACACAACAAAGGCAGAAGAGAACAAAGACAACCGGCTAGGACATTGTTGTAACGCTGGGTTTCATGGACAGAGCAATACAAAGGCAATCCTCAGACAACTGATAACCTGCACATCATCTCGGTCCAAATTTATACCCAGCCAGGTAGCAAAGCAAGGCGCGCAAAGGTACTAAAGCGCGCAAAGCAGGTAGCAAGGCTTGCAAAGGTAGCAAAGCGCGACCATTAGTGAGACATTTCAAGTAACACGTTAGTTAGGGAGACATGTAAAAACTGACACCATCCACACCATGTCTCACTAACTAACGTGTTACTTGAAATGTTACACTAACTAACGTGTTACTTGAAATGTTACACTAATGTCGCGCTTTGCTACCTGCTTTGCGCGCCTTGCTACCTGCTTTGCGCGCTTTGCTTTGCTACATGCCTGGGACTGGGTATAAATTTGGACCCAGATGATGTACTTGAACAGATTATCAGTTGTCTGAGGATTGAGCCTGGTTGATTCCTCCCTGTCTGAGCCTGGTTGACTCCTCCCTGTCTGAGCCTGGTTGACTCCTCCCTGTCTGAGCCTGGTTGACTACTCCCTGTCTGAGCCTGGTTGACTCATCCCTGTCTGAGCCTGGTTGACTCCTCCCTGTCTGAGCCTGGTTGACTCCTCCCTGTCTGAGCCTGGTTGACTCTTCCCTGTCTGAGCCTGGTTGACTCCGCCCTGCCTGAGCCTGGTTGACTCCTCCCTGTCTGAGCCTGGTTGACTCCTCCATGTCTGAGCCTGGTTGACTCCTCTCTGCCTGAGCCTGGTTCACTGCTCCCTGCCTGAGCCTGGTTCACTACTCCATATCTCTGCCTGGTTGACTACTCCCTGGCTGACCCTGGTTGACTACTCCCTGCCTAGCCTGGTTCACAACTCCCTGCCTAGCCTGGTTCACTACTCCCTGCCTGAGCCTGGTTCACTACTCCCTGCCTGAGCCTGGTTGACTCCTCCCTGTCTGAGCCTGGTTGACTCCTCCCTGTCTGAGCCTGGTTCACTACTCCCTGCCTAGCCTGGTTCACTACTCCCTGCCTAGCCTGGTTCACCACTCCCTGCGTAGCCTGGTTCACTACTCCCTGGCTGACCCTGGTTCCGTTTGACTTGAAGTGGAGAACAAGTACAACATTGTGGGCTGTGAACAAGAGTAAAAGAAATGTTGTCAGGAGGTGATGGTTGTTGTACCACGAAGCATGAAACGAGTAGTCTCCGTTAGTTCCATTCCACCAATATTCCTTTCAAAGCAAGCAAAACATCATCCGTTTGTGTGCGCGTCATTTCCGTCCAGCTGTCGGCAAGTCTGCTACTTGCAAAGTTTGCAAGCCGAACTGGGCGTCTCTTACACGGGTATGACTAATCAGTGCAAAGCTATCCGAGAGATGGACATGGGATAGTCAGCGGCAGCCTCCCTTCTCATTGTCATCATCGAAAGACCAGTGAGTGAGTGAGCATGGGCGCAATACACGGTACGGTCACTACGGTATTGACCACACCACATTTTGCCCCAGGTACCCCTAGAGACTCGGCATTCGCCTGGGCACGCTTAGAGGCCTTAATCAGCTGCGGCAGTTGGCAGGGGATAAGTCACAGTGGAATGGCACCCCGCGGCACTCATCTTCCTCTGCCGAGCCGCGTCCTTGACTTATCCCCTGCAGCGTGAACATCACGAACAGTCTACCGTCTTTCTGACATTGCCACTCGAACTTGACAATAGAAGCAGCTTTCCGTATGTGCAGTTACATTGAGCCATGGTGTTTTTATTCCCGTAGCTATGCAGAAGACGTTACTTCAGTAACGTCTGGCGCTAGCCAGGGTCCACACAGCTTTAATTTGGTGTTTGTTTGTTTGTGTGTTTGTGTGTTTGTGTCACGCCTGGCGCTATCCCGTATCTGTCCCGTACCGTACCGTACCATCAAACACAGCTGGCCACATACAGCTGGCCGCACTATTCAAATAGGGCTTTCAAACGCAAGATCATAACGAGAAGCAACTTGGAAGAATGAGTATGAATGCGAAGTGTATGGGGGAATGCATGTAGGGCGATAATGCGGGTTCGAATCCCAGGTAGTGCCTGAAAAAAAAGAAAATTGAAAAATTTATAACATCCCTATTCTTTTTTTTGCCGTCATCAAGGCGGTAGATGGTGTCGTATTACCCTCGACCGTTCCTGTCCTGTACCTGGCCCGTACATGTCCCGTACCTGTCCCGTACCGTACCGTGCAATCAAAGACGGCTGGCCACAATGCATATTCAAATAGGGCTTTCAAATACAAGATCATAACGTGAAGCAACTTGGAAGAATTAGTATGTATGCGAAGTGTATCGGGGGATGCATGCAGGGCGATAGTGCGGGTTCGAATCCCAGGTTATGTCTAAAACAAAAAGTAGAAATTTATAAGAATTTATAACATCCCTATGCTTTTTTTTGTCTAGGTCATCAAGGCAAAAAAGCATAGCGTAGGGCCCTGAGCTTCCAAGCTCTCTCGTCTTATTTTTGTGAATCCTTCCCGGAAGCAAATGCTGGTTTTTATACATTCGTGTGATTACTCAGCGTTATTTGCAATAATAATGACCCCTAGAACCAATAATTATAATACACTGATTTGGGCTCTAAAGTACCAACATTTTCGTCTCAGCCACCCTCTCCCACGAGTAAATTATACTTACAGTTGTTTGACCGTCCACCCTAAAATACCTTCCGACGCCCCTGGACTGAGTGAATGAGTAAATGAGTAGTGACCTGATCGTGACTACGTGGAACTCAGAGTTGCAACACAGCTTCCCCCCTCTCTCTCTCTCTCTCTCTCTCTCTCTCTCTCTCTCTTGTGTGGAAGGCTCTGCCCAATATAAGTATTGAGCACTCTTCGAACAGTGGAGCATGCTACTTAATTACGTATGAGAAGTGACAATGATATTAACACAGCATTCAACACACTACTGAATGCAACATGCAGTGCCGCACTAGACCACAGTGCCGCACTAGACCACAGTGCCGCACTAGACCACAGTGCCGCACTAGACCGCAGTGCTGTACTCACCTTCAGCTAGGCTCGGTTGTAGAGCACAGCTGCCACCTGAGCAAAACAGCACAGGGCATTTGACAAGAGCACACCTCAGTGGTATGGTAAGTACACGTCACCTGTATTGTGTGCAGAGCATTGCAACCATACCTAGCATGCAAAGCATGCCAGTCTGACAGTCTAGCCCAGTAGTGAGATGTCCATGGCATGCTGATCAGAGCAGCTTCAGTCACGACAGGAAGCTGCACCTCACACCGCCCTATTGTCACTGTTTTACGCTTTGTTATTATCTTACAGCTACTTCGAAGTAACACTCTGGTCACAATGCAGGGAACACATGGACACTGGTGCCTCTTGTAATAGTCAGAAATTCAACAAGAAAGATAGAAGACTAATCCAGATCCAAAGAAAAGCAGGACAAAAGCCGAAAAAGCCGCAGAAGTGGTGATGGTCGTGGCAGCAGCAGTAGCAGCCGCCACAACAGCAGCAGCAGCAGCAGCAGCAGCAGCAGCAACAGCAGCAGCGGCGGCGGCATCAGCAACAGTAGAATGCAACATAGGTGTAATACCTTTGTGACTGGCTTGGTTGCCTTCCACTCTCACAGCATAGTCGGATGTATGTGCATACACAATCTTTGTATTCTATAATCACAAAGTGTTAACACCAGCATAATGGTCAAGTCAGGTAGACCTCCACTCCTCCCCCTCCTCCCTCATCGCTCTCCCTTTCTCTCCCCACTCAGGCATACCAGGCTGGTAAAGTAAGCAGCAAATGGGCAAACAGTTGAACTGCTCTGACCTTTGCAAGACACACCAGCTCACTGGATAAGGGGCGTCGGATACACTGCGGTCACTGTTATTGACTGTACCCCTTTGTTTGCCCCAGCATGCATGCAATGCATTAATCCGGACTCTAAATTTCTGAATTTTCCAGCAGAGCCCCCCCCCCCCAGCACTTCAGACGGTTAACCGTAAAATATGTTCCAGCACCCTCAGGGTTATCCCTACTTGTAGTATAAAATATGTTCCAGCACCCTCAGGGTTATCCCTACTTGTAGTATAAAATATGTTCCAGCACCCTCAGGGTTATCCCTACTTGTAGTATGAAGCTACATGTACCAACCACGCATGCCGGCGTTGTGCAGCGTTATGCAGGATTGTGCCGGGTCATGGTTAGAAGTTAGAACAATCATGCTCATGTACACATAGTAGATCGGGAAGAAAACAGTGTGCATGTCATATGTGCATGTCATACGTGTATGTCATATGTGTATGTCATTATGTGTATGTCATAATGTGTATGTTTTCAAAGAAAATCACAGTCTATGTAGCATTGCTCTCCACTCTACTGGGATCATTGCTCTCTACTGGAATCATTGCTCTCCACTGGGATCATTGCTCTCTACTGGAATCATTGCTCTCTACTGGGATCATTGCTCTCTACTGGGATCATTGCTCTCCACTGGGATCATTGCTCTCCACTGGGATCATTGCTCTCTACTGGGATCATTGCTCTCCACTGGGATCATTGCTCTCCACTGGGATCATTGCTCTCCACTGGGATCATTGCTCTCCACTGGGATCATTGCTCTCCACTGGGATCATTGCTCTCCACTGGGATCATTGCTCTCCACTGGGATCATTGCTCTCTACTGGGATCATTGCTCTCTACTGGGATCATTGCTCTCCACTGGAATCATTGCTCTCCACTGGAATCATTGCTCTCCACTGGGATCATTGCTCTCTACTGGGATCATTGCTCTCCACTGGGATCATTGCTCTCCACTGGGATCATTGCTCTCCACTGGGATCATTGCTCTCTACTGGGATCATTGCTCTCCACTGGGATCATTGCTCTCCACTGGGATCATTGCTCTCCACTGGGATCATTGCTCTCCACTGGGATCATTGCTCTCCACTGGGATCATTGCTCTCCACTGGGATCATTGCTCTCCACTGGGATCATTGCTCTCCACTGGGATCATTGCTCTCCACTGGGATCATTGCTCTCCACTCGGATCATTGTTCTCTACTGGGATCATTGCTCTCTACTGGGATCATTGCTCTCCACTGGGATCATTGCTCTCCACTGGGATCATTGCTCTACACTGGGATCATTGCTCTCCACTGGGATCATTGCTCTCTACTGGGATCATTGCTCTCTACTGGGATCATTGCTCTCCACTGGGATCATTGCTCTCCACTGGGATCATTGCTCTCCACTGGGATCATTGCTCTCCACTGGGATCATTGCTCTCTACTGGGATCATTGCTCTCCACTGGGATCATTGCTCTCTACTGGGATCATTGCTCTCTACTGGGATCATTGCTCTCTACTGGGATCATTGCTCTCCACTGGGATCATTGCTCTCCACTGGGATCATTGCTCTCCACTGGGATCATTGCTCTCTACTGGGATCATTGCTCTCTACTGGGATCATTGCTCTCTACTGGGATCATTGCTCTCTACTGGGATCATTGCTCTCCACTGGAATCATTGCTCTCCACTGGAATCATTGCTCTCCACTGGGATCATTGCTCTCTACTGGGATCATTGCTCTCTACTGGGATCATTGCTCTCTACTGGGATCATTGCTCTCTACTGGGATCATTGCTCTCCACTGGGATCATTGCTCTCCACTAGGATCATTGCTCTCCACTGGGATCATTGCTCTCCACTGGGATCATTGCTGTCTACTGGGATCATTGCTCTCCACTGGGATCATTGCTCTCCACTGGGATCATTGCTCTCTACTGGAATCATTGCTCTCTACTGGGATCATTGCTCTCCACTGGGATCATTGCTCTCTACTGGGATCATTGCCCTCCACTGGGATCATTGCTCTCTACTGGGATCATTGCTCTCCACTGGGATCATTGCTCTCCACTGGGATCATTGCTCTCTACTGGGATCATTGCTCTCCACTGGGATCATTGCTCTCCACTGGGATCATTGCTCTCCACTGGGATCATTGCTCTCCACTGGGATCATTGCTCAGTCTCTACTGGGATCATTGCTCTCCACTGGGATCATTGCTCTCCACTGGGATCATTGCTCTCCACTGGGATCATTGCTCCCTACTGGGACTGATCATTGCTCTCTACTGGGATCATTGCTCTCTACTGGGATCATTGCACTCCACTGGGATCATTGCTCTCTACTGGGATCATTGCTCTCCACTGGAATCATTGCTCTCTACTGGGATCATTGCTCTCCACTGGGATCATTGCTCTCTACTGGGATCATTGCTCTCTACTGGGATCATTGCTCTCTACTGGGATCATTGCTCTCCACTGGGATCATTGCTCTCCACTGGGATCATTGCTCTCCACTGGGATCATTGCTCTCCACTGGGATCATTGCTCTCTACTGGGATCATTGCTCTCTACTGGGATCATTGCTCTCCACTGGGATCATTGCTCTCTACTGGGATCATTGCTCTCCTCTGGAATCATTGCTCTCTACTGGGATCATTGCTCTCCACTGGGATCATTGGTCTCTACTGGGATCATTGGTCTCTACTGGGATCATTGCTCTCCACTGGGATCATTGCTCTCTACTGGGATCATTGCTCTCCACTGGGATCATTGCTCTCTACTGGGATCATTGCTCTCTACTGGGATCATTGCTCTCTACTGGGATCATTGCTCTCTACTGGGATCATTGCTCTCTACTGGGATCATTGCTCTCCACTGGGATCATTGCTCTCTACTGGGATCATTGCTCTCTACTGGGATCATTGCTCTCCACTGGGATCATTGCTCTCCACTGGGATCATTGCTCTCTACTGGGATCATTGCTCTCCACTGGGATCATTGCTCTCCACTGGGATCATTGCTCTCCACTGGGATCATTGCTCTCTACTGGGATCATTGCTCTCTACTGGGATCATTCTACCAATGACCAACCCACTAACAGCATACTTCTAAACTTACCAAACAGTTTGCTTCCCATTGCTGACCATGTACTTGCTAAACAGAACACAAACAGCAAAAGCAAACACCTGTACTCTAAAGTGTGAGGTTCAAAGCTCCATGCAACCGCGGCATACTTAGTTTAGAGTCATAGTGTAAACTAAAGGGAAGATTTAATGTTGTCCCTGTACATTAGGGAGGGTGCAAGGTGGAGGAGGGGGGGGGGGGGGTGATAGTTCAGAAGACAATTGAAAATGGATAGTATGGCGAACATAAGCTGAGGAAATACATTTTTGAGGCAAAACCTTGGCATTATTTTGAGTAGGATAGTACTGAGTTAGGATAGTGTACGAACGGCACAATGTGTACTAGTATTTCGAGAATGGGAACGGCATAACACGATTGCGATGACCCCTTACGCTGCGTTTAGGAGTTACACTTAGCACACACACTTAGCACACATCCCACTACACTGTACTGGCAGGGCAGGCCCGATGGCAGGGCAGGGCAGGGCCGAGGGCAGGGCAGGGCAGGGCAGGGCAGGGCAGGGCAGGGCAGGGCAGGGCAGGGCAGGGCAGGGCAGGGCAGGGCAGGGCAGGGCAGGTAGAATGCAGTGCCAAGCAACAAAGCAGAGCTGTCACTATCTCTCACCTGCTGACGTAGATCCATGCAGCTGTCATCACCCCGCAAAACGCAGTCTTGCGCAACAGGTCTTGCCGTCACGTAGACATCTGCTCCCTGCGGGGCATGAAGCTTGATATCCACATTACTGCTGGGATAGAACTGAGCTGTATCACCAGAACTCTCCAGCACCACAAAGTTCTGTGGTGTTTAGAACAAGCCACACACACACACACACACGTGCACACACATGAATACACGCATGCATGCACATACTCGCACACATGCGCGCGGACACACGCACACACACACACACATGTGCACACACACAAACACACATGCACATGGGTGCAAACACACACATACACACACACACACACACACACACACATACACACACACATACGCACAGACACACATACGCATACATACACACACCTCAGACCTCAGACATGCCCATCGCGGAAGCGATGATAGCGAACAGCTATGTTAGACATAGCAACTTGTGCTGGGATTACACCATTCAACAGCTTGCAAGGCTGATGAATTGACCGCCACTATTTTTAGCCTGGTATCCACCACACAGCTGTTTGAAGTGACTTTTTCTGGCCAGTGAATCCCTATTTTTCACACACACACACACACACACACACACACACACACACACACACACACACACACACACACACACACACACACATACACACATACACACATACACCTTTGACCTTGACCTTTGACGCCCATCGCCGGAGGCGATGATAGCAATGCTACGGCAGAAGCCATAGCAACTTGTGCTGGGATTGCACCATTCAACAGCTTGCAAGGCTGAAGAACTGACCGTCACTATTCAGCCTGGTCTACACCATACAGCTATTTGAAGTGACTTTTTCTGGACAGTGAATCCCTATTTTTGGTCTTTCTTTTTTTTCCCCGCACACACATCACACCACATACTCCGGCATGCACTGGCTGTTGGTAACCACCCAGGAGAATGAAAGAAAAGTCAGGAAGAGTCTGAGAAAGAGAAGAAAGACGTGTGTGACCATAATCGTCGGGAATCGAACCCGCAACCTATCGATTGGAAATCGATGCACATACACACACACACACACACACACACACACACACACACACACACACACACACACACACACACACAAACATATACACACACACACAAACATATACACATACTAGTAGGCTATATTCCTAGTAGTCGTAACGTCTAAACACTGCGATGCAGCAACATGGAGGGGATGCATGGAAATGCTATCCCAATCCGCTTCCCGCAATTATTGTCTATGTGTTGAGTGGTGCTTGGGGAGCAGGAACAGCAGGCTGCATGGCGCAATCCTTTCACCGTGATAAACTGATAATTATGAGGATTGATATCATATCAACATGATACCAGCTGCAGGCAAAACTCAATTTGTGGACATAGAGAAGTGGCAGTATGTGTGGGACGGGTGTAAACGGCGGGTAGCTAGCAGCATGAGCAAGTCCAGCAATACCACACTGCCGGTCTGTGACCCACCAAATTTTCAGGCCACCTAGCATAGGGTTGCACAACACTCAATCAGGCTTTTCGACGTTTTTCTATGATTTGATCACCGGCCAGGTGCTTACACTGGTACATGCACATGATGGGTAACTTGGTACCCGACTAGATAGTACGCAACCAGCCTATCTCCAATGCATGCAGAATGTGCCATGTGTGTGTGTGGGTGAGGGGGGGGGGGGGGTCCATGCTACAGTGGAGATTGGATATAACGACCTTGGGTATAACAACAAATCGAGTTTAGCGACACAATTCTGCTGCCCAAGTCGTTTAGCAAGTCCTTGCTGTACATTATAGATCGGGTATAACGACCTCGAAAATAACGACAGATCGAATTTACTGACACTTTTCTTGCCCGAAGACCTGAAAAACAGTGAAAATACATCGGATATAACGACTTTCCTCTTGTATCAGGCAGACTGGCATGTCTGGAACATGGTATATGGCTGTGCCACGTGCCCGGACCTCCGGGTCACTCAATTATGTGTGCTTTACATTGCACGTTAACGCGTTGTAGCCGCAGTGCAACGGTGCGGGAAGATCGGGTTTAGTGACAGATTGAATATAGCAACATTTTGCTTTCTCCCGAAGGAGTGTCGTTTTTTCCAATCTCCACTGTATTATTATTAGTTTTAGGTGTCCAACTGGGCCTCATTCCCAAAGTGGTCCGATAAGTGCTTTGACCTTAGCTGCAAGATAATGATGCCCAGCAGGGCATGTACTGGTAGCGCTGGTAGCACTGACCTTACGGACAAGTGACCTGCTATGTGAGCGTGAAACTGTGATTGTACGGTGTGCAAAGGCCATTTCCGACAAGCGCAAACCATGAAGCTGAGCTGCTACTCTTAGAGTGTCCGGGTTGCCTGCCCTCACAGGTATCTTCAGAGCGATTTGTCCGGCTGCATTGAGTTGAACACGACCACTTGATGCATGGATCAAGGAAGGCCCAGAGGAGACCTGTGGATAGGACAATACAAAGGTGAAGTACAGCATCATAAAAACAATAGGCATGTACAATTTCATGAGAGGAAGGTGACCAGCAAGTCAGAAAATGGACCAAACCTAAGTAGGAAGGTGACCAGCAAGTCAGAAAATGGACCAAACCTAAGTAGGAAGGTGACCAGCAAGTCAGAAAATGGACCAAACCTAAGTAGGAAGGTGACCAGCAAGTCAGAAAATGGACCAAACCTAAGTAGGAAGGTGACCAGCAAGTCAGAAAATGGACCAAACCTAAGTAGGAAGGTGACCAGCAAGTCAGAAAATGGACCAAACCTAAGAAGAAAGGTGACCAGCAAGTCAGAAAATGGACCAAACCTAAGTAGGAAGGTGACCAGCAAGTCAGAAAATGGACCAAACCTAAGTAGGAAGGTGACCAGCAAGTCAGAAAATGGACCAAACCTAAGTAGCCTTACACTGTCACAAGGTATAGGGCTACAACCATGGATGCACTGTAGACTGAGATACCTTATACTTACTCCGGAAACACAAAGCGTCGTAACTTTGATTGACTTCTCAGTTCTGGAGCATTTACCTCTGAGGAATCAAGCTATGGTGACTCTGAGTGAGACTCAAACCAATGCCTTTTGTATAATTGTGTGCATATATCCACTCGTTGTTTTGAAGTGTATTTTGTTCCTCTGAACCAAAGCCATGGAGCAAAGGAACTCAGTGAGTCCTTAGAATGTGAAACAAAAGTCACGAAGTTTTTGCTTCTGGAGGGTATAATAAAACTCATTCGTCATGGTCCATCATAAAGCAGGTCATACTGCATCACCATTGTAAGACACAAAAATTAATCAATGATTCAGGAGGACATTGATGACAAAAACGAACCAGACGGTACCTACCTGATAGACAATGTAGCCAAGGAACGGATTGTGACTGACATGAAGCCAAACTACACACGAAGAGCTCCTCTAGATCACAGGTAAAAAGAAAGAGAGCATCAAATCCAAGTCTACACCCGGCTGTGCCAGTCCACATGCCAGTGTTACACACAGGTCTAGGGATGCACAGGCGCGCTGCCCAGCATTGCTGCCCAGCATTGCTGCCCAGCATTGCTGCCCAGCATTGCTGCCCAGCATTGCTGCCCAGCATTGCTGCCCAGCATTGCTGCCCAGCAGTGCTGCCCAGCATTGCTGCCCAGCATTGCTGCCCAGCATTGCTGCATTTGCTGCATTGACTCACTTGATCAGGTTTCACTATCACAGTGTGTTCCGCATGCGTGTTACCAAACACTAACCGTTATGTCACAATGCACAAACTATTAGTTTATAAACTAGTTTATACTCCGATCACTTTCACATGACATCTACCACAACAGGCAGGTGCAGAACTCATAGATGAACTCATAGATGAACTCATAGATGAACTCATAGATACACTCATAGATACACTCATAGATGAACTCATAGATGAACTCATAGATGAACTCATAGATGAACTCATAGATGAACTCATAGATGAACTCATAGATGAACTCATAGATGAACTCATAGATACACTCATAGATGAACTCATAGATGAACTCATAGATGGTTAATAAATGCCGACTGAAAGTGTCATAACAGTGAAGCTGCACACACTGGCCGCACACCGTGACACAACTATCTGAGCCTACTCTGCACTCTGCACTGTATATAACAACTCAGTGTAAACACTGATACCAAGTACTGAAGTACAGTTTTGCCAACGTACACTTACCATGTGTCTGGTGCAGTTCGTCCTGCCAAAATGAATCTGCACCGGTGCATCACCGTTGACTAAAGTGGCCCGTTGAGCTTGCACGGCGTGTCCTAGTGCAGTTACAGACACCTGCATGTAGCCATAAACAAGATATCCACATGACATTCACTTGCGGCTCAGACCGACACGAAGCTGCATGCAGAGTACAGTAGAATAAGCGGGATACCGACACGTTAGCGGGATACCGACATGTTAGCGGGATACCGACACGTTAGCGGGATACCGACACGTTAGCGGGATACCGCCACGTTAGCGGGATACCGACACGTTCGCAGGATACCGACACGTTAGCGGGATGCCGACACATTAGCGGGATGCCGACACGTTAGCGGGATACCGGGACGTTAGCGGGATACCGACACGTTAGCGGGATACCGACATGTTAGCAGGATACCGGCACGTTAGCAAGGCATCGACACGATAGCGAGATACTGACACGTTAGCAGGATACCGACACGTTAGCAAGGCACCGACACGATAGCGGGATACCGACACGTTAGCAAGGCACTGGCACGTTAGTGGTATACCGACACGTTAGCGGGATACCGCCACGTTAGCGGGATACCGACACGTTAGCGGGATACCGACACGTTAGCGGGATACCGACACGTTAGCGGGATACCGACACGTAAGCGGGATACCGACACGTTAGCGGGATACCGACACGTTAGCGGGATACCGACACGTTAGCGGGATACCGACACGTTAGCGGGATACCGACACGTTAGCGGGATATCGACACGTTAGCGGGATATCGACACGTTAGCGGGATACCGACACGTTAGCGGGATACCGACACGTTAGCGGGATACTGACACTTGGCGGGATACCGACACGTTAGCAGGATACAGACACTTTAGCAGGATACTGACACGTTAGCAGGATACCGACACGTTAGCAAGGCACCGACACGATAGCGGGATACCGACACATTAGCAAGGCACCGACACGTTAGCGGGATACCGACATGTTAGCAAGGCACCGACAGGATAGCGGGATACTGACACGTTAGTGGGATACCGACACGTTAGCGGGATACCGACACGTTAGCGGGATACCGACACGTTAGCGGGATACCGACACGTTAGCGGGATACCGACACGTTAGCGGGATACCGACACGTAAGCGGGATACCGACACGTTAGCGGGATACCGACACGTTAGCGGGATACCGACACGTTAGCGGGATACCGACACGTTAGCGGGATACCGACACGTTAGCGGGATATCGACACGTTAGCGGGATATCGACACGTTAGCGGGATACCGACACGTTAGCGGGATACCGACACGTTAGCGGGATACTGACACTTGGCGGGATACCGACACGTTAGCAGGATACAGACACTTTAGCAGGATACTGACACGTTAGCAGGATACCGACACGTTAGCAAGGCACCGACACGATAGCGGGATACCGACACATTAGCAAGGCACCGACACGTTAGCGGGATACCGACATGTTAGCAAGGCACCGACAGGATAGCGGGATACTGACACGTTAGTGGGATACCGACACGTTAACAAGGCACCGCCACGGTAGCGGGGTACTGACACGTTAGCGGGATACCGACACGTTAGCAGGATCCCGAAACAATAGCGGGATACTGACACGTTAGCGGGATACTGACACTTGGCGGGATACCGACACATTAGCAAGGCACCGACACGTTAGCGGGATACCGACACGTTAGCAAGGCACCGACACGTTAGCGGGATACCGACACGTTAGTGCGATACCGACACGTTAACAAGGCACCGACACGATAGCGGGATACTGACACGTTAGCGGGATACTGACACGTTAGCAGGATCCCGACACAATAGCGGGATACTGAGACGTTAGCAGGATACTGACACGTTAGCAGGATACCGACACGTTAGCAAGGCACCGACACGAGAGCGGGATACTGACACGTTAGTGGGATACCGACACGTTAACAAGGCACCGCCACGATAGCGGGATACTGACACGTTAGCGGGATACCGACACGTTAGCGGGATACCGACACGTTAGCAGGATCCCGAAACAATAGCGGGATACTGACACGTTAGCGGGATACTGACACGTTAGCGGGATACCGACACGTTAGCAAGGCACCGACACGTTAGCGGGATACCGACATGTTAGTGGGATACCGACACATTAACAAGGCACCGGCACGATAGCGGGATACTGACACGTTAGCGGGATACCGACACGTTAGCAGGATCCCGACACAATAGCGGGATACTGAGACGTTAGCAGGATACTGACACGTTAGCAGGATACCGACACGTTAGCAAGGCACCGACACGATAGCGGGATACTGACAAGTTACTGTAAGACATGTATATATAACGAGGAAGTAAATCTAACGTTTTAACGGATGACATTTCTTCGTTATAATAAGATTCGTTCAGGCTGTAATGCTTCATATATGTTGTGCGTGGATATGCTTGAATACTGCAAGAGCGTTAACATATCGTCTCGTTAACCTATGAATTTTGGACGATCGTTAAATTTGCGACTCGTTATAATAACATGTCTTACAGTATCAGGATACCGACACGATAGCGGGATACTGACACGCTAGCAGGATACCGACACGTTAGCAGGATACCGACACGTTAGCGGGATACCGACACGTTAGCGGGATACCAATATGCTAGCAGGATACCGGCACGTTAGCGGGGTATCGACACATTCGGACGAGAAATCATTGATAAGGTATCAAGGTAAAACCTACTATTAAAAGTGTTGAATTGATGGACAAATTACAGTCACATAATGTAGTGGAAAAATCTGATAGTCTGAACTGTGCAAGTCTGCCAGTTTGAGAAGGACTTCAGTGTGGTACATGTGCGCATATATGTACCAGGTATTCACAGGTGATAATTGCTTCTAACTGTTTGTCTAACTAAGACAAACCGGAGGACCGAGTCAACGGCATAAGTTACATTTGCATTTTGCAACAATGGACAAGACACTCGGGAACAATGTTTTGATGCACATGGTGTAACTGCAATCATGTTGCTACCAAGACAGTGAGATGTTTGAAATTACCTGAAGAGAATGAGCAGTTCCTGTGCCTTGCTGCGTGATGTAGCAATTTTGTGCGTCAAAGTCACGCGTCGGAATCGTCCGCTGTCTCCTAGCAAACTCAAGGCCATCTCTGAATGCCACAATTCGCAAGGCTGCAACCTGTGGAGCATCCGAGCAACTGCTTGCACATACCTGCAACACCATAAACAAATTGATGAGACTGGAGAGCGCATATTTGCAACCTACTGTATGGTTGAAGACCAAACAATAATCCCCAAGCAATCCCCAAGCTTCAATGCAACGTAATCCAGTTAAAGGGGAAGTAAAGGCTAAAATCTAATTTTCACCAGTTGTACTTTGGGGTGCTGAATCGAATGGTCTTCGTCCAAGGAAGCTGAGACGCACCCTTCCGCCTTTATTCCCAATCAAACACACCACTTCCACCGAAACTGGGTGACTGTGCCCTACTAGATGGGGATTTGTATGCAAAATGTCGCTAAAAGCACCATTTTGTTCTTATAAACGCACGGATGACCGTGATTGGCCCATATGTTGTAGTCTTTTGGACGCCGAGTCGACTGGTTATGGTCCGAGAATGCTGCGATGCAGCGTTCGGCCCTTATTCCCAATCGAACATGGTTGAATAGGCAGTCACCTGGTCACCGTGCCTGCAGGCTACAACTCACTTTGAACTTTCACACCAAGGTTCAACTCGAGTGACAGGAAAGCGCCCAAAGAGGCTGTAAGTTGTACCCTGCAGGCACGGTGACCAGGTGACCGGTGTACGCATGAGCACGTGACCGCTTATTCAACCATGTTCGATTGGGAGTAAGGACCGAACGCTGCATCGCAGCCTTCTCGGATCAAAACCAGTCGACTCGGCGTCCAAAAGACTACAACATATGGGCCAATCGCGATGTTCCGTGCTTTTATAAGAACGAAATGGCGCTTTTAGTGACATTTTGCATACAAATCCCCATCTAGTAGGGCGCAGTCACCCAGTTTCGGTGGAAGTGGCGAGTTCGATTGGGAATAAAGGAGGAAGGGAGCGTCTCAGCTTCCTCGGACCAAGATCATTCGACTCTGCACCCCGAAGACTACAACTGGTGAAAATTCGATTTTAGCCTTTACTTCCCCTCTAAACAATGCAGTGGAGATAAGCTGGTGCTAACTCTCACACCCAGTAGTGTGTCCGGACGTTGGCAAGGACCGACACCATCAGAAGCTCCCAGGGGCGTACATAGGGCGGTTCCCGGGATGCCCGGGAACCAGTAAAAAAACTTCGATATGGCCCATTATGGGTACAGAGAAATTTTTGATCCAGGCCCAGCGCTCGCAGTGCAAGTGCACTAGCGCTATACTATAGCAGCGCAAGTGCATGCAGTGCGAGTCCGCCTGACGGTCCGAGGACGGTGACTGTAGCCCAGGTGTGAAAGTCGTAACAGCGTACTGAACTGGGTTCAACTAGGTACATCGCCGGATTCCTCGATCTCAGTCAGAGTCAAATTTTCCTTTGCAGTTTGTTTTGACAAAGTTGGTCGTGTTTCGGACGATGCTTTCGCTTTGTGGAAAAGAAAAATGAAGCGTCGACATCCAGAGGGCCGGAGCTCTATTCAGAGCTATTTTGAGCAGCAGGCCGAAAGCATGTAGCCAGTGCTAGTGGCGAAGGTCACGCGATAGATGAGAATGCAGACGCACCGGACTTGCAAGCGAAGTCTGCATGCAACGAGCAGCGCTGCGGAAGAAATTGTCGGCGAAGCTGTAGAGCGACCGCTGTTGGAAGCTGCTGGATCATCCAAAACTTACTTTAGTGACATGGGAGTGTGTTGGAAGGGATATTCTGAACGTCGACGTCCACAGTGGAATCCAGTCCCCCGAAATTTGCCGGACACGGAAAAGATCTCCGTCATCGATAATCATTGTGCGCCACCGAAGGCGAAGGATTTCATTTCCTGTGCGTGTCCAGACGGATGGGAAACAGCGCCACTTTCAACTATCCTTGCTATTAGAGGAGTTACCCTGGGTAGTCTTTTGACCGACGTGCAATGGTGGCTTCTGCTTGCCCAGTGTGATGTTTGCTCCAGATGATTCGAAACCTGTAGGCAGCTTTCAAAACTGCATGCAATCGTCATGCTGAACAAAACATCCATAAAACGTAAAATCAAAAGTGCGTAGCAATGACATCGTCCAGCAGCTTGTGGATGTTAATTTCACCCAGTCTGAGGAGAAGATGCAGAAACTCCGGCCGTGGGATACGAAAAATAGCACTTCAATTGAATTTGTGTGGAATTTTGGTTCATCAGGTGGCATGGGAACCACTCCTGGAGGCGAGCGGCGTACGCCCCTGTACAGTGCATACAGTGCATACAGTGCATACAGTGCATACAGTGCATACAGTGCATACAGTACATACAGTGCATACAGTACATACAGTACATACAGTACATACAGTGCATACAGTACATACAGTGCATACAGTACATACAGTGCATACAGTACATACAGTACATACAGTACATACAGTGCATACAGTGCATACAGTACATACAGTACATACAGTACATACAGTACATACAGTACATACAGTACATACAGTACATACAGTGCATACAGTGCATACAGTACATACAGTACATACAGTGCATACAGTACATACAGTACATACAGTACATACAGTACATACAGTACATACAGTGCATACAGTGCATACAGTACATACAGTACATACAGTACATACAGTACATACAGTACATACAGTGCATACAGTGCATACAGTACATACAGTACATACAGTACATACAGTACATACAGTACATACAGTGCATACAGTGCATACAGTACATACAGTGCATACAGTGCATACAGTACATACAGTGCATACAGTGCATACAGTGCATACAGTGCATACAGTGCATACAGTACATACAGTACATACAGTGCATACAGTACATACAGTACATACAGTACATACAGTGCATACAGTGCATACAGTGCATACAGTACATACAGTGCATACAGTACATACAGTGCATACAGTGCATACAGTACATACAGTGCATACAGTGCATACAGTGCATACAGTGCATACAGTGCATACAGTGCATACAGTGTGTCATGCAGGTTCTCACACGCAACGGGAACACTTCGTGGTAGTAAAATAGATATTTCGCAAACAACAAAAAGACAACTCTTTCTCTTCCTTTCGAAGAACCGAACTAATTACTTGCCGAGCCTCATCGAAAAACCAAACGAAACTCTGAAAAAGCCCTACACTACACTAGTACGGGATTCAGCGCAGAGCAAAAAATGATCATGAGTCATTATACAATGCATGCAGTGTAGCCGTGAAAACTGGTGAATAAAGAATGCAGTAGGTTGGCAGCACGTGACCCGTCGTACCGCAGTACGCGACGGCGTCGCGGCTTAGAAATGAAAGGAAACACTGCGAGAAAAGACAAAACGAAAATACATGTCCCTTTGTCAAAACTTAGAAGAAACAAACAAAATGCGACCAAGAATCATTTTGAGAGTCAACGTCAATACTCTTGTGCAGTTGTGCAAATTCTTGTCTTGCACTGTGCAACGCAAGAAACAAACACACCTACGAAATAACTCGTGAACTAACTGTAGGCTAAATCACTACATGTACGCGAAATTGCGTTCCAAAATAAACTGAATTTCTGAGACATTTCATATTTCACATCCTGAGAGAAATATTGAATAAATAGTAAATACTTCATAAAAAAACACATGGCCACGACGGCCTTCCCAACATACCCCCCTCCTTGATACATCCGTATCAAAGAATGAGTAAAATGAGAAAAGAGATCGAACTGACTAAAGATGGCGATAAGTCCATCTAAAACGTGCGTACGGACTGTCAGCCTTTCACAACCGGACATAGCCGTACAACTGACCTGGTTACCTGCTTGCCTCCGACCTGGAGCTTAGCGACACGCACTCTGCCGTCAGAACCAGGGTAGACCTCCAACACCCGTCCAAGAGGCCACCTGCCACGGGGGGTATCAGCTGACACAACGAGGACGATGTCACCGACACTGAGATCCGGGTACTCTTTCCACCACTTGGAGCGACGATTCAGGGCTGGTATCCACTCCTGCATCCACCTTCGCCAGACATGGGATACAAGCATTTGGACGTGTTGCCAGCGGCGCCGAAGACACGGTGACTCGAGGGCAAGATGATAGTGCTCAATGCGTCCAACCAGGAAGTGATTCGGTGTGAGTGGCAAGTCATCGCGGCTGTCACTAGAGGGAGGAACAATTGGACGAGAGTTGAGTAGCGCCTCTGCGCTGCAGAATGCTGTTCGCAGCTCCTCATCGGTGATTGATGCCTGCTGTAGAACATGGTAAATAGCCTTCTTTGCTGCTTTTACCATACTTTCGTGAACGCCTCCAAAGTGTGGTGTCTGGGCAGGGATGAAATGCCACTTGATCCTCTTCATGGTAGCGCTGTGCTCCAGGACGTGTTGCTCCTGCTCGGTGAAAATCTCCGATAGCTCACGATTAGCCCCGACGAAGTTCGTACCATTGTCCGAGAGCACTTCAGCAGGAACACCTCGGCGGTTGCACATTCGTTGAAAGGCGTTGAGAAAGCTGTCGGTATCCAAACCTGTGGCCATTTCCAGATGCACAGCACGACAAAGACAGCAGGTGAAGACGCACAAATACCGCTTAGCTCGTCGTTGCCCTCGACCCTGTACCGTTGCGAATGGTCCAGCAAAGTCGACGGCCACGCGACTGAAAGCGTGGAGAGGCTCCTTCAACCGGATCTTGGGCAATGGTGCCATGATCTGCGTGGCTGGTTGTGCTTTCCGAAATTGACACTTCACACAGGAACGTTCGTACTCCCGGATGGCTTCTCGAATCGCCACGATCCAATATTTCCTCATGAGGACTGCCATAGTGTGAGCTGTACCTGCGACGTGATGGTCTGCCTCATGCTGGTCTCTGATCACTAGCTGTGTTATCCAGCAAGACCGCGGCAAGATGATCGGATGCTTGGCGTCTTGACTGAGATACTGTGCCTCTTGGAGCCGTCCTGTCATTCTCATCACACCAACTTCATCCAAGAACGGGGTCAGGCTGCTCAGTGGACTGGTTGCCGGTAATGGTTTGCCCTTCTGCAGTGACGAATATTCAGCAAAGGCGTCCTTCTGGCTTGACCGAATAACGGCCTGGAGGCTGTCTTCGACTTCCTCGACCGTCAGCTGACCATACTGTCTCTGCGTGGCTGGGATTCGGCAGTTTGAGGAAAAGCGCAGCACCCACGCCGTCAAGCGGACCAGCCGCTGAAGCGAAGAGAATCGTTCAGGCGCCAGAACCCACTCGCTCGTCGAGAGGAAAGACACACATGTCACTTGGTGGTGTTGCTGACCTTCTTCGGGTGGTTTGGCTTTCGTGCGGACCTCTGGTGCAGCTGGAACTTTGAATCCCTCGGGCTGCTGTGGCCGTTCTTCGATGCTCTGAACGAGATATGACGGACCGTTCCACCACAGCACATTCATCGCGATAGTAGCGCTTGATGTTCCTCGTGACAGGATGTCAGCTGGATTCAACGCCGTCGGAATGTAGAACCACTGACTAGGCGAGGAAGAAGCCTGGATCTCACCGACGCGGTTGGCCACGAATGGCTTGAAGACCCGGCTGCTGTTCCTTATCCACCACAGGACATCCATGCTGTCACTCCAGAACACGACATTCTCCATTGCGATGGCGAGTGTCTTGGCTACGGACACACCAAGACGACATCCGATGACTGCTCCCATTAGCTCGAGTCGGGGGATGCTAACAGCTGATAACGGCGCCACTTTGGCTCGAGCCATGACGAATCGACTGGACCTCGTACCATCCTGGTACACATGACAGAGATAAGCGACTGCTCCATATGCATCTTGCGAGGCATCGCAGAATACATGTAGCTGAGTCTCCACCACCTCTTCATCGCGTTGAAGACACCGGTGAACTCGGACATCCTGGAGTGCATCCATGTCGGCACACCACTTTTGCGCCTCTGCGCCTAGCTCTGGAGGCAGAGAGTCGTCCCAGTCAGCACCTGCTAGCCACATCTTCTGGAACAACATCCGACCAACTATGGTGAATGGCAGTACGAATCCGATCGGATCAAACAATGTGGCTAGGTTCTTCAAGAACGCTCTCTTGGTGACAATGTCTGATGGCGGCTTGACATGAATCAGGAACTCGTCTTCCTCTGCTCGCCACTTAACTCCGAGAGTCTTGGTCGTCGGCAGGATTCCATTAGCGAGGTCCACTTCCTTGGCTCGGTCCTCCTCGGGGACTTCGGCGAGCACCTCAACATTGTTGGAAATCCATTTTCGCACATGCATTCCAGCGAGACCCCACAGCGCCGTAAGCTCGTGGTACAGCTGAATCGCTAGCTCTGTTGACTTTGTCGAGTCCATTGAATCGTCCATGTACGTGGACTTCAACACGGTTTCTGCTGCCATAGGAAACTCCTCCTGGTTCCGCCGCGCATGCTCTTGTGAGACCAGTTGAGCTAAGAATGGAGATGCATTGATCCCGAACACCACTCTATTGTACTGGTAAACGGCCGGTTGGTCCTCCGTATCTTCTCGCCAAAGAAATCGATGGAACTGTCGGTCATCCTCTTCCAACTCGATTTGTAGATACATCTCTGCCACGTCGGCTACCAGTGCGTTTGGGTGTCGCCGAAACCGCAGGAGAACGTCGGTGAGGTCCCGTTGTAGTTTGGGCCCAGTGCTGATGTAGTCATTCAGACACTTGCCTTTCGTCTTTGCTGCTGCATCAAAGACCACACGCACCTTTGTGGATGTAGCCCCAGGTCGTACAACAGCAAAGTGCGGCAGATACCAGCCGTCGCCATCACTTGCGTTGCTGATCTTGCTGATATACCCTTGTTCTAAGTGACGGCGAATCACGGTTCGGTATTCCTCAGCGACGTCTGGCTCCTTCGCCAGGCGTCTCTCTGCTGCGATGAGCCGCTTCATTGCAGTTTCTCGACTGTAGTTGTCCGGAGGTGGTCTCTTGATCCACGGCTCCATAACCTGGTATCTTCCGTTCTTGTAGGTCATCGACTGGACCGTCTGATCAAAAACGGCTTGATCATCTGCACAGAATTCGTACGACTGGGGAAGTTCCTCCACCTCCCACATCCTTCTCACCAGTGCATTCAGGTCGACGTCCTTTCCGAAGTACGTGCGGGTGAAATTTGTCGTCTGTTGCGGTCTGGTGCTCCTGCCAACACATGTCCACCCGAGTGGCGTTCTGCGTGCGAATGGCTCATGAGCCTCACCATAGACTTCCTCCATGCACCTGTGGAGACTAGCGTGGTCAAGGCCGATCAGCGCCTCTACTCGCTTCTTCTGGCATTGCGGAAACTCAATGCCGTTGAGGTGCGGATACCGTGTCTGATCTACCGACCAATCATGAGGTGTAAGTTTACCGGTGACATTCTTGGCAGTCAGAGCAGAGAACTGTGTGATAAATCTGCCATCCAGACTCTCGATGTGGCAGTCGACTGGCATGGTCTCTAGGGTCTCGATGCGGCCGTTCAGCATGCTCACTGACACTTCTTGTGTGGGAGCGCTAAGCTCTAGCTGTGCCGCAACGTCGCAATTAAGGTAAGACTGCGTGCTGCCGTCGTCCAGCAGCGCGTTGACCGTGACATTCTTGTCGCCGTGGCGAAGTATGACGGGAACGGTTCGCAGTGCGACAGCTCTAACGCCGACACTACTCATATGAGTGGCCATGGAACTGGTGTCACCCCCCTCCGTGGAGGCGCTAGCCTGGAGCACTGGCTTCTGTGAGGCTCCATTCGAGTCTGTAGTAGTACTAGACTTTCCGTGCAGCAACGCGTTGTGGGTCTCTGTACAACCGTCTGCACCACAGGGCTGCGACCTGGGACAGTTATTTCCCAAATGACCAGAGTTTAGGCAACGGTAGCAAAGCTTGAGCGTCCGGGCCTTCTGCCAACGCTCTGCAATTGACAGCTTCCGATACTCTAGGCATTTCCAAACGGGATGGATCTTCGTGCAGATCGGGCAACTGCTGCTGCTCTGGGCCTTCTTGGGCTTGTCAGCGAAGAATGCCTGATGCTTCACTCCACCATGACTGGCCTGGCCCTTCAGCGGGTGACTCTTTGCTGTTTGAGTGGACCCTACTGGAGTTGCCGTGGAGATACCTTGGATCGTCTCCTGGGCTCGTACTTGGAACTCGCTTTCCAGCTCCACCCATTGCAGAAGCGCTTCGACAGATTCAGAGGTGCTTGTCTGGTGTATCCACTTCTGGTAGCTCAGCAGAAGAGACACCCCCAGTTTCTGTGTTAGCCGGACATAAAATGTGCCGTTAGCCAACTCCTGTGTCTGACCACTCGCCTTCAAATTCACCACAGCGACATCGAGTAGCTCCGCAAAACGCTCCAACTCCTGGGCGTTTGCAGATCTCATCGCTGGGAACTTCTCAAGGGCTTCTAGATGCACTGCAATTAGACGTCGCTGACCACCGAACTTGCGTTCCAGCCTACGTCGTGCTGCCTCATACGCCTCGGCCGAGTAGCCAAGAGTGTCGATAGACCGTAGTGCATCGCCCGCGAGGTATTTTCGGAGCTGCAATAACTTCAGCCCATCCGGAATGTTAGCGCCCCCAATGCACATCTCAAACGCCGCCTTCCACGTCTCATATTGCCGCTTGTCGCCCTTGAATGTTGGAATTGACACTTTCTCTAAATGTCGGTACAATTCGATTCTACCAGAACTACTCGCTTGCACTGGTAGACCACTCGGCGATGTCATGGCAACTGGAAGACTGCTCGGCTGCACAAGACCATAATCTTCACGGTGTGACGCGTGACCTGGCTGACCAACTGGTATTTGTTGCATGGCCGGTTGGGTCGCTGGTGGGGTAGACATTATTCCAGACTGATTCGGCAAGACGTGCGTCGGGAAGTCGGGTGCCGACAAGAAACCCGGTGGTGTTCCAAATGAGAATGGATGTCCAGAATGGGTCGGCGGCGGAACGTACAAATTTCCTGATCCCGGCACAAATGCAGGTATAGAAGCCGAGAGAGTATGACTTGCAACTGCACGAGGCTGCACAGCTGGAGTTGGTTGCATCCCACGAGGAGGCTGCACTGCACGAGTTGGTTGCGTCTGGGCTGACTGCACGAGTATGGTCGTGGCCGACAATGCTCTGGGTGGTACACTGACCCCACTTGAACTACGGTTAGGGGCAGTGATTACGTTTCTTGCCGAAGCTGCCGACGTAGATACCGGTGCCTGCTGCACGCCAGACTGAGCAATGCCACTTGCCTGGTTACTCCCTGCAGACTGATGACCAATGTTCAGCGGTGTTGCCATGGTTTCGGCGGTTGCCATGGCAACCGGGTGAACTTTTGACAAGAGCTCCGCCGTAAACGGTAACGTAGGTACAGACGACAAAGAGACCGGAAAGGACACCTTGATTGTGCGTGACTTGTCTGTACTCACATTGGTTGCCATGGTTGCACTTGACAACGACACAATTGGCTGGCTGTCACTGACGCTTGCCATGTCAGCCCCAGGCGGTTCGTCCTGTCTATCACGATGGTCACCACTTGGAGTTCCCAGGGGGAGTGCCGATGCATTTGCTCTCAGAGGTGCTCCCGAGGAAATGGCAGGCGGCTGGGTAGTCCTCTCAACAGTCGCACTCTGGCTGACACTGGATGCAGACACATTCCCAAAACGACTGAGACTCTTCTCAGCACACATGTTCTGTTTTTCCTCAAGGGCCTTGCTAGGAGAGTGTGGCGGTGTCAACATCCTCCCACTTGCTCTGGGATTCTCCAAGCTCTGCGTCAACATTGCCTTTACTAATCTTATGTTCTTGGCTCTGGTGATGGAAGCTGGCGAACTTTCACCAGTTCTGGCTCGACTTGGCCTCTTGCTTATTTCTGCCAGCACGTCGCTGGTCTTGCTGACAGCATCGCTGTAGTCGACGTTGATGACCTCTATCTCCTCGTGCACTTTTTCTGTGGGTAGTCCTAATTCTGCGTACCGAGTTACCAGTTTTAGACACACATCCACAGCGTTGTGAACACTCTCAGTCACGTCATCCAACAACCTCTTGATCTCTTTCGAGGTCGCATCCTCTTCGTAGATCCTGCTGAGCAACAAGTTTCGATTTCGTGTGACATGGAACTTGGCCTTGGCCTTCGCCTTCTTGCACTCCTCAAGATCCATGTTGTCCAGCGAAAAGCCGAAATGCTACTCACTACCACACTGCGCTTGGTGAAGGAACCACTACTTGACAACCATCCTCTGCTACCAATTTGTCATGCAGGTTCTCACACGCAACGGGAACACTTCGTGGTAGTAAAATAGATATTTCGCAAACAACAAAAAGACAACTCTTTCTCTTCCTTTCGAAGAACCGAACTAATTACTTGCCGAGCCTCATCGAAAAACCAAACGAAACTCTGAAAAAGCCCTACACTACACTAGTACGGGATTCAGCGCAGAGCAAAAAATGATCATGAGTCATTATACAATGCATGCAGTGTAGCCGTGAAAACTGGTGAATAAAGAATGCAGTAGGTTGGCAGCACGTGACCCGTCGTACCGCAGTACGCGACGGCGTCGCGGCTTAGAAATGAAAGGAAACACTGCGAGAAAAGACAAAACGAAAATACATGTCCCTTTGTCAAAACTTAGAAGAAACAAACAAAATGCGACCAAGAATCATTTTGAGAGTCAACGTCAATACTCTTGTGCAGTTGTGCAAATTCTTGTCTTGCACTGTGCAACGCAAGAAACAAACACACCTACGAAATAACTCGTGAACTAACTGTAGGCTAAATCACTACATGTACGCGAAATTGCGTTCCAAAATAAACTGAATTTCTGAGACATTTCATATTTCACATCCTGAGAGAAATATTGAATAAATAGTAAATACTTCATAAAAAAACACATGGCCACGACGGCCTTCCCAACACAGTGCATACAGTGCATACAGTACATACAGTGCATACAGTACATACAGTGCATACAGTGCATACAGTGCATACAGTACATACAGTGCATACAGTGCATACAGTACATACAGTGCATACAGTGCATACAGTGCATACAGTGCATACAGTGCATACAGTGCATACAGTGCATACAGTGCATACAGTACATACAGTACATACAGTGCATACAGTGCATACAGTGCATACAGTGCATACAGTACATACAGTGCATACAGTGCATACAGTGGATACAGTGCATACAGTGCATACAGTGCATACAGTACATACAGTACATACAGTACATACAGTGCATACAGTGCATACAGTGCATACAGTGCATACAGTACATACAGTACATACAGTGCATACAGTGCATACAGTACATACAGTACATACAGTACATACAGTGCATACAGTGCATACAGTGCATACAGTGCATACAGTACATACAGTGCATACAGTGCATACAGTGCATACAGTGCATACAGTGCATACAGTACATACAGTACATACAGTGCATACAGTGCATACAGTGCATACAGTACATACAGTACATACAGTGCATACAGTGCATACAGTGCATACAGTACATACAGTACATACAGTACATACAGTACATACAGTGCATACAGTGCATACAGTACATACAGTACATACAGTACATACAGTACATACAGTACATACAGTACATACAGTGCATACAGTGCATACAGTACATACAGTACATACAGTGCATACAGTACATACAGTGCATACAGTGCATACAGTGCATACAGTGCATACAGTGCATACAGTGCATACAGTACATACAGTGCATACAGTACATACAGTACATACAGTACATACAGTGCATACAGTGCATACAGTACATACAGTGCATACAGTGCATACAGTACATACAGTGCATACAGTGCATACAGTGCATACAGTACATACAGTGCATACAGTGCATACAGTGCATACAGTGCATACAGTGCATACAGTGCATACAGTGCATACAGTGCATACAGTACATACAGTGCATACAGTACATACAGTGCATACAGTGCATACAGTGCATACAGTACATACAGTGCATACACTGCATACAGTACATACAGTGCATACAGTGCATACAGTGCATACAGTGCATACAGTGCATACAGTGCATACAGTGCATACAGTACATACAGTACATACAGTGCATACAGTGCATACAGTGCATACAGTGCATACAGTGCATACAGTACATACAGTGCATACAGTGCATACAGTGGATACAGTGCATACAGTGCATACAGTGCATACAGTACATACAGTACATACAGTGCATACAGTGCATACAGTGCATACAGTGCATACAGTGCATACAGTACATACAGTACATACAGTGCATACAGTGCATACAGTACATACAGTACATACAGTACATACAGTGCATACAGTGCATACAGTGCATACAGTGCATACAGTACATACAGTGCATACAGTGCATACAGTGCATACAGTGCATACAGTGCATACAGTACATACAGTGCATACAGTGCATACAGTGCATACAGTGCATACAGTGCATACAGTGCATACAGTACATACAGTACATACAGTGCATACAGTGCATACAGTGCATACAGTACATACAGTACATACAGTGCATACAGTACATACAGTGCATACAGTGCATACAGTGCATACAGTGCATACAGTGCATACAGTGCATACAGTGCATACAGTGCATACAGTGCATACAGTACATACAGTGCATACAGTGCATACAGTGCATACAGTGCATACAGTACATACAGTGCATACAGTACATACAGTGCATACAGTGCATACAGTGCATACAGTGCATACAGTGCATACAGTGCATACAGTGCATACAGTGCATACAGTACATACAGTACATACAGTACATACAGTACATACAGTGCATACAGTGCATACAGTGCATACAGTACATACAGTGCATACAGTGCATACAGTGGATACAGTGCATACAGTGCATACAGTGCATACAGTACATACAGTACATACAGTACATACAGTGCATACAGTGCATACAGTGCATACAGTGCATACAGTACATACAGTACATACAGTACATACAGTGCATACAGTGCATACAGTGCATACAGTGCATACAGTACATACAGTGCATACAGTGCATACAGTGCATACAGTGCATACAGTGCATACAGTGCATACAGTACATACAGTACATACAGTGCATACAGTGCATACAGTGCATACAGTACATACAGTACATACAGTGCATACAGTGCATACAGTGCATACAGTACATACAGTACATACAGTACATACAGTACATACAGTGCATACAGTGCATACAGTACATACAGTACATACAGTACATACAGTACATACAGTACATACAGTACATACAGTGCATACAGTGCATACAGTACATACAGTACATACAGTGCATACAGTACATACAGTGCATACAGTGCATACAGTGCATACAGTGCATACAGTGCATACAGTACATACAGTACATACAGTGCATACAGTACATACAGTACATACAGTACATACAGTGCATACAGTGCATACAGTGCATACAGTGCATACAGTACATACAGTGCATACGCATACAGTGCATACAGTGCATACAGTGCATACAGTGCATACAGTGCATACAGTGCATACAGTGCATACAGTGCATACAGTGCATACAGTGCATACAGTGCATACAGTGCATACAGTACATACAGTGCATACAGTACATACAGTGGATACAGTGCATACAGTGCATACAGTGCATACAGTACATACAGTACATACAGTACATACAGTGCATACAGTGCATACAGTGCATACAGTGCATACAGTACATACAGTACATACAGTGCATACAGTGCATACAGTACATACAGTACATACAGTACATACAGTGCATACAGTGCATACAGTGCATACAGTGCATACAGTACATACAGTGCATACAGTGCATACAGTGCATACAGTGCATACAGTGCATACAGTACATACAGTACATACAGTGCATACAGTGCATACAGTACATACAGTACATACAGTACATACAGTGCATACAGTGCATACAGTGCATACAGTACATACAGTACATACAGTGCATACAGTACATACAGTGCATACAGTGCATACAGTGCATACAGTACATACAGTACATACAGTGCATACAGTACATACAGTACATACAGTGCATACAGTACATACAGTACATACAGTACATACAGTACATACAGTGCATACAGTGCATACAGTACATACACTACATACAGTGCATACAGTGCATACAGTGCATACAGTGCATACAGTGCATACAGTGCATACAGTGCATACAGTACATACAGTACATACAGTGCATACAGTACATACAGTACATACAGTACATACAGTGCATACAGTGCATACAGTGCATACAGTACATACAGTGCATACAGTGCATACAGTACATACAGTGCATACAGTGCATACAGTACATACAGTGCATACAGTGCATACAGTGCATACAGTGCATACAGTGCATACAGTGCATACAGTGCATACAGTGCATACAGTACATACAGTGCATACAGTACATACAGTGGATACAGTGCATACAGTGCATACAGTGCATACAGTACATACAGTACATACAGTACATACAGTGCATACAGTGCATACAGTGCATACAGTGCATACAGTACATACAGTACATACAGTGCATACAGTGCATACAGTGCATACAGTACATACAGTACATACAGTACATACAGTGCATACAGTGCATACAGTGCATACAGTACATACAGTACATACAGTGCATACAGTGCATACAGTGCATACAGTGCATACAGTACATACAGTGCATACAGTGCATACAGTGCATACAGTGCATACAGTGCATACAGTACATACAGTACATACAGTGCATACAGTGCATACAGTACATACAGTACATACAGTACATACAGTACATACAGTACATACAGTGCATACAGTGCATACAGTGCATACAGTACATACAGTACATACAGTGCATACAGTACATACAGTGCATACAGTGCATACAGTGCATACAGTACATACAGTACATACAGTGCATACAGTGCATACAGTGCATACAGTGCATACAGTACATACAGTACATACAGTGCATACAGTGCATACAGTGCATACAGTGCATACAGTACATACAGTACATACAGTGCATACAGTGCATACAGTGCATACAGTACATACAGTACATACAGTACATACAGTACATACAGTACATACAGTGCATACAGTGCATACAGTACATACAGTACATACAGTACATACAGTACATACAGTACATACAGTGCATACAGTGCATACAGTACATACAGTACATACAGTGCATACAGTACATACAGTGCATACAGTGCATACAGTGCATACAGTGCATACAGTGCATACAGTACATACAGTGCATACAGTACATACAGTACATACAGTACATACAGTGCATACAGTGCATACAGTGCATACAGTGCATACAGTACATACAGTGCATACAGTGCATACAGTACATACAGTGCATACAGTGCATACAGTACATACAGTGCATACAGTGCATACAGTGCATACAGTGCATACAGTGCATACAGTGCATACAGTGCATACAGTGCATACAGTACATACAGTGCATACAGTACATACAGTGGATACAGTGCATACAGTGCATACAGTGCATACAGTACATACAGTACATACAGTACATACAGTGCATACAGTGCATACAGTGCATACAGTGCATACAGTACATACAGTACATACAGTGCATACAGTGCATACAGTACATACAGTACATACAGTACATACAGTGCATACAGTGCATACAGTGCATACAGTGCATACAGTACATACAGTGCATACAGTGCATACAGTGCATACAGTGCATACAGTACATACAGTACATACAGTGCATACAGTGCATACAGTACATACAGTGCATACAGTACATACAGTGGATACAGTGCATACAGTGCATACAGTGCATACAGTACATACAGTACATACAGTACATACAGTGCATACAGTGCATACAGTGCATACAGTGCATACAGTGCATACAGTACATACAGTACATACAGTGCATACAGTGCATACAGTACATACAGTACATACAGTACATACAGTGCATACAGTGCATACAGTGCATACAGTGCATACAGTACATACAGTGCATACAGTGCATACAGTGCATACAGTGCATACAGTGCATACAGTACATACAGTACATACAGTGCATACAGTGCATACAGTGCATACAGTACATACAGTACATACAGTACATACAGTGCATACAGTGCATACAGTGCATACAGTACATACAGTACATACAGTGCATACAGTACATACAGTGCATACAGTGCATACAGTGCATACAGTACATACAGTACATACAGTGCATACAGTACATACAGTACATACAGTGCATACAGTGCATACAGTACATACAGTGCATACAGTGCATACAGTACATACAGTACATACAGTACATACAGTGCATACAGTGCATACAGTACATACAGTGCATACAGTGCATACAGTACATACAGTGCATACAGTACATACAGGACATACAGTACATACAGTACATACAGTGCATACAGTACATACAGTACATACAGTACATACAGTACATACAGTGCATACAGTGCATACAGTACATACAGTGCATACAGTACATACAGTACATACAGTACATACAGTACATACAGTGCATACAGTGCATACAGTACATACAGTACATACAGTACATACAGTACATACAGTGCATACAGTGCATACAGTACATACAGTACATACAGTGCATACAGTACATACAGTACATACAGTGCATACAGTGCATACAGTACATACAGTGCATACAGTGCATACAGTACATACAGTACATACAGTACATACAGTGCATACAGTACATACAGTACATACAGTGCATACAGTGCATACAGTACATACAGTGCATACAGTACATACAGTACATACAGTACATACAGTACATACAGTGCATACAGTACATACAGTACATACAGTACATACAGTACATACAGTGCATACAGTGCATACAGTACATACAGTGCATACAGTGCATACAGTACATACAGTACATACAGTACATACAGTACATACAGTACATACAGTGCATACAGTACATACAGTGCATACAGTACATACAGTGCATACAGTACATACAGTACATACAGTACATACAGTACATACAGTACATACAGTACATACAGTGCATACAGTGCATACAGTGCATACAGTGCATACAGTGCATACAGTGCATACAGTACATACAGTACATACAGTACATACAGTGCATACAGTACATACAGTACATACAGTGCATACAGTACATACAGTGCATACAGTACATACAGTACATACAGTGCATACAGTGCATACAGTGCATACAGTACATACAGTGCATACAGTGCATACAGTACATACAGTACATACAGTACATACAGTACATACAGTACATACAGTACATACAGTGCATACAGTACATACAGTGCATACAGTACATACAGTACATACAGTACATACAGTACATACAGTACATACAGTACATACAGTGCATACAGTGCATACAGTACATACAGTGCATACAGTGCATACAGTACATACAGTACATACAGTACATACAGTGCATACAGTGCATACAGTACATACAGTGCATACAGTGCATACAGTACATACAGTACATACAGTACATACAGTGCATACAGTGCATACAGTACATACAGTACATACAGTACATACAGTACATACAGTACATACAGTGCATACAGTGCATACAGTACATACAGTGCATACAGTGCATACAGTACATACAGTACATACAGTACATACAGTACATACAGTACATACAGTGCATACAGTACATACAGTGCATACAGTACATACAGTACATACAGTACATACAGTACATACAGTACATACAGTACATACAGTGCATACAGTGCATACAGTACATACAGTGCATACAGTGCATACAGTACATACAGTACATACAGTACATACAGTGCATACAGTGCATACAGTACATACAGTGCATACAGTGCATACAGTACATACAGTACATACAGTACATACAGTACATACAGTGCATACAGTACATACAGTACATACAGTACATACAGTACATACAGTACATACAGTGCATACAGTGCATACAGTACATACAGTGCATACAGTGCATACAGTACATACAGTACATACAGTGCATACAGTACATACAGTACATACAGTACATACAGTACATACAGTACATACAGTGCATACAGTGCATACAGTACATACAGTGCATACAGTGCATACAGTACATACAGTACATACAGTACATACAGTACATACAGTACATACAGTGCATACAGTACATACAGTGCATACAGTACATACAGTACATACAGTACATACAGTACATACAGTACATACAGTGCATACAGTGCATACAGTACATACAGTACATACAGTGCATACAGTACATACAGTGCATACAGTGCATACAGTGCATACAGTGCATACAGTACATACAGTACATACAGTGCATACAGTGCATACAGTGCATACAGTGCATACAGTGCATACAGTCGAGACACGGCATGCACTGCTACACTCTAGTAGAGTGTCGGCGCACTCGCAGTCTGCTCCATATAGCAACGCTGGCACCGGAAGATATTTAGCCAAAACTCATAATAAGCTATAGGCACATCAGATGATCCCATCACTAGGTGAATCTGGGGTTGAGCCTTTTCGGAATTATCTACTTTGTAGTAATACCAGGATAAGAGTGGCTTTTCACAGTTTTGTGCATTTTTGTCATGCGACTGCATTTGTGTAGAAAGTGATGCTGGCATGTTGACAGTGGACTCCACATGACCGACATCATGTGACTGCAAGGGTTGACTGCAAGGGTTGACTGCAATGACTGGAGGTTGGAACCAACATGACCCCCCCCCCCCCCCAAAATCAAACTGAGTGGTCATGTGATGGATGTCACTAGTGAAACCCCACTCTACCTGTATAATTATGAGGGGTGAAACGATTAGTTCGAATATTCGAGTATTCGTTCGAAAATTTCAAACGAGCAAGTATTCGAAATTTCGCACTCGATCGTTTTTGTTTTTTTTTAAATTTTTTTAGCATTGGCATTCTATTTTTCAAAAACTTTTGTTATACCGCTCGTCCACTGTACGTCATGGTATGCATGCCTTATGCATGCCTTTGAGTCAGTATTTTATGACTTGGACGATGCGATCACCACGGCAAGTTAAGTACTCTCGTAACGATCTGAGATATGAAAGTACTAATGAAAATCGTTACTTTACACTCTGTACAAGACGTTGGCGACTTTTGCTCTATGTTCAGAGATAATTTCTCCCGAATTGGTCGAGAACTCACAAATCTAGCGCTTTCGAATTTTGATAAAATACTCGAAATAATCGTATACTCGATCGAATATTATGAACGAGTGATCGATTGGTCAAAATAGATACTCGTTTCACCCCTAATGAGAGAGCTTGGAAGCTCAGGGCCCTACGCTATGCTTTTTTGCCTTGATGACCTAGACAAAAAAAGCATAGGGATGTTATAAATTCTTATAAATTTCTACTTTTTGTTTTTAGACATAACCTGGGATTCGAACCCGCACTATCGCCCTGCATGCATCCCTCGATACACTTCGCATATATACTATTTCTTCCAAGTTGCTTCACGTTATGGTCTTGTATTTGAAAGCCCTATTTGAATATGCATTGTGGCCAGCCGTCTTTGATTGTACAGTACGGTACGGGACAGGTACGGGACAGGTACGGGACAGGTACGGGACAGGTGCGGGACAGGTGCGGGACAGGTGCGGGACAGATACGGGACAGGTACGGGACAGGTACGGGATAGGTACGGGACAGGTACGGGACAGGTACGGTCGAGGGTAATACGACACCATCTACCGCCTTGATGATGGCAAAAAAAGAATAGGGATGTTATACATTTTTCAATTTTCCTATTTTTTTTCAGGCATTACCTGGGATTCGAACCCGCACTATCGCCCTACATGCATTCCCCCATACACTTCGCATTCATACTCATTCTTCCAAGTTGCTTCACGTTATGATCTTGCGTTTGAAAGCGCAAGCCCTATTTGAATAGTGCGGCCAGCTGTATGTGGCCAGCTGTGTTTGATGGTATGGTACGGGACAGATACGGGATAGCGCCAGGCGTGACACAAACACACAAACAAACACACAAACAAACACCAAATTAAAGCTGTGTGGACCCTGGCTAGCGCCAGACGTTACTGAAGTAACGTCTTCTGCATAGGTACGGGAATAATTATGCAAGTTGCCTTACCGTGATACGCAGGATATCATTGGCAAAGTAGCGAGATGTTGAAATATTCAGTACCGGTGCTGTGCATGCCAGCTCTGGCAGGTCGGCAAACACTGGCACTGGAACTTTCCTAGTAGCTGCTGATAGACTATCTTGCACAACAAGATAGCCCTGCGTTCCCGGTGGAGCGAGGTCAAGTGCTGCAGATATCGCCTGTGCTAAGCCGGCAGTGTTGGGTAGCTTACCATTCGGACGCAGCTGCAAGACAACAATGGACCAGGAAAATGTCACAGCATGTTGCTCGCACCACAAGAAGGCTGTGCGTGGTGCACCAGTCATGATGCAGTGGATCAAACACTCCAATCATGTGATCAATCAGTACTAACGGTGCCGGGCACCAGCCCATATCCCAATTGGAAAGTTATCTTCCCTGATTCTGATCTTCATTATAATCGGATGCCGCTATGTACAGACAGCACAACATACTTTGAACGCCGGTCTTCCAAAAGCATGCCAGTAACACCAGTAACACCAGTAACACCAGTAACACCAGTAACACCAGTAACATTAGTGACAACTAGGGGTGAAACGATTAGTTCGAATATTCGAGTATTCGTTCGAAAATTTCAAACGAGCGAGTATTCGAAATTTTGCACTCGATCGTTTTTTTTGTTTTTTTTTTTTTTGTTTTTTTGAAGTATTGGCATTGTATTTTTCAAAAACTTTTGTTGTACCGCTGGTCCACTGGTATGCATGCGTTATGCATGGATTTGAGTCAGTATTTTAAGACTTGGACGATGCGATCACCACGGCAAGTAACGATCTGAGATATAAAAGTACTGATGAAAATCGTTACTTTACACTCTGTACAAGACACTGGCGACTTTTGTTCTATGTTCACAGATAAATTTCTTCCGAATTGGTCGAGAACTCGCAAATCTAGTGCTTTTGAATTTTGATAAAATACTCGAAATAATCGGATACTCGATCGAATATTATGAACGAGTGATCGATTGGTCAAAATAGATACTCGTTTCACCCCTAGTGACAACTCAAGGATGAATTTGAGCTGTGGAGTAGCTATGCTGTAACGGCACACGTGACATGCACTGAAAAGATGCCGGCATGGTACAGCTGGCCAATTACGGAATCATGAGGGTAATAAGGACCTGATGTTGTGGGTCAGTATCATGAGGGTAATAATAAGTAGGACCTGATCACCTGATCAAGTTGTGTGTCAGTATTCATGAGGGTAATGTTTACAATGTAGGACCTGATGCTACGCATCAGAGTATTCATGCAGGTAATTCATGCAGGTATATGGTAATTCATGCAGGTATATGGTAATTCATGCAGAGTATTCAACTATAATGATAGCTTGCATAGACCTTGGTCCTACCGGTAGGACCTACCGGTAGGACCATCATACACAGACATGCTGCATGGCCTCTGTTCTAACATTGACCTAAAACTTGACCCTAAACTGTTGCTCAGGGGCTAATGAAGGAGTCCACAATTTTTAGACGTGATCGCACAAGGCATACTATGAAATTCCATGGTAACAGCCCATGGTAACCATGGAAACGGTGTATGGAATTATGCATTCTACTGCCTTGGCAGACTAATAAAAACATTAGTACCTCACCACGATTGATGTGCCATGGTCAAAATTCACTTTGGACAGAGTTGCTAGCGCTCCGACAGGAGTATGTGCGGCCATTTTGACAATTGATAAAATTGCGCGTATGTAATGCACTGGACATAGCCTTGCATTTTGCGCCATTACTTTGCCTGACAAAGACCTCATCTCAACAATTGTTTCAAGAAATTTCTCAACCAAAAGCACTTTTGCAGCGCGATTTCTTGGGTCCTACCGGTAGGACGGGACGGCATGCAAGCTATCAATAATGTTATTCTGAATTTCTGATAAATTTCCGTGATAAATTTCTGATAAATTTCAAAGGCTGATAGGATCGGTTGCATCTGCGTTGTGCTCTCCCCAATACCTACATTTTCCTCGGAGATCTTACGTCCGTTGCCTGCAATGAAATGGGACGTACCACTGGCTGCTTGCAAAGATGGGTATCTACAAGCACAAAGCACAGAAATGGATGGTCATCCACTGAGAAGCCTACATTGTACGAGTACATGTATCACCACTCTGCCTGATCTGTTGCCTGATCTGTTGCCTGATCTGTTGCCTGATCTGTTGCCTGATCTGTTGCCTGATCTGTTGCCTGATCTGTTGCCCGATCTGCTGTCGACTTCTATCCAAGCATTACTCAATCCCTCCTCCAGTCTGCGTTGGCATTTGTAGAGCAATTCGTTCGGCTAGACCAAAGTGATATTGACATCATCGTGCACTCTTGCGGGTCGCTTCTGTTTCAGGGCGGCCATCGATAGGTAAAGCACAACGCACACACAGCAACTTCTGTTTTAGGGCGGCCACCCATGGATAAAGCAGAACGCACACATAGCAACAGGGGCCTATGTCAATGTCCCGCTCAGATAGCTCAGCCATCAAGAAGGCGCCTACGTCAATGGCTGAGCTATCTGAGCGGCACATTAACGTAGGCGCCTTCTTGATGGCATATTGACTCGACGAGGCCAGAACCGGACTCTCTGGAGCTGTGCAGGGAGAATACAACAGGGCCTACAGCCGACTGTACGGGGAACAATGTAATAGTATCATTAAAGTCTTCAAACAACACTGTCCTCAAAATCACTATCCGCGAAGTCAACCTCTCGTCAACTTCTCGTGTGCTCCAGACACAGTCGTGAGTCAGTCAATTGTGAACAAGTCAGTCAGCAGGAATCGTGAGCTTCGACGTTAGGAGCTAAGGCTACATTGATACCGGTAATGATATCATACTTCATGCCGTTGACTATGAGCAGATTGCAGTGCAATGTGGCATGATGGGCACACGAAGTGTGATGCTCAAAACCAGGCATTACCAGTGATGCTCAAAACCAGGCATTACCAGTGATGCCAAACCGTCCGATTTTAGAAGGCTCTTCCGAAAACCGGTCCAAAGAAGGATATGTCCGAAAAGCAGCCAAAAATGTCAGGGGTCAGTACTTTCTTATGCAAAAATGTCAGGGGTCAGTACTTTCTTATGCAAAAATGTCAGGGGTCAGTACTTTCTTATGCAAAAATGTCAGGGGTCAGTACTTTCTTATGCAAAAATGTCAGGGGTCAGTACTTTCTTATGCAAATATGTCAGGGGTCAGTACTTTCTTATGCAAATATGTCAGGGGTCAGTACTTTCTTATGCAAAAATGTCAGGGGTCAGTACTTTCTTATGCAAATATGTCAGGGGTCAGTACTTTCTTATGCAAATATGTCAGGGGTCAGTACTTTCTTATGCAAATATGTCAGGGGTCAGTACTTTCTTATGCAAATATGTCAGGGGTCAGTACTTTCTTATGCAAATATGTCAGGGGTCAGTACTTTCTTATGCAAATATGTCAGGGGTCAGTACTTTCTTATGCAAATATGTCAGGGGTCAGTACTTTCTTATGCAAATATGTCAGGGGTCAGTACTTTCTTATGCAAATATGTCAGGGGTCAGTACTTTTTTATGCAAATATGTCAGGGGTCAGTACTTTCTTATGCAAATATGTCAGGGGTCAGTACTTTCTTATGCAAATATGTCAGGGGTCAGTACTTTCTTATGCAAATATGTCAGGGGTCAGTACTTTCTTATGCAAATATGTCAGGGGTCAGTACTTTCTTATGCAAATATGTCAGGGGTCAGTACTTTCTTATGCAGAAGTCAAATCACTGTACGTGTGCTTTTAAAAAGGCTAGTGCTGTGCTGTGCTGGGCTGTGCTGGGCTGGGCTGGGCTGTGCTGGGCTGGGCTGGGCTGGGCTGGGCTGGGCTGTGGATGTGCTGTGCTGGGCTGTGCTGGGCTGGGCTGTGCTGGTCTGTGCTGGGCTGGGCTGGGCTGTGCTGGGCTGGGCTGGGCTGGGCTGGGCTGGGCTGGGCTGGGCTGTGGATGTGCTGTGCTGGGCTGTGCTGGGCTGGGCTGGGCTGGGCTGTGGATGTGCTGTGCTGGGCTGTGCTGGGCTGGGCTGGGCTGTGCTGTGCTGGGCTGTGGATGTGCAAATAACATGCCTGGATGGTACAAATACCCAGCCAATACGCAGTCACCATTCACTAATCAATAATTCTTACACTGCCTGGACGGATTCTAGCCACGACTCCAGAGTGGTGGCAGTTTGCGATGATGAAATGTAGAATGGCTTGAGTCTGCCCACGAGATCAGTTTGATACGCCAAGTCTACATGCGGCACAAGTACAATACACACGTGTACGCATATATGTGTGCACGCTCGCGCACACATACGCACGCGCGCACACACACACACACACATGCATGTATATACGTACACACACACAGACTCGCAAACAGACAGACACACACACACACACAAACACACACACACACACACACACACAGTGATGCGTACAGTACACAGTGTCAAATTTGTGCACACGTTTGCCAATACTTTGAAGTAGCAACATGGCAGGTGAACTCTTATCTCCTAGTGTAGTCACGCGGCAGGTGAACAGCATCAGTGCAGTGTTCGTCTGGCCAGGCTGCAAGGAGTTCGCATGATTGTCTTGGTTTATGTCAGCATTGGCCGGTCATAAAGAACCTGGCAGGTACTTGCACTGTGTCACCAACAAGTATTCAACCGCACATTCAATGATCCCACACGACCATGGCCAGTAACCTACCTGTCTCCTCGTGATCCACAACTGTGAATGTGCTGAACGATGCAAACGGACGCTACAGGAACAAAACAAAACGCTCAACTGTCACCACATCACCAGATTGGACCTGCAAGCAGCAAGTGCACTTTCTATAGTAACGTTACATGTATTAGTACACAATCCATTTAAGGACATATTCATTTTATAACAGCGTACATGTAAAACACTGTACCATCAGTACTCAATGAGGTGTGCAATCCACCGTGATGAAAAGCTGAAAGTTTGACTTAGCCAGACCATTTGCCGTGATTTTAACGATTCCCATGCAAGTAATTTAGTTACACCCTGCAAGCCAAACTAAATACTTGCATAACAGCACAATCTACTGCATACAGGATTGCGCAACTGATGAAACGGTATGAACTTGAGCACCTACATGAACACCATTGTACTTGAAACATTCCTCAGTGTGTATCGGAAAGTTTGATCAAGAGCATAGTGTTTGTGTTAGAGTACATAGCCGTATTGTGTGGTGCCGAAGAACTGATGCTTCAGTCGTAGCCTGGGCCGTTCTTATTTTTCATGAAGAATGGTCTATATAGTATAAAGAATGGTCTATATAGTATAAAGAATGGTCTATATAGTATAAAGAATGGTCTATATAGTATAAAGAATGGTCTATATAGTATAAAGAATGGTCTATATAGTATAAAGAATGGTCTATATAGTATAAAGAATGGTCTATATAGTATAAAGAATGGTCTATATAGTATAAAGAATGGTCTATATAGTATAAAGAATGGTCTATATAGTATAAAGAATGGTCTATATAGTATAAAGAATGGTCTATATAGTATAAAGAATGGTCTATATAGTATAAAGAATGGTCTATATAGTATAAAGAATGGTCTATGGTCTATGGTCTATGGTCTATGGTCTATGGTCTATGGTCTATGGTCTATGGTCTATGGTCTATGGTCTATGGTCTATGGTCTATGGTCTATGGTCTATGGTCTATGGTCTATGGTCTATGGTCTATGGTCTATGGTCTATGGTCTATGGTCTATGGTCTATGGTCTATGGTCTATGGTCTATGGTCTATGGTCTATGGTCTATGGTCTATGGTCTATGGTCTATGGTCTATGGTCTATGGTCTATGGTCTATGGTCTATGGTCTATGGTCTATGGTCTATGGTCTATGGTCTATGGTCTATGGTCTATGGTCTATGGTCTATGGTCTATGGTCTATGGTCTATGGTCTATGGTCTATGGTCTATGGTCTATGGTCTATGGTCTATGGTCTATGGTCTATGGTCTATGGTCTATGGTCTATGGTCTATGGTCTATGGTCTATGGTCTATGGTCTATGGTCTATGGTCTATGGTCTATGGTCTATGGTCTATGGTCTATGGTCTATGGTCTATGGTCTATGGTCTATGGTCTATGGTCTATGGTCTATGGTCTATGGTCTATGGTCTATGGTCTATGGTCTATGGTCTATGGTCTATGGTCTATGGTCTATGGTCTATGGTCTATGGTCTATGGTCTATGGTCTATGGTCTATGGTCTATGGTCTATGGTCTATGGTCTATGGTCTATGGTCTATGGTCTATGGTCTATGGTCTATGGTCTATGGTCTATGGTCTATGGTCTATGGTCTATGGTCTATGGTCTATGGTCTATGGTCTATGGTCTATGGTCTATGGTCTATGGTCTATGGTCTATGGTCTATGGTCTATGGTCTATGGTCTATGGTCTATGGTCTATGGTCTATGGTCTATGGTCTATGGTCTATGGTCTATGGTCTATGGTCTATGGTCTATGGTCTATGGTCTATGGTCTATGGTCTATGGTCTATGGTCTATGGTCTATGGTCTATGGTCTATGGTCTATGGTCTATGGTCTATGGTCTATGGTCTATGGTCTATGGTCTATGGTCTATGGTCTATGGTCTATGGTCTATGGTCTATGGTCTATGGTCTATGGTCTATGGTCTATGGTCTATGGTCTATGGTCTATGGTCTATGGTCTATGGTCTATGGTCTATGGTCTATGGTCTATGGTCTATGGTCTATGGTCTATGGTCTATGGTCTATGGTCTATGGTCTATGGTCTATGGTCTATGGTCTATGGTCTATGGTCTATGGTCTATGGTCTATGGTCTATGGTCTATGGTCTATGGTCTATGGTCTATGGTCTATGGTCTATGGTCTATGGTCTATGGTCTATGGTCTATGGTCTATGGTCTATGGTCTATGGTCTATGGTCTATGGTCTATGGTCTATGGTCTATGGTCTATGGTCTATGGTCTATGGTCTATGGTCTATGGTCTATGGTCTATGGTCTATGGTGTATATAGTTGAGCCACCATGTACATGTACAGGAGGGGATCCTGCAGCCTGGTAAAATTCTAGCGTATTCAGTATTCACTCTTCAGTGCATCATTCTTCGGCGCTCGGCAGTACAGCTGTACTAGTATAGTACAAAGTGGTACTAAATGCAACATCTACTTCAACTACAGTAGTCAAGACTACTGCCCTCGAGAGAACCATGGAATAACATTCCAAAGACCCCGGTGGCAACGTGTACTGTGAACTGAGCTATGTGAACAGGCTATAGGCACCACAGCACAACAGCACAACAGCACCACAGCACCACAGCACAACAGCACCACAGCACAACAGCACCACAGCACAACAGCACAACAGCACCACAGCACAACAGCACAACAGCACAACAGCACAACAGCACAACAGCACCACAGCACAACAGCACAACAGCACCACAGCACAACAGCACCACAGCACAACAGCACCACAGCACAACAGCACAACAGCACAACAGCACAACAGCACCACAGCACCACAGCACCACAGCACCACAGCACAACAGCACAACAGCACAACAGCACAACAGCACAACAGCACCACAGCACCACAGCACCACAGCACCACAGCACCACAGCACCATGCAAACTGTGTTCCCACAACCAGCCATTCACACAGCAAGAAGCACCATGGTGCCACGCGAACGTTTCCATGATTTGCAGCCCCCCCCCCCCCCCCCCCCCCCGACCAGCCAATCACACAGCAAGCTAGCAGCAGACTGTCCTATGGTTACTCCTTACCTTACTACGAGCAATGCACTGGACAAGGAAATGGTGAACATCGGATGGCAGAAGACTGGTGGTTAGTTGAGCTTGCCACAATAGCCCATTAGCTACAGGGGTGTAGCCATCCAGTGTAAGAATCGGTTGTCCTGTGCCTTTCCGGGCCTGTACACATTACACATTAGCGAAGAGTGAGCGCCATATTCAGCATTGCAGCTGACACTTGGCACATGATAACAGCTACACATACAACCAGTCCACAGCAGCACATGTACTGAGAAGTAGTAAGACCAAATGAAGAGAAGGAGTTCAGTTGGATTGTGTTGTGTTGTAACTTTCAAAAACGTTTTTTTAATGCCGGGGCAATCATCAAACACTGGTACTAAGCGGCCCTGTGACTGCCATCATTATAATGCCGACTATGAGCAAGTCATTAGCGCTAAATAGTTGGTGAAGATCACAGCGCGGCTGTCGCCCCAGGTGCAAAACACTAAGATGTGCCGGGAGAGCAGACCTCACGGTGATGTGTGATGTTTAGCACTGCCACCTACAATGCCAGTACCTCCTATGCATGGTAGTATGTGCTGCAATGCCAGTACCTCCTATGCATGGCAGTATGTGCTGCAATGCCAGTACCTCCTATGCATGGTAGTATGTGCTGCAATGCCAGTACCTCCATATCATGTACAGCAGCAGCTAGACATAGTCCAGTGTAAGCATGTGCTGCTGAGACTGGTGCTGGTGCCGGGTGAACGTGTCTTTCAGGACACGTCAGGCGTGAACTTGCGTAGCTAAAATTTTGCTCTCATGTCGACATTTGATACAGTGACAAAGCTCGATTCTCTGGTTGTCTTCGAACTTTTGTTGTGTAAAGGTTATCATTGATATATCCTTGTAACTTCAATGACTTTGCATGACAGTAGAACTAACAAGTTAGGCTCCTCTTGCGAACCGCGCGCATCCGTTTTCCACAAAAAATATCCTGACATGTGAGGTAACCGGATAATCGAACACACATATTGTATGTGTGCATGACATAATTCTGCTCTAATATACCCCCCCCCCCCCACACACACACACAAGCCCATGGCTGCTGTTGGAGAGGCAAGTGCACGTGCAGTGGCACTGTGCAACAGAGAAATCTACTTGAGGACCACTGGAGGCATGTTCATTTGTTATTATCATCAGAATTTCGTGTTAGCGTACATTTGTCCAGGATATTGTAGTTTTCGTCTCACCTTGACAGTGCAAGAGACACTGGATTGGTATGGCTGCATGCTTCTGCTCATCAAGACTGCACTCACTGAACCTAATATCACGGAGCATTAAAAAAAAACATAAATAACAGCACCGTGTGACCAGGAATGACGACAACCATAGCTGTCACCGTGTTACAACACGAGAGCAGCCGCGGCAGCAGCAGCTGCAGTGGCGGCGGCAGCAGCAGCAACAGAAGCGGCAGAAGCAGCAGTAGCAACAAAACATAGCATAACAGCCACACAAGAATACAATGCAACTTGAAACTGAGAGAAGTTCAGACTAAGACCGTGATTGTGTATGGTGGGCTGTATAAGCCGCCTACCGTGACATGCACAAGAATACAGCTACCACACAACAATGGAACTCAACAAACCTGTTCTATCACACAACCTCTGTCAACCTTGCCATTCTGCTCAAATCAAGCAGCACCTTGGAGCTTTACCGTGATTCAAAGTCCGCTGCACTAGACTAGCAGAGCAGAGTTCACTGCACACTAGACTAGCAGAGCAGAGTTCACTGCACTAGCAAAGCAGAGTTCACTGCACTAGCAAAGCAGAGTTCACTGCACTAGCAAAGCAGAGTTCACTGCACTAGCAAAGCAGAGTTCACTGCACATTAGACTTGCAGAGCAGAGGTCACTGCACAGAAGCCTAGCAGAGGCCAGTGAGCATCAAGCCAACTAACCGTTTTCACCCCGTTTGTACACCATTCTGTTGGTAGTGACGAGAAGTCTGTGTGTGGCATAGGTCAGCTGTACTGGCAGCACATAGGAGTAGAGAGGTCGCTTGGTGGCGTCGTCCTGCCGGTAAGCCATGATGACCATGTGAAGAGTGTGCGTCTTGTACGGGTTACGCATGTTGCCGGCAATGATGCGATCTGATAACTGCCAAACAAACACACACACACACACACACACACACACACACACACACACACACACACACACACAAACACACACACACACACACATGCCATACACAAACACCGTAAAGTACTGTTGATCCCCCCCCCCCCCCCCCACGCTATGTCGCTTCCCAGCTGGTCTTTCGGCAGGGGGCGGGGATTAGATCAAGTCGGTCAAGTGCATTATGATGTACAACAAAGCAGAAGATCAGACTTGGCATGCTGGATTGTGCACATTTTTCATCCTTTACTGGCACGTACTGTGCAGCAGTGCATCCATTGGTTCAAAACCGTATTTCACTGTACACGCGGAATCGCTTATAGGCAGAAATTCGACAGGGGGCAAAAATTATAGAGAGCGGGCGGATCAACGGTACTTTACGGTACATGCACACACGTCATGCACAAAAACATGCACATCCATGACATACGCAATTTCAAGAAGAAATGACCCTAATCCTTTTTTGACCCCGTCCATCAATTCTGAAGAGTAGATAAAAGTAAACACCTTGATGTGCATACCAAGGTGCAAGGTGCATACAGCAAGGTGCAATGTGCATACATCAAGGTGCATACATCAAGGTGCATACATCAAGGTGCAATGTGCATACATCAAGGTGCATACATCAAGGTGCATACATCAAGGTGCATACATCAAGGTGCATACATCAAGGTGCATACATCAAGGTGCATACATCAAGGTGCATACATCAAGGTGCATACATCAAGGTGCAAGGTGCATACATCAAGGTGGCAAGCTGTCACTGAAACTGTATCATTTTAGCCAGCATGCAACTGGAACAATGACAGTTTAAAAAGTGCCATGAAATGTCACACGGTGGTAGTAGCCCTAGCGCCAAAGCAGGTGTACAATAACTTTACCAGCAGTCTTTTTCGGAGTTGTCTTACCTTCACTGACAACATTCTCGCCCATCCTGGGGAAAGGTAACAACCAGACACAACCACAATACACTACAATAGCTGCTGTATTCACCATAACTTTTGTTCGCCATGATTATCAGATGACAATGTACACCAATACACCAAGCAGTCGATCTTGTACTAGTTGTAGTTGGAACAAGCCACACTGATAGGCCTAGCCTGGTCAAAACCTACAAAGGAAAAGAATGGGAGTCTGCATGCGTGTGTGAACAGCACTGTGGACAACACAGAGAAGTACAGCACGCTTGTGGAGAGCGCACCACATTGGCTGTATCTATCGACAACCATCACATGACATGCAGTTTTAAAAGTGTTTCCATGAGCACTGACCTGCCCAGAACAGTGTACAGTGAATTACTTCACCATTGCCAACTTTGAATCAGCTGAAATCCTACACATAGTACAGTTAAGTACTGCAAGAGCGCCCCGACTCAAGAGGGCGCCCGTCTCGCGAGAGCCTCCCCCCCCCCCCCTGGTTTTTCTGCCAGGGAAAGGAAACCGTATGGCAGAGTGCAATTAAAGCTATGTTCACAAGTCATCACAGCTGGTGCATGTATGCTTTAAACCACGCGCGTGTCAGAAGCAACAGTAACGGCGTTGGCTGACTACTGACGTAGCTCACACAGGTGTTACATTACAGCAATGTTACCTATTCCAATGGAGGCTTAGCAATACCTTTCTGTTCCAGTCTTAGTGACCAGCTGGCTCGCTGACGTCCAACTTCAGCAAAGTGCACACTGACATTCACATTGGACACATCAAAGCTGACGACAAACACCTTCTCTTCCTGGCCTATAAACCACACTGAAGAGCTGCTGACAGAAAACCTGCGGCACGGACGACACCACAAGAACGTCTATACTGTGACTGCAATTCGACCGATGTCACACATCAACACATCAAGCAAATACATGTACACCTGGAGCATATGCCGCATGCTATCAGTAGTCACCTGGTCACTGCAGAAGATAGACAGTGTTGTATCAGCAGAAATCTGTCCAGTAGAAGCAATGTATTCTGGTCTGGGTTTTTGTTTGTTTTTGTTTTAACTAGTGGTGTGCACGGGTAGTCGGGTACCCGTGCTACCCGTGAGGACCTCGGGTAGACGGGTACTGAATAGTACCCGAAAACCCGAAGTCGCAGATGACATCATATAATTCACACTTGTCTACCCAGTGCGCAAGGGAAGGGGCCGGTGTGCATTGTGGTCTTACCATGGAAACATTACCCGATCGGGTACCCGTGCTACCCGTGGAAAACTACCCGGACCCGATACCCGAAGAAAATGCTTTCCGACTCAGCCCTAGTTTTAACCTACATTTCGTCTTCTGTGTGTGTGGGGGGGGGGGGGGGTGTCAAGTGCCATGGCATGGGTTCCACAGGAGTGGCAACACCGTATAAAGCCGCTGCTATGCAGCACCACTAACACCAGCACATCATTACAATCTGATCGAAGAGATGAGACTTATCATAAAAAGTACATGTATGAGCATGAGCATCATTGGGAAGCAAAGACAAGCCCAGTAGCGTGGCGAAAATAGTCATTAGGGAATTTGCGCTTCACGTTTGTTCAATTTCGAACGCGATAATCTCACGGTCAAATGGCGCTCCGCACGTTGCAATGTGAGATTTCAACGCGACAGAGGGCTAACTCACGGTGAAAAGAAGCGATTCAAGGCACGTTTTTCTCACATTTGAAATTGAAAAACGTGAAGCGTAAACTCTCTATTGTCAAAAATGCGACAAAAAAAAACACCCATGTCTATGGCAAATGTAGTGTAGAGTTCGACAAAAATGGAGTTCACATACCTTGGTGCTAACATACTTTCATCTGAGCCTTCTCTCTGTTGTCCCATCACGGTTGAGAAGATACAAGCCACAGAGCCAGCTAATACCAGCCAACAATGAATTGGTGTCATGATAGCAGTAAGCACGCTATACTGCTCCCCACTGCACTCCGTACGTCTCTTGCAGAACGCTCTGAACCACACATACACACTACAAGTTCAACGACAGAGGCTGAATGCAGCCATGCAATGTTGTTGCAGGTAATGTTGTTGTCCAGTATTTCAGATGGCGGTGGCTCCCAGTGCAAGATGTTAGAATCACAGCGGTGCGCGATATACACACGAAACGTTCCTCTTCGTCGATATCTCGGGAAATAACGTTAGTCTATGGAAAGTCCAAACACGCTGCTGAAGCGTACAAAGTATGGACACAGCACGTTTGTTTTCGAACCTCCTTTCTTTCGCTCCGCAAAGCTATGCCTATGCCACAGTAGTGCGGCGCAGTTGGTTATCCACTTCGTGGTCCTTTCGGGTGATGTTGCTCTTGACTTTAGACTTCGTGACCGTCACTTAGTTTGCTCTGCCAGATTGTCATTCGAAAGCTGCAACGAGTCAAGCCTCCGGTCTACACGGGCTATGTGCGGTGCGACACCCACTCACTCGCTCCAGAAAAACATTATCGCCGCCTTGCGGAGCTAGCTACAAATGAATTGCATTCCAATGAATGACCGGACCCGACCATGAATCTTGACGTGACGAGCGCTGCCAGAAACATACCTGTACCGACTGTCTGCTGTCGGCGCCATAGCAGTACAGAGTATGCAGCAGGTGACTGGTTGGAAGGCTAGAAGTGACATGATTCCCTTGAAGCTGCCATTCATTCTCCATTTTTAGTTCGCAACCATGAATGCCCAACAGCCGCTAAGTCAAGAGTAGTCCCTCGGCTGATTTCTGAAAGGCACCGGATTTTCTGTAGGTGACGGCAAGAATACACCGAAAGGCGCTGCGTTTCACGCCGCGCCATGCATCTTACTACGATTCTTAGCCGGCTGGTTGTACAGCCCGTTATTAGAGCTTGAGACGCATGGCCATTAGTCTAGGAGCACGTCGACGTCGATAGCTTGTTCTACTCAAATATCAGTATTGTTTTCAAGTGTCATACTGTACAAAGTCATGTAGCTCAGTTTTAATACATGGTTTAGAAGTAGGGCTTATACCGAATAATCGAGTACTCGTTTGATAACTCTAACGATCGAGCAATCGTTTAGACTACCGATTACGATTATTTTGCGTTCTTTAATTTGTGTCCAGAAAGTACTGTAAACCCTCGTTTTGTGAAGTTTGAATCAGTTTCCGCTGGGAGTGTGCAGTTGCCAGGGGTATGGTTCATGTTCTGAGGTTAATTGACTTCAAAACTGCCATGTTTCGGAGCTACCCTTTCACTAATGCAGATTTGTTGGTATTATGAAGGCATAGTTTGTGGAAACAGAGTAATGTTTGAACAGAATTATGACTCTATTTGCTAACGATTATAACCGATTACTCGATCGTTAAACTAAAGAGTAATCGATACGTGAAAATCCACGATCGTTTCAGCCCTATTTAGAAGCCCTGTAGGACTGTACTGCCACTGGCTGTAGTCTATCTACTGACAGTACTGTATTCGCACTGTTTTCAGTGGGTTACCAAATTTCGCAAGAATAAAATAGAGAACTCACAAACTGGCAGAGACAGAATAAAATCATCTAATTCGGATACAATGTACATGTAGTGGCATATTCCAACAAGGCACTGAATACTTTAGTAATGTAGCTGCCGCGGACATGCCCCAGGGGTACCGAAGACTACACCGATAACGTTAATAAAAGCACCGAGGGTACATGTAATGTTAGGTACGTGCTCAGGCCGCATTCGTCAGCTTGGCATCATGAGGCATGGCGGTAGCTTGTCAAAAGCCGAGTATAGCTGGCAGTAACTTGGATATACGAACTTCACTTTACTCACACGCAGCAATTACGAAAAGCGCAAAGAGAAATGTTTGAGACAAACTGCGCGAGCAGGCCCATTAGTTCAAGCTCTGTTTGTTTCAGAGTGTGTGGCCTAAACGAAAAAGATAATAGCACACTAACTTCAAAGATATCGACAATCCACATCACACAATAATGGTATAACAGATATGTATAGGAAAATAGCAATCATATAAATCAAATACATACATAATAAACAGCAGCAAACATGAGCAGGCAGCTGCACCACCACCCAAGACAAGTCTCGGGATTGGAGAAACAAATGAAGACGCAGAAGAAGATTTGGTGTGCTATGTATTCTACGCTGATTCAAGGACACGCATGGCCACAGTGCAGAAAGGTACAGCAATGGACTGGTCCTCAAAACACATGCACATGCATATTCAAAAACCTATGTTGTACTCTTGTGACTTTGTTGTTCATCTTATTGTTTCTCATTGAGCTAAAATTTGAGAATGTGTTAAAAAAAATAGAATCATGATAATTATTATTGTATAAAATTACATGAGTTTTGCACAGCGGGCTGGGTTTGCACACAAGTAAGGACCGGCATAGCCAGTCGTGCTGTGCAGAAGAGTGCAAGCAGACAGCATTATTTAACCAAGATCATCATAGTTGCCAAGGGCAGATTAGCTATTTTCCCCCAAAACAGGTTCCATTCCGAGTTCATTCCAGTACCTCCAGAGATTGTAGGCCGCTTTTCCCACCAGCACCAACATACCAGGCAAACAGTGTCAACACAGGTAGACTGCATGCTGTGCATGCATTCATTGCCGTGCTTATCATAACCAGGCATCAGCGTACTGAAGAAGCTGATGCCTGTGTGCTAGGTACACCAGAGCCACAAGAAAGCAGAAGACAATGAACACATACGCGAGGTCCAGAACCGTCTTGTTCTGGCCAATCATCACCTGATGACTGCGTTCCAGTTGACCAAGACGTGACTCCATCTCCGTCAAGGAGCGCTGCAGTTGTCTGAGATTGGGTGATTGAGATGCGACTGCAGCTGGTGTTGCTGCTGTGCTTGCCTGGGTAGCATCCCGTTTCGTCTCTGTCGCGACCACTTCGGTTTTGGGCTGTGATGCTGGTGGTGTTGGCTTCGCAATTTGAATTAGAAGTCTAACAAAGACAATCAACAAAACAAGATGAAACGTCTAAAAAAACGAGAAAGTGGACATGTTACCAGCAATGCCGTATTTCCCAATACATGTACATGTGCCATATGTTACTGCTTATATGCCATTCACACGACAGGCACACACACACACACACACACACACACACACACACACACACACACACACACACACACACACACACACACACACACACACACACCACACACACATATGCACACACACATGCACATGCACTCCCGCACCCCCCCCCCCCCCCCCCCCCCACACACACACAGAAGTCAAACCAGTAGCCACAGCTGCAACTCACTTCTGCTCTTGCATAGCGGATTTCTCAACACTCTTCAAGAATCTGGAAAGCTCAGATGCCTGCAACGTTGGTGGCACTGGACAAAACTCGACAAGGAACTTATCTTGCAACACAAGCGAGCGATCCGCACCTACACAGCAGACAAACATAAGCAATGCTTAGGGACACAAGAATCGCATGTAGAGTACTGGTGGTGACAGTCAATTTGTTCTTCAGACATTTTCCTTTTCCAATCCCTCAACCAGTGAATAAGATTCGGAAATGTGTAGACTCTAAGATAAGTGTAAAGTACCGTCAGAGCGCCCCGTCTCGCGAAAATGCCCCACCTTGATTTAACAGCCAGGGAAAAGAAAATCGTATGGCAGAGTGCAGTGAAGTTTGTACGATGCAAGAACCCTAAGGTCACACTTAGCGGGTTTTTGTGTAGAGCTCATATCCACTCGAAGGTACGGATTGACTCCACGATGTGTAAAGCGTGTACAAGGTTCGTGTCGTGTGACCTACAGACAGGAGACAGCCTCCACAATACGACCACGAAAGGGCGAGATGGCGGGGCGCTCTTGCGGTACTTAACGGTACTAAGATTACTTTAAACAAAGAAAACAGTACGACTACTGCAAGCAAAGGATCGCTAGATCCAACACTACCGCCACACTACCGCCGCCACACCATGGCAAACATTGTGTACAACATACACTGGCATGTAATATAGGTGGTGGAATCTTGATAATTGTAATACGGGTTAATTAGAACATACTGCATAATTAGAAGTTTCTTCCAGGACCGATTTCTATCAATACGATTTCCACATAACAATTTCTGATAATTCGAACCTCAAACTGGGTATGTCCGGTTAATTAGAAGTCCCACGGAATCCACTTACATAGAAAATGCGTGGGATTGGTGCTGATAATTCGAAGTTAGCAAAGAATTATTAGAAGTTCACTTTATTATCTGCAAATCAGTTTGGTTTGCATGTGCAGGCAGTTCAGTGTCCACTAAACCTGTTTCTAAGGTGCGTAGTGCAACTCTACATGTCAATGCAAGCATTTTGACATACATGATGTGATGTGGGTACATGTTTGGATAATTAGAACGTCCGGATAATTAGAAGTTTTGTTCATGTCATTTTGGGGTTCGAATTATCAAGATTCCACCTGTACTTGGCTTCATCGAGTCGATACAGCTGTTGGGATGTAGGACATCTTTGTTACGTGACTGCGCTGGTGCACACTACTAAAGCTCTACCTTCACGAGGACCACACACACACACACACACACACACACACACACACACACACACACACACACACACACACACACACACACACACACACACACACACACACACACACACACACACACACACACACACACACACACACACACACACACACACACACACACACACACACACACACACACACACACACACACACACACACACACACACACACACACACACACACACACACACACACACACACACACACACACACACACACACACACACACACACACACACACACACACACACACACACACACACACACACACACACACACACACACACACACACACACACACACACACACACACACACACACACACACACACACACACACACACACACACACACACACACACACACACACACACACACACACACACACACACACACACACACACACACACACACACACACACACACACACACACACACACACACACACACACACACACACACACACACACACACACACACACACACACACACACACACACACACACACACACACACACACACACACACACACACACACACACACACACACACACACACACACACACACACACACACACACACACACACACACACACACACACACACACACACACACACACACACACACACACACACACACACACACACACACACACACACACACACACACACACACACACACACACACACACACACACACACACACACACACACACACACACACACACACACACACACACACACACACACACACACACACACACACACACACACTATTAGAAGCAGGTGGTGTTACAGAAACACGACTGACCAGAGCGAAGTGTAACATTAGCGATAGCCGATGCACCAGTCTGCACAATGCCTGCACTTGGCTTTACGTGGTAGCGGTCTGGTCCAGTTGTTTTGATCTGGTAACAGCAAAGCACATGCACCGCATCATAAAGCACACAAACAAACACACACGCACGCATACATACGCGCGCGCGCGCACACACACACACACACACACACACACACACACACACACACACATGAAGCGATAAAATGCATGGTGACCCCCAAAAGCTCGAGGTAAAGGTCTTCTATTGGCTAACCCTATTCCGAAAATTCACACGAAACCTTGGGCAAACTCTTCATCTCCGTGCCGAAAATATTTGAAGTTTGCAAGATGGCAGGAAATATTGTATCCATATACCCCTTATTCTTAGGGTGCATGTAGCAACCTTCATTCAATCCAAGGTGTTTCACACCATCTATGGATATGTACTCCGTCTTCTCAAAGTTTTATGAGAATGTGAGTAACCATTCCAAAGATATTCCATTTCTAACCAACATTGCCCGCTTTAGCTGCACAAATCAACATTGGCTATTCACTCTTCCTGAAGAGTGAGAAGCCCAGCAGGCCTTATACAATTACGATTCCAGATCCCGTAGATGTTTGTGCTGTGCATACTAACAAAAATGCATCCCTATGCCCAACTTCAAAATGTCCACCTAACTGTCACCTAACTCCCCCCCCCCAACTACCTTTTTATAAGTAAGCTGCATTGCACACTGAATATAGCCGTGGGAATTCGCCGTGTACAACCTACCTTGAACCCAATTGCATTCGTACTGATGTTTCGTATGGAAAGTGGTACAACTATATCGTCCGTACCGTTTCCACGGAACTCCATGACACTGGAAGGACTAAAACAAAAGAAAACATAACACAGAATAAAGTTTGAAGCTGGCTTTTTTCAAAAGTCGACCCGCAGACAGATTGTCCATCACCACAGGTGACGATAGTGATGCAGAAGCCATAAGAAATCGTGCTGGGGTTGCTCCATTCAACAGCTTCTACAAGGCCGAAGATTTGACCGCCGTGATACAGCCTGGTCTTCCGACCCATAGGTTTTCCAAGTGCTTGCTATAGCCAGTGAATCTCCACTGTTTGCTTTTGCCCTTTTTCATACAGTCGACTCCTGATAATATAATTATAATGAACACCATTCTGCAGGAGAATTAGATAGAGAGAGAGACAGAGACAGAGACAGAGAGAGAGAGAGAGAGAGAGAGAGAGAGAGAGAGAGAGAGAGAGAGAGAGAGAGAGAGAGAGAGAGAGAGAGAGAGAGAGAGAGAGAGAGAGAGAGAGAGAGAGAGAGAGAGAGAGAGAGAGAGAGTCATCACTGTGGTGCTAACCTGATCTCCAGCAATCCAGCTGTGGTGACATGACGGCGTCGCAGTGAACTTCCTGGACTACCACCGCCATTCAAAGATTCTTTCGATGTCTGCTGCTGAAGCAGGTTGTGCACATGTGCCTGCCGTTGCTGTGATGTTACAGCTATTCCATCGAATCCACACAAACACATACATGGACAGAAGGAAGGATTTATAGTCTTTGTTCATTTATGGCAAGTTCAGGCATTACTGCTCTCTTCCTTGTAGCTTCTGAGAAAAAGCAGAAATTCTCAAGCTTGATTCAGATCCAAAGATCAGCTACAGCTCTCTTCCGGCATCCACCATACTCAGGGAATGGCAATATCAGCTGCAGCAAACTAAATCCCTGCTTTAGAAATATTACATGTACTACATGAGCCAGAGCGCTCTAAAACATGACCACAGCTTTTGTGGAAAAAGTCGAGAAAATCGCAATTTGAATTGATTGTCACGTGAAAACAACGTTCAAATCCGTACTTATTGTTCCTCTGGTGTCGTGGACTCGTGGCATGAGTGTGTACACATTATTTCTATCGACCATGTACATTTAGTACATCTGAAGGAAAACATGATAAAAAGCCCAAAAGACCAGAGCACTGCCACAAGTACAGCAGGTCGAGCCAAAAGTCCTGAGCCAATTGATCACGTCGACCCAGAACGTGACTAAACTGCATCTTTGCTCAATCCGAAATTATTTACATAGGAGCCGTCAGATGCGAAAACGACCTTTAAAGGGGCCATCCGTAAATATAGATATTTATTTAGTACATAGCAGACTCAGCGGAGGACGTTCAGGTTGGAGTTACAACCCAGTTGTCTGATGATTGCCTAGCGGCATGAAACTCAGAGTTACAACCAACCTGAACGTCCTCCGCTGAGTCTGCTATGTAGATATTTATTTAGAAACAAAAACTAGTCGTTTAGTGGGAGGGGGTTGAGCGCCTGTTCGTTTCCCGAAAAATATCGATGTACATTTTGCATGTGTGAGCATATCCAGAAAAAATGACCAAAAATATCGATACTATGTACCATTTGTATGTGTTCGTTTCTCAGGGAGGGGGGGGGGGGGGGAGGGGGGTTGAAGAGAAACGTTTCGTTTCTAAACAAATATCGGTATTTACGGAAGGTCCCTTATGGGAAAAAACATATTTGTGTTAGTGGTACTATCTGAAAGCCAGGAGCATCAGCGTATGCAAAAAACCAGAGTTGATTTAGACCAAGGGAAGTAAAGGTATAGCCTCTACAATAGGAGACCATTACAAATTGCATCTCAAATTTGGGTGCAATACTGTAACACAGTACATATTGCATTTGGGCATGCCTCATTCATTGTACCTTGTATGGAGGGATGCCAGTGGTGTGGGAACAGTACTAGTCAGTAGATCATGTAGTTTAGGTTCGAGCCACCTTGTAAAGCTTTATTCTTTTTTCATACTTTTTAGCAGGCAACTTTGGGTGCGTTCTTAAATTCTCTAGCTTCTAGGAGAAGAAGAAAAGAGAAGTCGAAGAAACTGGGATTCTTCAAGAACGGGTCTCGAAGAATTCGGAGATATTTTGCAGATGTCAAGCAAAATGAAGCGCCAAAGGGATCTTGAGTGCCACGAATATAGTATGCGCTGTGCGTATGCGAAAAGGGAAATGCGTACACTCATGATCAACACGTGGCTTTTAGCCTAGTTTGCATGCGCTGATCCCAAACCGCGGGAATCTCCAAGTTTCAACCACCTCTGAAGCTTGGAGAGCTTGGAGAGCTTTGGAGAGCCTCCTAAAATTCGGAGAGGATATAAGAACAGCTCTCGAACTTTTCGGAGAGTCTCCAACTTTTCCGAGAGAATTTAAGAACGCACCCTAACTGTTACTTGACATCATGCATGACTCACTGCATTTCCTAGTTGGTGCAGTTGCACCACACCTGTAGTCATGGTAGTCACATGCATAGCTTCTGATTGGCCAGAGAGCACTCTGGCCAGGTATTTTGTATTTGTATTTGTATTTATGGATTCTCCACAGGCCTTAGCCTAAATCGAGGGAGTCTCCGTATAAGTAGGGCTTTCACACATCAGTTCATCCTCTTCTGATTCAGTGTGATTCTGAATCTGCTTCTGATCCACAACTGGACTGTGACCTAACAAAGTTATTCGTGAGTTGATCTGATGATTCTCCTTGTCTGCTGCCTGGCCCACTGAGGCCAGGCTACATCTGGTGGCAGCGGTGTTAAGTTCTGTTGTTTGTTGTGTTGTTGGATGGAAGATATCTTACCCGTGTGTAGAGATGGCCCAACAACAGCAGGCAGTCAACCCCACTTGTCTCCGGCCGTGCGCTACCCCGGATAAATTTGATGGCAGTGCGTCAGCTGATTGGACAACCTGGATAGCACACTTCCGGCAAGTGTCAAGAGTTAACGCCTGGACACCACAAGAACAGGTCGATTACCTCCCCCTGTACCTGGTTGGCAACGCTCAGTCATACTACGGCTCGCTAACGGATGTAGTACGCGCAGGCATTGCACAACTGGTGGCAACCCTAGAGGGCAGATTCTCGCCAGCCGTCCGAGTAGATGTTCACCGAGCGGAGCTCAAGGCCAGGCGCCAGCGGCCAGGCGAGTCCCTATCCGACTTCTGCGAGGCTATCCGGAGGGCCGTGAGGTTAGCCTACCCCGCCCTGGCAGCCGACGTCCGCGAGCAGCTTGCCAAGGACCAGTATATCGACGGGTTGGACAGCCAAGAGCTACGCCTTGATGTCCGGCGGCAGGCTCCCGCCACTCTAGATGCCGCACTGCAGCACGCGCTACGGGCCCTGGCCATCCTGCAGACCGACCTCACTTCACAGCCACCACCTGCTGTAGCTGTATGTGCCGCACGACCTGACGGGATGACGGAGCTCCTGGCAAGGATGTCGAAGTTGGAGGAAACCCTAGCTGCTCTGGCAACTGCAGCACCGCGTCGTGGGCAGCGATCATGCTACCGTTGTGGCAGCCCTCGGCATCTAATCGCCAATTGCCCGGAGCCTCCTCCACCGCAGCAGCAGCAACAGCGCAGTCATGACCAGGGAAACTGAGGAGAGCTGGTGAGAAGGGTCAAGGATTTAGATCAAGGGAAGTAAAGGTATAGCCTCTACAATAGGAGACCGTTACAAATTGCATCTCAATTTTGGGTGCAATACCAACAATTGTTTCACCTACTTTGGAGAATATATTCTGTTTCCTTTGACCGATTTCCACAAACTTGGGCTTTCTGGAAAGCTCTGGCGACAAGCAACCCGTTGGGCCCAAATCCGATAGCAAATAAAGCACAGCACCAGCGCAACGGCAGACATCGCTTCAGCGCTGGACTTGCGCCGTCACACAAAAATCGCTCGCCATTTCCATCTCCATTATCCCAGGACGCCCAATTTTTATTCTTGAAGATGCTCTGAGAGCTTCCAAGACGTCTGAGGCTGTTGCCGAGACCGTAGATCGCTTGAAAAGGGGGAAACCCCAGGTCTGGATCATTTGATTTACGCGTAGAAATGCACGGTGCCGTGACGCATCTTGCAGGCTTTGTATCTGGGGAACGCAGCATCGTGCCGGGATCGCGCTTGCTGCATTGGATTCCTTGGAGTTTTCTCTTCGATTTACTGTAGAGGCAGAAAATTTCGTCGGTCAATAATTTCGTCTAACTCCAAAGAAAATGAGTTCGTCCGGTTGAAAATTTCGTCCATGGATCATAAGAGTGTATAGAAAAGCTGGGCAAATCGACATTAGTCCTACATTTAATTAGAGAGGTTCCGCACTACGTAAAGTTGAGCAACTTTACGTTAGTGGGCGGGGAAAACCCGTGCATTCGCGAGTTTGCACTCCACTTACGGAAAGTTATCTACTTTGAGTACGTAGATAGGGCTCTGATAACGTAGCTGGTCCGTAAGTGGATTGAGGTACAAATTTATGACTCTCTCCCCAGGTCGATCTGGTCGTACACTGCCGCGTTCGGAGTTGCCAAGGGCAGCTACGTGATTTGAAAACTCCGTATGGCGGAACACAGATGCGCATGCAGTTTACGTAAGACTTTCCGTAGATCGACTACGTTTTTTACTAACGTAATTACGTTATGTGGAACCTCTCTATTTAGTCCAAAACCTCCTTGGACGAAAAAGACGAAATTAAACTCCAGACGAATATTTCTGCTTATACAGTACATACTTGGATCGTCCCGAAAGACCAATATTTGACTGAAATACGAAGGTTTGTAGCTTGGTTGTCCAGGCGCACCAGTGCGTTAACTCGCCAACTTTCAACTGCATTTTTCTGCACTGTGCAGTGTTTCCCATAAGGTCGGTTTTCGCATCTGACGGCTCATATATGAAACACTGGACGAACAAATGTGCATACCAGTATGATGGGCGAATATGTGAATGCATGCCTGCCTAGCCAGCACCAATCTTGCACTTACAGTCATTGGATTCTTGCCGCGACGTGCTTGGTCTAAACACCCACAACAACAAGAACGATAGTATCAGGACACATGCACACTAGCATGAAGATAAACAGCACAAAGCCGCACTGACTACCAAATCATGACAAAATACAAAACACAGTGCACATGCGAACACGCAGTTGGAGCAGACAGGTATCATAACAACGCCACCACCACCACCACCACCACCACATGGTGAAGGCCGAGGATGGCTGCGCTCTCTAACACGCCTGATTGGGAATGGGAGACGCCGCCGGTACCAGCCTGGTTACCATTGGCCATAGCATAGGAAATGTATTGCACTCGTGTGTCTGACACATCATACGGTGAGTACCGTAAAGTACCGTTGATCCGCCCCCTGTCGATTTTCTACCTGTGAAGCGACTTCGGCGTATACAACGAAATACGATGTTGAACCGACGCATGCACTGCTGTACACAATTTGTGCCAATCCAGGATGAAAATGTGCACAATCCAGCACATCCTCCAAGTTGTTGTACATAGTACTGCACTTGACAGCCTTGATCTAATTCCCGCCCCCTGCCGAAAACCCACCTGGGAAGCGACATGGCTTGGGGGGCGGATCAACGGTACTTTACGGTATATGTCAAAAAACATCATTACCACCGACAAAGCATACCTAGTCTTCCTGTCTTCTGGTTGCGACGTGCTGCAGGACGAAAAGTCTTCTGCAAAGTGTACCTAAAGTGACAAAGATACCGATTGAATCCATTACACCAACATATCAAAAGATATTTTGGAAACACACACAAAAGGGAGCAGGACTTTAAACATACTTCCTCCGACTTATTAAAACGTGCGGTTCAGTTTAAAGTTGTAGTACAGCACGAAGACAGATTGTGTGTTCAAAATGTTTTGCATAGCAACAGCTATGTGCATGGCCATCACATTGAGAGGAAAATTGGTCGCTCTCATTTACGAGGAGTCTGTGGATTCAGCGGTTTCCTCGCTGGGTGCTGCAATTCTGGCAACCCTTTCATCGCGGACTTTCTCAGCGCTCGTCACAAATCGCTTTGGAAAGCTCAGGGCGCGGCGATTCGCAGCAGATTTCGTCTTCGAGCTCCGGTGTGGTGTGAATAGTGTTGTCACCGCGGCTCTCGATGATGCTTTTTGAAAGATGCTTAGAAACATCTCCACTCTCCATCCGCTCCGCGGGCTACTCAGACCAACATTTCTTCACAGCCTCCATCAAATCGGCGACATTCACCTTCGCAACGAGCTCAGTGTCGGACTGCAAGCTGGCAAAGAATGCCAGGTCAATGCAATTAAATTTAGGTCGGGCGATTGAGGCGGCTGCGTGACAACAACGATGTTGACAATGATCGTTTCTTTTTCCCGTGCAATGACCAGTGCTTCAGCCTAGCTCAGGTTTGCTCTTGCAGTGTGGGGCCACGCGTGAAACCACCATCGCTTCTCACGCATTGAGGCACACACGCTGTCTTTGCTGAGCATGACACGCCGATACTCACTGGCTTGTCAGTTTCGCCAGCTACCGTACCCTTCCGTACCCTTCCGTGAGTAGGATCGCTTCCGAACAGCCTTTTGTTGCGGGAGGAGCACTCACGCCGTAAAATTTCGCAGCGACATGCTTCAAACGCCTCGGAGATGGCTTCTCCTCGCTCTTAGGGCTTGCCATTTTTCTCCAAACTAACCTACGACCAACTGCAATAGGTGAGGAGTTGTGTCTCTGTTTTTATTTTTGTGAGATGACAGGTAGATCGAGCGGAACAGATCAATGATTTGAAACGGACATTTTAATAAGTCGGAGGAAGTAGGTATACACACATGCACATACTCACACATGCACATACACAATCTCTCACGCGTGCACGCACTCACGCTCTCTCTCTCTCTCTCTCTCTCTCTCTCTCTCTCTCTCTCACACACACACACACACACTCTCTCTCCCTCTCCCTCTCTCTCTCTCTCTCTCTCTCTCTCTCTCTCTCTCTCTCTCTCTCTCTCTCTCTCTCTCTCACACACACACACCATGTACCATGTACCATGTATACGCCCGTCGCAAGAGAAGCACGCAAATCTGCAAATGCACTGGATGTGCACCCACAGATATTGGATGTGCACCCACAGATTTTCTCTTATAGCAACGATAGCGAACAAGATCTGAAAGAGACAGATCAAGACTTGCGCCAGATAACTGTCTAATCCACACAACTGGCGAAGCCATGTGAATCGACCACCAATGCACACCTGGTCTACACCACACGGAGTACATCGGCATAAAACGGCCAAGACAGTCACCTATGCACACCCTACACTTGCTGGGGTAACCAGTATAGACAGCATGCTGCTTTGATAGAAGCAGACACTAGATGCACTGGTACCTTGAAGTGAAATTGGAGTTACTTTACCAACCAGCCTCAGCTACTGAGTACTGGGAACCCAGAGCCAACAGACATACCAACAACCTCAGCCATGAAAGCTATAATTATAGTAACGACACACTGGATTGTGGAGCCGAAACTAGTCCAACTTCCAAATGCACACACACACACACACACACACACACACCATTTGACCATTTGACGCCCATCGCCAGAGGCGATGATACGGCAGAAGCCATAGCAACTTGTGCTGGGATTGCACCTTTCAACAGCTAGCAAAGCTGAAGAATTGACCGCCACTTTTCAGCCTGGTCTACACCACACAGCTATGAAGTGGCTTTTTCTGGTCAGTGAATCCCTACTTTTTGGTCTTTTTTCATTTTTTTCCCGCACACACATCACACCACATACTCCGGCATGCACTGGCTGTTGGTAACCACCCAGGAGAATGAAAGAAAAGTCAGGAGGAGTCTGAGAAAGAGAAGAAAGACACACACACACACACACACACACACACACACACACATCTGTCTGTCGCTACATCTCTCTATCTCTCTCATGTGAAGCTCCTTGCATAAAACCAAGTTGCTGTGACAAGTCAGCTTACCCGTCTTGGCAAGGGACTAGAATCTGAGCCAGCCTGAGTACCATCTGCATGGTCGCCATTGCAATCTTCATCAGCCTCTTCCATAGCAATGGACTCAAAGTGGCGTCTGAAATTGAACAAACATTTTTAAATTAATTTCAAATTCGGACTTCACGGAGAATTTCAAAGCATTAGGAAATAAGAGGCCACATGCCTCGTACTGCTCTTTTCTCTCCGAAACTCAACACTTGCACGCCAGATACGAAAGAAGTCGTACTGATCGCGCACGTCGTACGAAAAGTCAACAAAAGTCGACTAGTCGTACGACAATGAGTACAAAAATGATTTTTTTACCAGCCATATACACACAAAGGTCACATTTGGATCCAATGGATCCAGGCAACCCCGCTCCCGGGGCAGGGTTGCTCGGATCCAAATCCGAAGGATCTGCATCCGGATTCGACCAATCAATCACTGCAGATCCAGTGGATCCGACGGATCTGGATCTGGATCCAACCAAACGATCACGCCCTAGGTCATCATGCCTCATGGTGATGGTAAAGCGGAAAGTTGGTTCTTGACCTGCCTGGTACGCGAACCGTCCAACTTTTTTTCTTTTTTCACCATGATTGTGCGTTATTCGAACTGATAGAAACGTCTTTGCAATAGAAAAGAGAATTATCACAATTTATCAGGCACAAGAAGTTTTGTATTGCAAAGATGTTTCTATCAGGTCAAATAACACACATGATGACCTAGGTCAAACAAAGCATAGCGAGGGCTCCTGGGATTTCAAGCCCTCTCGTGACATGACATCTAGCTCCAACACAACTCCGATGCGCAAACCAACAGCCCTCCAAGTAGGAGTGTTCATGATGAAGGACAAAGAAGAGGGGAAGGCGAGCGCACCAAAAATAAGTACAAGCTAAGTCCCACATTATCACACACACACACACACAAAGACACACAGACACATGCCCACGCACACACAGACACACACACACACACACACACACACACACACACACACACACACACACACACAAAGACACAGACACACACAGACACACACATACACACAGACACACACACACACACAAAGACACACACACACGCCCACGCACACACACACACACAGACACACAAAGACACAGACACAAAGACACAGACACACACAGACACACACAGACACACACACACACACACACAGACACACACACACACACAAAGACACACACACAGACACACACACAGACACACACAGACACACACAAAGACACACACACACACACACATACACACACGCCCACGCACACACACACACACAGACACACACACACAGACACACACACACACACACACACACACACACACACACACACACACACACACACAAAGACACACACACACACACGCCCACGCACACACACACACACACACAAAGACACAGACACAAAGACACAGACACACACAGACACACACAGACACACACAGACACACACACACACACACACAAAGACACACACACACAAAGACACACACACACACACACAAAGACACACACACACACACACACACACAGACACACACAGACACACACACATACACACACACAGACACAGACACACAGACACACACACAGACACACACACACAGACACACGCCCACGCACACACACGTAATGTGACATGTATGCCCATCGCACAAGAAGCACGCAAATCTGCAAGTGCACTGGGAGTACACCCACTGATTTCCTCTTATAGCCGCAATAGGAGAGAGATTGAAACAGATCAAGACATGCGCCAGGCGACTGCCCAGCGAGCAAAACCGGCAAAGCCATGTGAATGGACCCACCGGTGCACACGTGACCTACACTACACAGAGTGCATCGGAATAAAACGGCCAAGACAGGTACCTATGCACACACTACACTAACAAAAAACACCACCACCGCCGTCAACTGCGAAGGACAACAACAACAACAACAACAACAACAACAACAACAACAACAACAACAACAACAACAACAACAACAACAACAACAACAACAACAACAACAACAACAACAACAACAACAACAGCAACACCACCACCACCACCACCACCACGACCACCACCACCAGCAACAAGACACTTACAACTCAGCAGGAGCATGTTGTTGCATGAACTCATCTGCATCGAACGTGAATGTATCCTGGAGTCAAGGAGGAGGAGGAGGAGGAGGAGGAGGAGGAGGAGGAGGAGGAGGAGGAGGAGGAGGAGGAGGAGGAGGAGGAGGAGGAGGAGGAGGAGAGAGAGAGAGACAGAGAGAGAGAGAGAGACAGACAGACAGACAGAGAGAGACAGACAGAGAGATTGCTAATAAAGGTTGCAAGATGACTGTAACAGCGGTAAGATGACTGTAACATGTGTAGACTTACAGTACACACCAGTGCATGGGTACGCACCAGACTAATGGTTGTATATATAATCGCATTGCTACAGTGCGCTGCTATTGGGATATTGCATGGAAAACAGTCCACCATACCCACTGTACTCTACAGGGTGTAAACATCTTGGAAGCAATACAAACTCAAACATACCGTGCCACCAAGGGTTGTCACAAGCTGCTCCGCATCAATGTACTCCTGAATGTCGCCTTTCTTCACGAACCTACAAACACGGAGCAGTGAGACATAAGGAACGGTGGTAGAGAGAGAGAGAGAGAGAGAGAGAGAGAGAGAGAGAGAGAGAGAGAGAGAGAGAGAGAGAGAGAGAGAGAGAGAGAGAGAGAGAGAGAGAGAGAGAGAGAGAGAGAGAGAGAGAGAGAGAGAGAGAGAGAGAGAGAGAGAGAGAGAGAGAGAGAGAGAGTGAGATGATCAATGGAACATGCAAGCTGCAAAACAGGCAACAAAGCGCAGCAAATCAAGGATGGTCGAGTAACAGATAAAAAGAAAGCAATATTACAGATCAGCATACAGGGCGGGTCAAGAACCACCTCTCCGCTTCCGCGGGAGGCTGGTCAAGTACCTACAAAAGAAACAGTCATACTTCTTCTACTTCTTCTATGCACTGGGTGCCACAAGAAATGGCATGGCTGACAACGTTGAGATTCCCGATGCAATTACAATGTTTAGCCACCCATTACCCATCTGCTCGTCTGGGCCTTTGACATAAATGTACATGTACTTGACTTTGAAATAGCTGAATGAGCAAATCACCCAGCTAGCCCTCCGTGTTTAGGACGTCAAAGCATTGTTGCGCTGGCAATCCTTTCCCAGAAAGGGCATGACCTTCTACTACAATTCTACTTCACTTGTACAGCTGCAAGTAACCCAGTGCAACACAATCCACAATACACATGTGCTTAGCCCTTCGCTCCTTCCACGGAAAATGACCACAACAAGAAAATTCCTGCATTTTGAGTACACGTCGTTCGATTTTCCACCATAGGACTGGTTCTACTTCACCAATTTTGACAATCGTGTGCTCTTCGGAAAGCTCTCGGAGAGAGGATCACAAGGAGTACAAACTCGTCAAGGAAATCAAATCCACCATTGTCCACCACTATACAACAGGAACTCCGCTGCAACCCACGCTCGAGAACCAAGATATCGATTGCACCGCCATGTTATTGTCCTTCGCTCAAACTCACTCAAATAGTTGGACAAGATGCAGAAAGTCACGGCACACTGCGCTGGATGTGATGTCACACCTTGCATGGGCTTGAAGCAAAGAAAGCCCATTTTCAGGCAAAAAAAGGAAAGGAAATTCATCTAACGGAGGAGCATGAAAATTCAACTTTATGGATCGCTTTCCAGTTGTCAAACTTCATCCGAGAAAGCTTGGAGTTCTTTGAGCCGACTCCTGAGCATGGCTGCTACCACCTAGGTCTCTCTCTCTCTTTCTCTCTCTCTCTCTCTCTCTCTCTCTCTCTCTCAATCTACCTGAATCAACTTACTTTATTTTTGCCTGAGCACGTTCACTTAGCCAACCCTTTACAATCTTCCATACGGCTGCAAAAAAAAGGAGAGGACAGCATAGAGAAGTACAGAGCTGCTCAATGAAATGTGATCGCGTGACTCGAGTACGCACCGGGCACTGAGCAGCCCTAGACCTGGGAACACTGGGATTTGAACTGATGCAGGGCACAAACTTGACACACACAATCGGACTTCATTCAGCAGAACTGCAAAATCTATTGGCACCGGAGATGCCGCTACAAAAGGTACAAAGTTCAAGTCTTGGGAGCAGAAAGAATTTGTTTTGCTTGTGCAGTTGTGCTGCAATCCACAGTTAGGTAACAAGGACCCAGCGAGTGGAATTTCCGGTCTGTGACCACTTTCCAGGGTCTGACGAACTCACTCCAATTGTTTCAGGAGCTGCGGCTGTATCTTGATCATTAAGGGCGGCAGTGCTCCTACGGATATGGCAAGGCCAGTCACCCCGACTCTCCGATGATGCAAGCCTTCAAGTTATCTATTCCTCTACAGCCTCCTTTTCGAACACCAGAGATTCGAAACTTTTCAACAGCATTTCTCAAGTGGACAGAATTTGAGAAAGTCAAGAGATGGCGGGGCGCTCTCGCGGTGCTTTACAGTACATGTTCTGCGAGCTACATTGGCAAAGGTACAAAAGACAAGGGAAATACTCACTTGAAAGGATGAAGGGCATTTCGAAAACCAGTAAGTAGTCTACAGAAAGAGACAGAACAGCAGCACATATGGCCTCATCAGACTGGTGCTATACACTGCAACTAACTCTGGATCATATGGTACCCGTCCAGACAGTACACTAAGTACTGAGTTTAATAACTCATCGCCATAACGAAACAAGGATATTTAGGGTGCGTTCTTATATTCTCTAGCTTCTAGGAGAAGAAGAGAAGAGAAGTCGAAGAAACTGGGATTCTTCAAGAACGGGTCTCGGAGAATTCGGAGATATTTTGGACATGTCAAGCAAAATAAAGCGCCAAAGGGGCCGCGATCTTGAGTGCCACGAATATAGTATGCGTTGTGCGTATGCGAATAGGGAAATGCGTACACTCATGATCAACACGTGGCTTTTAGCCTAGTTCGCATGCGCTGATCCCAAACCGCGGGAATCTCCAAGTTTCAACCACCTCTGAAGCTTGGACAGCTTGGAGAGCCTCCTAAAAGTCGGAGAGGATATAAGAACAGCTCTCGAACTTTTCGGAGAGTCTCCAACTTTTCCGAGAGGATTTTTAAGAACGCACCCTTAGAAACCCATTGGTGGCAAAAAAAACCTGTTGATGTTGTCTCCGAAATTTAAAGTCATGCCACTGGAAAAATGCACTACTAGAAGACGAAAGAGACAATTACTATTGCAAGCCAAGCATAGCACAACAGTTCAGAACGACTGAGTGCTTAGTACGAATGACTTGCATTAAACAAAAACTTCCTGCTGGCAGAGTATGGGACTCGAACCCGCACACATTCGTACAGAAAGCAATATCACCAACCAATCCACTGTCTATTCAACCAAATGTAAGTCCACACAAAATCAAGTTATAAAGACGAATGATCTACTCTAAACTCACAAGTAGATACAGGTGAAGCCTGGTTCCAGCAACAAACCATAGAACAAGCCCATTGTGGTTTTCGAATACAGGTGGTCTCTGAAACCAGGGTGGCCCGTACACGAGCCACACATTTGGTGTCAAAGAATAGTGATCTTACAGGCTTAGGTGGTTGCTGAAAGCAGGACTTGGACCCGGTTTCATGTGTACAGTAGTGCGGCTGCAAAGCTACTCTGAAATCACGACTACATACACTCCTACATACACCCCTGTAATCACTGCAACTTGAGTTCTCAAAACCCAAATTAGAAAAGAATGTTGAAGGTGGAAATGCAAATGTCTCCATACATACTTCTTTGGAGAAGAACAAAACCAGTAAAGCGTGCACTTACTGAGCATGTTGGGAAAGTAGAACTTGAAGCAGTCTATGATAAAACGTATGAACTCCATATCCTAAGCAAACATGAAAGCAGTAAAGGAAACCACTGACACTAATTCAATAGCATACACTCACACGCCCACATGTTCAACAGATAACGATACAGTAGTCAGTGTCTGCTCTAGGATTGTAGGACAGCCGGGTACACGTGTACCTGGCGCAACCATTTCAACCGGGTCGGAGCCGGGTACACATGTACTTCGTAGTAGTAGTAGTAGAATTTATTATTTTGATAGGGAAGGCCCTACAGACGTTGCCGTCTTGTTACAGGGAACCCTAAGTGCTCTTTACAGAGCGGAACAAAAACGGATAGATGCTCAACCTGACGACACGAGACAGGCAGAGAATTCCACCTATCAGCGCCAAGGAAAGAAATTGAGAACATGCCATATCTAGTGGTAGCAGCGGCTTCTTGAAGTACATGTACCTGGCGCTGTCTCACCTGCCGAGTCACATGCTAACTGGTTGGTTGGTTTGTTTTAATTCGGACAATAAACGGGAACTAGGCCCAATGATATAAAGGCGAATGGATAACCCGCATTTAGAAAAGAGAGGACAGGAATTAGAAAATTACGAAAAAAAGAAGAAGTGTCTGACACATACAAGCCATGTAGTCAGTCCTTTCAAAGTTCAAAAGTGTAAAGTACCAACCGGGTCACAGGTGACCCGGTACTATATTTTCAACCGCGTCCAAGCGCCGCCCAACCGGGTGGATTACCCGGCTCACCCGGCACTGGAGCAGACACTGAGTAGTATGTAGTTTGTTAGGCGGTCAGCCATCCGGTACGTCCGTTATCCAACAGTGCACTGACAGCGCATACTGTAAATATACAACATGTCGGCGCTACAAAATTTCGGCATTTCGGCAGCGATTTTGGCATTTCGGCAGCGATTTATTTTCGGCACGGGGTTGATACTAGTACGCATCACCAAAGCCGATGTGAAAATTTTCATCAACGTTTGAATTTCGGCATTTTGGGTCGGTGCCGAATACAGCCAAAATTAAAGGGGAAGTTAAGCCTAAAATCAAAATTTGACCAGTTGTAGTCTTCGGGGTGCTGAGTCAAATGGTCTTGGACCGAGGAAGCTGAGACACTCCCTTCCTCCTTTATTCCCAATCGTATTGTATGCAAAATGTCACTAAAAGCGCCGTTTCGTTCTTATAAAAGCACGGATGACCGCGATTGGCCCATATGTTGTAGTCTTCTGGACGCTGAGTCAACTGGTTTTGGTCCGAAAAGACTACGCTGCAGCGTTCGGCCCTCATTCCCAATCGAACATGGCTGAATAAGCGGTCATGTGCTCATGCGTACACCAGTCACCTGGTCACCGTGCCTGCAGGGTACAACTTACAACCTGTTTGGGTGAGTTCCTGACACTTGATTTGAACTTTGGTGTGAAAATTCAAAGTGAGTTGTAGCCTGCAGGCACGGTGACCAGTGGTGTATGCGTGAGCACGTGACTGCCTATTCAACCATGTTCGATCGGGAATAAGGCCCGAACGCTGCAGCGCAGCCTTCTCGGACCAAAACCAGTCGACTCGGCGTCCAAAAGACTACAACATATGGGCCAATCGCGATAATCCGTGCTTTTATAAGAACGAAATGGCGCTTTTAGTGACATTTTGCATACAAATCACCATCTAGTAGGGCACAGTCACCCAGTTTCGGTGGAAGTGGCGAGTTCGATTGGGAACAAAGGAGAAAGGGAGTGTCTCAGCTTCCTCGGACCAAGACCATTCGACTGAGCACCCCGAAGACTACAACCGGTCAAATTTTGATTTTAGGCTTAGCCTTCACTTCCCCTTGAATTAGCTGCTGAAATTGTATATTTACAGTACAGTATATATTACGGTTCTATTAAACAGTAAACTTTACTGCAAGTAAATGTGGACAGTGAGAGTCATGAACGTGGCCCTTATGCAACGTTACATGCGAGTCGGTCTATATAGCATGACCACTGTCTCAGGATATTACTACACATAGAGCATCAAAATAGGGGGAGAATCATATGTACCGTCCTTTCGTTATGTCAACACAAGATGGTTCTTTGTAGCTTCAGTCATCCAGGATATTCGTTATTCAACAGCGTCCAGTCCCGAGGGTGCCAGATAACTGACACACAACTGTAATAGATTCACCCTGTTGCAAAGGTACAATTGCATTTCTACAATCAATACTCTGCAGCTGTGCTAGTGTGCTAGTGTGTTAGTGTTCCTAGTAACACATGGCAATTTGAGCACTTACTACATTGCCCAGTCCAGTTCCAGTCATGTCAAATATCACTGTCAGCTGGTTTGATGGCTCACGGATACGCTGCGCATCCACAAGCAAAAAACACACATGCACACATACGCACACATGCACACACACATGCATGCACACACAGTCACACACACACACACACACACACACACACCATGTACACACCATGTACACACACACACACACACACACCATGTACCACATATACGCACATATATACACACAAATACGCATACACACACACACACACACATGCACATTATATACACACACATACACATATACACACACACACATACACACAGACAATCACACAGATATGAAGTGCCTGTTTGACCAGTACATCTATCAGGCGCATTATTTGAAACGTTGTTCATTGTATGCACATGGGCAATACAGTTTGTTCCAGAAACACAACAATCACATGATATTAGAAATACGGTAGGTTCAGACAAGGAAGACCACCGTCGATAACACCATAATTCATCTATTTCTAGCATAACCATGGTGTCAATCAACACCTGTTCAATGTGCCTATTTATAGTCCCAGCATAATGAAACGATCATTGATGAATTCATACGGTGTTGTTTTTAAACTGTACAGTTCTCCGTGCAAAGCACACTGAAACACAACACACTTCACAAGCCTCAGTTCTCCGTGCAAAGCACACTGAAACACAACACACTTCACAAGCCTCAGTTCTCCGTGCAAAGCACACTGAAACACAACACACTTCACAAGCCTCAGTTCTCCGTGCAAAGCACACTGAAACACAACACACTTCACAAGCCTCAGTTCTCCGTGCAAAGCACACTGAAACACAACACACTTCACAAGCCTCAGTTCTCCGTGCAAAGCACACTGAAACACAACACACTTCACAAGCCTCAGTTCTCCGTGCAAAGCACACTGAAACACAACACACTTCACAAGCCTCAGTTCTCCGTGCAAAGCACACTGAAACACAACACACTTCACAAGCCTCAGTTCTCCGTGCAAAGCACACTGAAACACAACACACTTCACAAGCCTCAGTTCTCCGTGCAAAGCACACTGAAACACAACACACTTCACAAGCCTCAGTTCTCCGTGCAAAGCACACTGAAACACAACACACTTCACAAGCCTCAGTTCTCCGTGCAAAGCACACTGAAACACAACACACTTCACAAGCCTCAGTTCTCCGTGCAAAGCACACTGAAACACAACACACTTCACAAGCCTCAGTTCTCCGTGCAAAGCACACTGAAACACAACACACTTCACATGCCTTATAATTCCCTTCTTTCCCAATAGCAGCACTTTCCTCTGCACAAAGGCAAAGGTTCGCTTCATACAGGACTTGACGGGAGAAGGAAAGACTGTGAGTCAGTGAGATAGATGTATAGATAGATGACATAGATAGATGACATAGACAGATGAACAGATGGGTGGATTAGTGCCTGCAGCACAATACTGTGACAAAACTTCTTTTTTTTTTTAAAGAACAGAGCAAATGTACCTGCTGCTCCAGTAAAAACACGAGGTACTTTTTGACTAGAAGAAATCTCTCTGCATCCTTCTTATGGAACCTGGTGTTAATTACCACTGGACACAAAACGAAAAGAAAGCAAGAAAACAGTTGTGCACATGGAAGAACTTTGGGGAAAAAATACGGAGACGACTTGCTAATCCTTCCCTATCAATGCCACGAGCCAAAGTAAAGTTAGTTAGTACAATCATGAGTGCCGCCTGTACATGCTTGCTTGGCGAGATCGACACTAGTACCTTTCAGATAAAGTGCACTTACAACATGCATTGCCTTCACGATCACGGCCGTGCAAAAAGGTAATTCCAGAGCGCACAAGCTGTTCATCCAGGTCATGGACCGTCATGCCTACAGATGAAAGAAGAAGAAGAAAAGCAATGAGTGCAGTCAAAACCATTACAATAACATAGCACTTCACTTTCAAAGAAAAATACCACCAGCAGAATGTCTGGTTCACTACTGTAAGACAAGTTATTATCACGAGTCGCAAATTTAACGATTGTCCAAAATTCATAGGTTAACGAGAAGATACGTCAACGATCTTGCAGCATTCTGGCATATCCACACACGACATATATGAAGCAGTACGGCCTCAACGAATCTTATTATAACGAAGAAATGTCATCCGTTAAAACGTTAGATTTACTTCCTCGTTATATCTACATGTCTTACAGTATTCAGTGCTGACTATGCATGTTAGCACACACGCACTCAATACATGTGACTATGCATGTTAGCACACACGCACTCAATACATGTGACTATGCATGTTAGCACACACGCACTCAATACATGTGACTATGCATGTTAGCACACACGCACTCAATACATGTGACTATGCATGTTAGCACACACGCACTCAATACATGTGACTATGCATGTTAGCACACACGCACTCAATACATGTGACTATGCATGTTAGCACACACGCACTCAATACATGTGACTATGCATGTTAGCACACACGCACTCAATACATGTGACTATGCATGTTAGCACACACGCACTCAATACATGTGACTATGCATGTTAGCACACACGCACTCAATACATGTGACTATGCATGTTAGCACACACGCACTCAATACATGTGACTATGCATGTTAGCACACACGCACTCAATACATGTGACTATGCATGTTAGCACACACGCACTCAATACATGTGACTATGCATGTTAGCACACACGCACTCAATACATGTGACTATGCATGTTAGCACACACGCACTCAATACATGTGACTATGCATGTTAGCACACACGCACTCAATACATGTGACTATGCATGTTAGCACACACGCACTCAATACATGTGACTATGCATGTTAGCACACAAGCACTCAATACATGTGACTATGCGTGTTAGCACACACGCACTCAATACATGTGACTATGCATGTTAGCACACACGCACTCAATACATGTGACTATGCATGTAACTGTTAGCACACACGCACTCAATACATGTGACTATGCATGTTAGCAAGAGTACATAACCCCCCAGAGTGTGCAACGCCGATCCAGCTCTGTGTAGGGTCTTGGTCGAGCGGAATCGGATCTTCTGATGTCATGCGTACACTTCACACCAGCGCAAGGCCGGTCTCGAGGCAGGGCACCATTGTTTTTGATCCAAGAGTACCCGCGACTCCCCGGGTTCCCCTCAGATGTGTACGGTATTATGACGCAAAGATCCGATTCCGCTCGACCAAGACCCTATGCAGAGCTGGATCAGGCGTTGCACACTCTGGGGGGTTATGTACTCTTGATGTTAGCACACACGCACTCAATACATGTGACTATGCATGTTAGCACACACGCACTCAATACATGTGACTATGCATGTTAGCACACACGCACTCAATACATGTGACTATGCATGTTAGCACACACGCACTCAATACATGTGACTATGCATGTTAGCACACACGCACTCAATACATGTGACTATGCATGTTAGCACACACGCACTCAATACATGTGCGTACATGTACTTCTTAAAGCCTTACCCTGTACGCCCATTTTCCGACGCCACGCCATACAATCCATCTAGATCAAACAACACAGGACCATTATTTATTAACATGCAGCAACCACAGAGCACCTCACCAGAGTCCGTACACACATTCCCGCAGAGAAACGTTGCCAATCGTGGTATGCAAGACACAGTTGTAAACAAGACCTAGGCTATCTCACTCGGGGGGAAAAAACTGCAGGCTCGTCACCAGCAACATGTTGGAAAAAATCCACAATTACTTTCAATATCTTCTCATCAGGTGGAATACAAGCAACAAGAAAATGAACGAGAACAATGAATTTAGTAGAGCAAAGAGGTGATAGAACAGTGCAAAGAAGAGTAGCCAGAAATAAAAACAGTAAAATGCGTGACCTCATACACATAGAGGAAATGACAAAAAGGTGCAAGTGTGAAGAAGCCTAACAAGCATGCAATGCAGTGCTCTTTCGCCTCTCTGCTGTACTAAATCCACTGTGTTGGAATGTGTATGAGCAAAGGTCAAGGAAGTAGCAGTTGTATCGCCCATTGACAGCATGTGAACGTGTGGAGGTCACGCATCATGACTTTACCATTTAGATGCTCTGTACTTACCCCCAGTGCACACCTTTCATGCAACACATAGGTTTTGTGATAGGAAGGAACTATCTCCTATCTTGCATTTATCACACATGTACATTGCACTTGGCACACGTGTAAACTTTCTATACACACTATACTAGTAATTATCATGCTGGCGCACTTCTTTGTTCACAGTCACACATTATTCTGTAAGGTGCGACATTAAGCTCTTGCATGGCACTAGCTGTAGCATCTTCTAGGCGCTGGTTCTTGTCACTGAACCTTCTTCTAGATTCTTGCATATTCCGCTTGTGTCTCTTGTCAGGTTGCTGATACCATTATCACCTTGCTGCTCGCTATATAGGCACACTATGGCACTCACTTGCACATTGCACGTTGGTACTTTGTACGACTTGCACTCAGGACTTCTACATGTACTGAGTTCTTGGTTCACAGAGTTGAACAAGTTCAGCAAGATCTGCAATTTGGGTTCGAAAACCTGAGGAAGTTTCTAATACAGTCTTCAAGAATGATTGTGTGAGCTGCTGTGACTAGATGAGGATCGAGTCAGCGCATTGGTTGCGGGAAAGTCTGAATTGAGAAGGGATTCGGAACACACTGTTCTCATTCACTTTCGCCTCTCTGCTGTACTAAATCCACTGTTCCCATTCACTTTCTTCTTGCCTGTATTGCAAATACAATACTAGTAATATTATTATCCTTGTGAGGTCCCTGAGGTCCCTGAAGTTTGTTCTTTTCCTAAGTGCGATTGAATGTTGTCTGCAAGAAAACCCAGGCTAACACCAAGGAATAAAACATACCAGCATGTGAAATGCTTCATCCTCGTTTCCTTGCGTGTGTATGAGGTAGTTCTGCAGGTAGGTGTCATCAGACTGGACAAGCTCCTTGTCACGCTCGTCTGGTTGTGTTTCCAGCTCTGAAGTGACAAAAAGAGCAGCTTGGCATTAGCAAGTATTGCAAAGTGTAACACAGTAGCACGAAAAGAAGATTTCTGATTGACTATCATGATGACCAGTAGTACAACCTTGAGAAGAGCTAGTGCACTGAATTTGTACTGAAAGTTGTGCATGATGAACTCCGATCTGATCACAGAGTACACGGCAATTATAATTGACTATTTTTGTACACCAGTATCAACCTTGGGGCTGGTAATTTGGTTGATTGATAGGTCTCGAAAGGGGGGCTGAGCATGTACCGTATGTTCTGCCAAAGCATGCATGTGTATACGTAGACAAGGAACACATAATAAAATGCTGGGATGTACAAGTGGCATAGTACATGCAAGCACAAGTACTTTTTCCACATTGACCGACCTCGTCCTATATGCATGGACCCCGTAACAGTACTCCAAATACTAGTAAACATACCTTATTAGTAATTACATCGCTGTATGCATTTAAAGGGGAAGTGCATCGATTTTAATAACTTAGGTCCAGAAGAAAGACAATTTGACACGGGTTCGAATGGCATATCTCTCGCTTGCATGCGATAAGCTAAACTTGCCCAAATCGCCAATTGTATGATCCACGTTGTCATAGCGACCAGCGCAGTGATGACGCACATTCTACTTAGTTCCATGAGAGAGAGAGGTCGATCACTGCAGAATTCTCTCATTTTCAATTGTCTTATTGTATTCACGATGTGAAAGAAGTGCTGTGTTCAGTGCTGTGTTCAGTGCCGTGAACTGTTTATCGGACTTCTCCTGCATTTCCCTACGCTGACTGTAGCCTAGGAAATGGTTCCTCTAGGAGAAGATGCTAGGTATTCGCCATCTCTCCTGAGAACTTTTCAGCAAACTTTTTAAAAAACTACGACATTTCGTTCGTCAATCTCCACCACCCGTCGTCTCACGTGGCTTCAGAAGATGTTACGAGAGATTCATGTAGGAGAGTCGCCAGCAAGCATCACATTCATCTTCAGGAAGTGGAAAGAGCAAACGGCATGGTCCTTGGTTGGGATAAACGCTGAATGTCTGATTTGTGCCTTTCAGCACTTGGTTCGTCACTATTTTCGCTTGTCTGCTGTCTCCGCACTCCGCCTTTCTCCTGCCGGTCACGTCCCAGTACACACCGGAGAGGACTACTAATAAACAGTTCACGGAACTAACAGTATTGAACACAGCACTTTTTCACATCGTGAATACAATAAGACCAAGTGAGAAAATTCTGCAGTGATTGACCTTCTCTCTCGCGGAGCTAAGCAGAATGTGCGTCATCACTGCGCCGGTCTCTAAGGCAACATGGATCATACAATTCGCGATTTGGCAAGTTATTGTCTTTCATTTGAACCCAACTTGAAAAGGCGATGTACTTCCCCTCTAATGACATTGTGCATGCAGGGTACTATTATAGCCAAAAGGGCGGGGGGGGGCAGGGGCCGCAGCGTGTTTTTTGTTTGTTTGTTTTTTGGCACGCATTAGCCTGGTTCACATGAGCCAAGAGAGGTTGCAAGAGGTTCACCAGCGGCGCCTCCCGGCGATATGTAAATCAAGCTATAGTATACTAGCAATAGAAAACTGATGAAGAACACATGGATCGATTGTAGTTTGTACGGTAGAGGACAAACGTCGCGAATCGCCTGTAGCAACGGCGTTGACACAGGCAGTGGAAGAGCATCATGCATGTACATGTGTCCTACCATCACTGTGTGTTGACTCGACTACCTGCTGCTGCTGCTGCTGGTAGGTACACACACTTTGTCTCCTATGGTTTTATGGGGTAATGCTTCCCCTGCCCCCCCCCCCCCCCCCCACACACACGCTATTTTTGTTCCTGCCTAGACGTACTAGAAACCTGGCATGCAACAACAGTGCCACATTTGTTTCATTAATTTTACAATCGATGTAAGCCCATGCCTTGGTCATTGACATGGGAGTTATAGAGGTTTCTTTATGAAAAACAGGGAAGCACTGCATCACAGAAATCTGCACTTGAAAAAATAATCCAGTTGGAACTCAGATGGTGAGCCAAGGACAAAAATTGTAAAATGGAAATTGTTTTAATAGTTGGTGGACTCGATCGCATAACTTGTGCCCACAATTTCCATGTTACAAATTTAATCCAGTTGGCCTGGCCTTTCTGCCTTTCTGGTATGTGGTGGACACTGTCATCGATAGCCCCGAGATACGGAAAACGAGGTTTCACAAAATGATCTTACTCTGACATTCCTCAGAAAAACGACGCCGGAGCTCCAGCAGAGCTGGACTGGAATTGTACTGCTCAAAAATGAAAACAGAATGCAACAGGACAACACTATGGTCTGGAAAAATAATTTTCCCAATTGCCCTCCAAATGCTCACTAACCACCGAAGCCATGTGTTCCGTTGTCGTATTGCAAAGGGAGCAAACGGAAAAAACACTCTTCCCGTCGTATATCTCAACACTACAACAGTTACTGTACCCAAAGCTTCTCCTGGACCAGGCTATCGAATCAATACTACATGTACCAAGATCAAGACTACACGACAAGAGTGCATAAACTCTTGATTCTTGACTCTTTGAAAGTTTGATACACGTCGTCCCAGGTCCTTGAAAGTATTTTGCTTGTTCCACGATGACATCATCGCGCAACGGTCATGCATTTTTTAAACACAATATCAAGAGTACATAAAAAAAGGTTTATTTTTGAGTCTTGACAGTCGCTATAGCGCTATCGACTGCATGTACTCTAGCTGTATAGTACTAGTAGTCGAGTCATGGCAAATAAAATGGCCAGTTTAGTAAAATGGGTGGTGTCTGACATGATTACAGTTTACCTGGTTTACTGGATAGGACTCGACTTGAATGGAGAGGAAGCTGGCACACGACAACTACTTGTAAACGCTGGGGGTGAAAACGCAACCAAATCCAATTGCACTCTTCCAGTAACTACATGACTTGTACATGCACAGTGATTCGTCCCGTGGCTCACCACACACTTGCATACTGATGCATGTATAATTATCACTCTGCTCTTGCCCAATTAATTTCAAGTCCTATCATTTCTCACCTGTACATGTATATACACAGAAGCCTTGCTTGGTAGTTTAACATGTTTTTCGATTTGACAGCATGTTACGAGGCGAGCCGGGCCCGCGGGACATGTAGTAGTTTTTATTACCAGTGCAATTTTTCCGAAGTTTGTGCTATTATTTTTCTTACTATTCTTGTATCCTCCGAGTTTTTTTGCGGCTCACTCCAAGCCTACATGTCACCAGTATAAATAACTTCTATTGTAATTTCATCATTCCCTTTACTGTAGTCACGAATTCCATTGATAATTGTAACAAGAAAACGTTCTGGAATACTTTATTCGTTGCTATGGTTGTAATATGAGCCTGAGTGTGCCGGCGTCACAGTACGGTTTCTTATTCATTGCATTATAAATCCAATTGCCGGGTTTGATTTTCTTCACTGTTCACGGTCCGTGCTCGTAGTGCTCCCTCCCGGTATTCTCGGCATTTCTTGGGTGAAGCATCACTGCATTAGTTATCACGCAGCTAACTTAATCCAGACACCATTATTGTATTTCTTTGCATACATCATCATTCATAGTAATACATACACATACTGTAAGACATGTTATTATCAGTAACGAGTCGCAAATTTAACGATTGTCCAAAATTCAAAATTATATTGTCCAAAATTCATAGGTTAATTTACTTAATTAACGAGAAGATACGTTACCGATCTTGCGGTCTTCAGGCGCATCTGTACATAACACATATGAGGAATTACCGCCTCAACAGAACAGTTTAGTACCGTGATAGATTGAGTACACATAGTACATAATTATGATGTACTAACGAGGAGGCACATATAATAGAACAATTTCCTAAAATTGACCAATACGTGGATTAAAGGTAACGATTCTCACTCATTCTCCACGCTCAATAGCAACACTGAATAATATGATTGTATCGATTTCTGCTTAACGTATATAAGGCTTTTACAGTACTTGAACCACCTTTTAATAGTAATAATGATTATAGCTTATGCCTACATTCGGGCGTATTGATGTACGTAATCGTTTACCCTGTCGTGCCTGCCGCGCATGCCGGCGATAGGTATTTTCTGCAAACATGTGCTCGTGTGCAACATACACTGAATGGTAAAATTATCACAACCAAGAAAAATCGGAGTCAGAGGAAAAAAGGAGTCAGAGAAAAGGAAGAGGCAGAGGAAAAAAGAGTCGGAGGAAAATGAGAGAGCCCGAAGAAAAAAGAGTCAGAGGAAAATCAGAGTGAGAGGAACAAAGACTTGAAAGAGAGGAAAAAAGAGTGAGGGGAAAAAGAGTCAAAAAAGTTTTAAAGGAAAAAAAGAACTACTGCTAGTACCAAGAGTCCATTATGGACTCTTGCTAGTACTTGTATCTGGCTAGCTATCAGCTCTCTGAGCACGTCTTGGGTGCGCACTCCAACCAACTGAGCCTTCCAACTTGGAAGGTTCTAAGCTACTACTAGTATATGAATACAAAGGAGGGGAAGGTGAGCGCAACCAAGAGTGAGAACAAGCTGAAAGTCTCAGCTGTGAAGGACGCTGGTGGATGTACATGTACATGCATGTCGATGAAGATACTGGCAAGACCATTAGTTAGACAATACGGTCAAACCGTCAAACCATGATTCAAGGACGCATAGCAACATACCACACAACTTGCGTGACTGTAAAGATTCAAAGATCAATTCGTTAGTGGACATTATAGCGTAACTTGTAGTTCCTTGGTCCTTTTCTTTACTAGGAAAAACAGAGTCATGAAAAAAGAGTCAGAGGAACCCCGAGTCCTGGCTAGCGATAGATGCTACCAAGAGTAGATACTCTTGATGCTACTAAAGTAAATTCGGGAATAAATACTATTCGATGATGCCATCTTTATTCAGCCCGTCGATTCATAGTAGTAGTAGCTTCTTTTTTTCGACCAGACGAGACCAGACGACGCTTGCGAACACCAGCACGAACAGTTCACCAGCAACACCCTACAACAGCAAGTAGTTACTCCTGACAAGCTTGCTTCGTTCCATATTGAGATAGTGGGAACTTGCTGTTGTGGGGTGTTGCTGGTGAACTGTTCGTGCTGGTGTTCGTAAGCGTCGTGTGGTCTTGTCTGGTCGAAAAAAGAAGCTACTACTACAGTACTATAAATACTATCGTCAGTTGCACCACATTGCAGTGACCTCTTACCGGTAAGAGAAGAAGCTGGTACTGACATACTTCACAAGTACTAGTCACAAGCATTTTTTTAAACAACTTGATCTTTGGAAAAGTTTTTTAAAGGGGAAGGTAAGGCTAAAATCAAAATTTCACCAGTTGCAGTTTTCGGGGTGCTGAGTCGAATGGTCTTGGTCCGAGAAAGCTGAGACGCTCCCTTCCTACTTGAATCCCAATCGAACTCGCGCACTTCCACCGAAACTGGGTGACTGCGCCCTACTAGGTGGGGATTTGTATGCAAAATGTCACCGTAAAAGCGCCATTTTGTTCTTATAAAAGCACGGATGACCGCAATTCGCCCATACACTCATACCTCGTTTATCCGGGCAGTCCGGGACCTTGCACTGCCCGTAACTTTGAAATGTCCGTAACTCCAAATCATATACATCTTGATGGGGAAAAGGCCATAATAAACATGGCATGTGACAGAACATGGCATGTGACGTCACTTTTTCCACACAAAGTGACAAAGGAGTAGTAATATTTCCACTGAAACTTGCCCCCAGGGTGCCCGGTAGACCGAAGTGCCCGTAACTTCGGGGTCCGGATAACCGAGGTATGAGTGTATGTTGTAGTCTTTTGGACGCTGAGTCGACTGGTTTTGGTGCGAAAAGGCTGCGATGCAGCGTTCCTCCTTTAATCCCAATCGAACATGGTTGAACAAGCGGTCACGTGCTCCTGGGTGCCCAAATCACCTGGTCACCACGTCAGCAGGCGACAACTTTCACACCAAGGTTCAACTCGAGTTCAACTCGAGTGACAGGACTGCACCCAAAAAAGGTCAAACAGGCTAGTAAGTTGTACCCTGCAGGCACAGTGACCAGCTGACTGGTGTACGCAGGAGCACGTGACCGCTTGTTCAACCATGTTCGATTCGGAATAAAGGAGGAACGCTGCATCGCAGCCTTTTCGGACCAAAACCAGTCGACTCAGCGACCAAAAGACTACAACATATGGGCCAATCGCGGTCATCCGTGCTTTTATAAGAACGAAATGGCGCTTTTAGTGACATTTTGCATACAAATCCCCATCTAGTAGGGCGCAGTCACCCAGGTTCGGTGGAAGTGCGCGAGTTCGATTGGGATTAAAGTAGGAAGGGAGCGTCTCAACTTCCTCGGACCACGACCATTCAACTCAGCACCCCGAAGACTACAACTGGTGAAATTTTGATTTTAGCCTTAACTTCCCCTTTAAAAAAGAGTTGAGAAGGCTCAAGAGGAAAACAAGAGAGGCAATGTAACCGGTACTGACTCGTGTCTACCGCAAAGCATGCTTGGAATACATGCATATGTGTGTCCAACTGTCCATACCGTACACTGGCATTCTCAATTTGCGTGAATGTTGACACATCGTCTGGAAAGTGCACGTTTGTTCAAGACCAGAGAGGCGGTAAGGGACCGACCTGGACCAAGTTCAATGTAGCGTGTACTTGTTGAAGCTGCCGCAAGCAAATCGGCAACAATAGCTGACCAGAGTACTGGCAATACTAGCTGCTCTACAAGGCGCTGACGGATGTCATCAGGGCATGTGAATGGCAGGCCAGTGACATTAGAATAGACAGGACATCGTGGCATGGACACAACAACTGAGTCCAGCACAGAGCGCACCGCTTCCTGAGCACTGGCCATTAGGGGAGTGTGAAACGCTCCAGCGACGGAGAGACGCTGGAGCACTGATGCTCCCATGTCTGCAGCACAGCCTTCTGCCATATCCACGAGCTGTGAGTGACCTGCCACAGTGAATGCTTCCCGTGCGAGGAAGCTGCTGATACCTGGTGTCACACAATAACAAAGTGAGCAGTGGGCAGCAACAGCATGCCAATCAGTCACGAGTATAGAGAGAGCAGAGATCCAATGATGCACATCTCCCAGTATCAGCTCAACACGCATTACTGTGAATTTACACTGCGGGTGTTTGCAACCACGAGGTAGGCGCACATAGCGGGATATCCATTTCGGAGAGTTTCTCCGCTACCAGAGGACATACAGGGGAACATTGACACAGCTTGAGCGCTTCCCACGAGAACATACTCTGTGGTGTACTCTGATTTGCAAAACACCTACAATGTGTTAATGATAGCTGGCATAGACCTCGGTCCTACCGGTACGGCCATCATACACAGACATGCTGCACGGCCTCTGCTCTAACAATTAACATTGACCTAAAACTTGACTTTAAACTGCTGCTAAGGGGCTAATGATGGAGTCCACAAATTTTGGACGTGATCGTACAAGGCATATTACGAAATTTCATGGCAACAGCCCATGGTAACCATGGAAATGGAGCATGGAATTTTCCATTCCACTGCCATGACAGGCTTAGAAAGACATTAGGTCCTCATCACGATTCATGTGCCATGGTCAAAATTCACTTTGGACAGAGTTTCTAGCGCTCCGGCAGGAGCATGTGCGGCCATTTTGACAATTGATAAAATCGCACATATGCAATGCACTGGACATAGGTTTGCATTTTGCGCCATTACTTTGCCTTACAAAGACCTCATCTCAACAATTGTTTCAAGAAAATTCTCAACCAAAAGCACTTTTGCAGCGCGATTTCTTGGTTCCTACCGGTAGGATGGTATCAGGGCTCAAACAGTTAGTCCGATTAATCGTTTGTGTAAAGATTACGAAATTACTTTTTCGAGTTCTCGGAGTACGCATTTTTACAGAGTTTTGCAGTTTTACACCGTATCGTGTACGTACACATGCATAAAGGTACACTACATAGTACCATCCGTGACAATTTGAATCAACTTCACGCTGCCGAGTGAATGAGCATGCAAACTTGTGCATGTATTAGTAGTAATTCCGCAATTTCGAACAAGTATATTGTATTCATACTATACGTGTACTGCTTAAACTAGCTGCGCGTCGGACCGCTGCAGCTTGTAGGTTATACCCGATAAACCGACCGTTAGTGTAGCAGTTAATGAAAACCGTAGCCATTTGAGCCCTAGACGGCATGCAAGCTATCATTAAAGATGCAGCCTAATTTCATTTTCTGTTTCTCAATTTATGATCATTTTCCTCAAGACAGCTGTGCGTGACAAAGTATGTGTAGCAAAATGTGAGAAAGGAGATGGACTCCACGGAAAAAATGCCCCCAGTAGTTCATGGACATACTCCATGGCGCAAAAGCTCTCTAAGATCACACCGAACATCCCCCCGTGCACTAGGTATCAAGAGAAAACGGAGAAGGCATTCATATTTCAAAGCAACTGACCTAGGTACAAGGAATCCGGAGAATTACATGGGGCTATAGACTCGAGTCTCGTCTCTTCTTTGCAACGACGACACAAGTCAATCACATCAACATGCTTCAAACCGCGCACTGACAGGATAGCGCCAGGGAAGCGATCACTGGCATCTTGCATTGCACGTCCCCGGGCTTGAATTAACTGCATACCTATTACAGAAAGGCAGGATTGAAGGCAGGGAGAAAACTTCCGTATCACAACGACTGCTATTACCCGGATTCAGGAGGAGGAGGCAGAGTAAAGTTTTATCTACAATGCAAAGCAATTACGCTATCAATTCGTAACCCGAGCACAGAAGAAAATGTTAGTTTCCAGAAGCCACGTCACATGAATGGGTCACCACCATCCTCGTATACTGTACAATACTCTACACGCAGAATACATAATTGTGGACGAGTTGACTACAATATTATAAAAAGTAGTTTCACACGACGTACGTTTCGCCGTATTGTACGTGACGGCTCATCAGGTGTGCAAATTTAACTCGGATACTGAGCCAATAATAAATGTAAAATAGAAGAGAACAACACATTCGAATGAGTTATGAAGCAACTGTCCACGACTGTAAAAAGTTAATATTAATAAGCACATAAGTGAACATTAGTGCTGCCAACCAACTGGGTCTGTTTTGCGTTCTGCGACTTCTGATTTTCCGTATTTTGACGTGTTTTTTTTGCATACACCCAATGTGCTTCTGTGTGCATTGCCATGCTTGTATCGAGTTATTTTACGCTCATATGCTTGTCGGTGGCTGGATTTGCTAGTGCAAAACAAGACCACGACATAATATATAGTGCTACGCGTGGTCGAAGAATGGCATGCACTCGCTTTGGCACAGGGATATTCATCGCTCAGCTTACGCTTACCATGATGCTTCTACATACATATCTGTAGCTGATCGATCTTCTTCCATTTTCCGGACCATTTTTCTTAAATTCCGTACTGCGGACGAAGGAGTGATTTTCCGTACAAATACGGAAAATGCGACCGTTTGGCAGTACTGGAAAATGTATAAAAATACAACCCATAGGGAAATAGATGTCACAAGTCTGCAAAAGGCACCTACCTGCCTTAAAACTGATGCTTTTTGTATAAATAAGAGATGTGATTTCTCCCACGCTGAAGCCTGCAACTCTCAGAGAGGGCCATGATGGTCCACCCTGAAGAAACATAGAGTAGCAGATAATCGAGAAAGCTGGGCCAAAGTTCACAGAGTTCCGAAACATCAAGTCAATGATTAAACAGCAAAGCAAGGAGGTTCGGGCTATGCAACCCACGGTCAGATATTCTCGGAAGTTGCCTAATGTGAATTCCCAATACAGTGCATGCAGAAAGTGCTGGACACAAACATATTCCAGCATGATCAGTAGAGCACCAGGTGTAAGTTAATCCTTTTCGATAGAAGTCCAAAGTGTGTCTCATGAAACACTGTACAGTATTATTGAACATGGGGCCAAACCGAAAACGCCTCTCGTTTCGGGTAACCCGACCGATCGTGTTTTTGAGCACCAACTGAAACTTTCTTTATGTGCAGGTGGTATTTGCTTGCGCGAATGCATGGTCCTTTGGGACCGTTCTTTGAGTAAAGTGCAACATTAGAGATGTTCTGCTCTACGTTACGGGAACGCAACACGACGAATCCCGGGAACTTTCTTCGCGTCCCCGTAACGTAAAGAAACCTGTTCTGCTCTACGTTCACATAAGGAAATTATGTGGAATGTGTACAGGGGAATTTCCCTTTCCATATTTGGCAGTTTTTTGCCTGCATTTGAATCATGCCCAGCAGAACCGTACACATATTCTCTGCATGTACCACAACGCAGAGAACCTCATCTACGCATAGAAATCTGGACCCAATACACGCGAAGCCGTAGACTTTAACCCAGACCCCAGCTCTAAACGTGATTTCTCTACGTTTGATCAAGAGGTTTATGTACTCTTGGTTTGACGTATAGCAGAATCTCTCTTCTACTTACATTGTGTTTGTACTTTGCAGGGTCTAGCATCACGATCGTGAAGGACTACATCACTTTCTACTTTTTGAGCAGGTTGGCTGTGGTCAGCGAATGTTTTGAACACCACCAGTATGCATAATTTATAGCAACCTGGCGCTAGAGCGACGAGCTATCTTAATGTCTGTGGTGCCTCCTTTGCACCATAGATGGTAGCTCGGCTTGCTTAAAAAGCTCGTAGCTGTACTGATGGGGCCTTTATGGGCGAAACAGTTTGCTGTCTACAGCATCGGGTATCTGGAAATAAAAAGTAAACCCGGCCGACTGCTGAAATTCTGGCCATGTTACCCGACACAAAGACATTGGGCGTTTTCAATTACACATTCTGGATCCAGGCTTTATAATTCTCGGATGAACAGAATAAACGGATTGCGGCAAATAAACGAACTACACGTAATACAGTGAGTATCGTTTATAAAGTGACCGGGTGTAACGATATACAGTCAGACCTCGCTTAACCGCACACATCCGTTTTCCACGAAAATATCTGGATAGGCGAGGGAACCGGATAACCGAAAACCGTTTATGTTGGATGCATCACGTATGCTGTAAATATGTTACCAGCTATTTTCTTCCGGATGGCGAGGGATCCGAATAAAAGAGAACCGGATAAGCGAGGTCTGACTGTACCGGCTATAATGATAGAACTCGCCAAAATCAAAATCAAATCACAAAAAAATACAGCTAAAATATCACTATACACACTATTATCGGCTACACCGATATATCGCTTATTGTGATGGGCTTCAGGAAGCAAACCATATCAAATGCACAGGAAAATATCGCATATCCTGATCAAGAGTGATGATCACAAAACAAGTGTTCTTCCAATATAGTTCACTTCTTCCAAAACTGATCCAGTGTTGCCTGGATGCATCTGGCAGCAGAGTGAGCAGACGTGATCGAGAGAAAATTCTTCCCTGCATGCTGTAAGCAGCCACATGTACACGTGGCTGCTTTTCATGCTTTTTCCAGCATGTACGCATCATTTCATGCACAGTCATGTGCCATGTGTCAGTCATACATGCAAATCGGCTATAGTGATGCACCGGATATAGTGATAAGTTATCGAAAATCAAAGGGGCACGTTATATCCACTATTTACTGTAGTCGTAAAAGGGGATCACGTGGGATCCCGCACACCTTCGTGCGCATGTGGACCTAGCATGGTGTGTATGTCGAGTGCGCCAATTCTGGTGGGAGAATTAGCAATTCCGCCCGCTCTTCAGAATTGACGTCGATTCTGACGACGGAATTTGTGTAATCGAACGATGCATCCACCATAAACTAATTCTAGAACTGACCGGAATGTGTGTAATCAAACGCGCCCATTATTCAATTCGGCCTGGTTTGTTTTCTTTCTTTCTCTGCCCGTTTGTCTCTCTCTCTCTCTCTCTCTCTCTCTCTCTCTCTCTCTCTCTCTCTCTCTCTCTCTCTCTCTCTCTCTCTCTCTCTCTCTCTCTCTCTCTGTCTCTGTGTGTCTCTCTCTCTCTGTCTCTCCTCAATCATAACAGTGATTGACTTCAAGATGAGCTGACAATCACCTATGGTCATGAGCCGAATGCTCCTTACGCACATATTACTATTATCTTTGCCCTTCTTATCAGGAACCCATGTCAGTTATCCTGTTCCCGGGCAAAAAGGAATTCCACGTATGCAAAATTTCCATGATTTTGACGATTTCTTAGTGATACCTTGCATAGACCGTGGTCCTACCGGTAGAACCATCATACACAGACATGCTTAGTGGCCTGTGTTCTAATATTTGACCTAAAACGTGAACCTAAATTTTTGCTAAGGGACTAATGAAGGAGTCCACAAAATTTAGGGGGATAGTACAAGGGATATTTTTGAATTACAATCGCAACAGCCCATGGCAACTGCGAAAGTAGAGTACGGAATTTTGCACTCCACTGTCATGCCATGCTGAGAAAGACCATTATGTCCTCACCACAATCTGTCCCCACAGGATACCGCGATTCCGCGGAATTTTCCGCGTTATTGGTTATCATCCGCGTTTTCGTGAGATTTCGCATAAATCCCGCGTTATTCATGAGAATGAACAAGAAAATAGTGCATGCTGTTGAAAATGTACTACGAAGTCGTATGGGTTCATGAGTTTGTACGACAAAGTTGTATTCTTGCATGAGACTGCACGCTAAAGTTGTATCAGTGACATATCCCGTGCATAATGGCCGCATTAACCCGCATATTTGCCGCATTAACCCGCATATTTGCCACATAATGGCCTGTTTTCGCCCGCATAATTATGCGCATAATTTTAGGATTTTGTCCGCGTTATTCTGTGGGGACAGCACAATCGATGCGTCATGGTCAAACTTAAAATTCACTTTGGACATAGTTGCTAGCGCTTCAACCGGAGCACGTGCGGCATATACCGGTCTGGTATGCAACAGTAACACCATTGTACAAGGGAAAAGGTGAACGGTCTGACCCTGATTACAGACACCTATATCTCTTCTGAAAATCGTACCCAGAGTAGTCGAACAACTCCTAGCCAATGATCTGCGTGATTTCATAAATGCCACCGACTACACTAGCGCAAGACTGCCAAGAGTTTGAAGACCGTAGGAGTCGTAATATAATATTTACGACTCTCTGGTTGAAGATTATTTTGTAACGTACTCTGTCATCAACTCATGCTCAGCTAGCTCACGTTCTGAAGCGAGTATTTCCAAGCTGCTGTGAGGCTGGCCACAACGGCAGCCGGTTGACAAACGGCTGTTCGGTTTAATTCATCCGCCGGACCATCCATACATACACGAGCCAGATCATAGCCGAGTACCTCCGATGCTTCATCAAACATTTCCCTAACACTAGATTCTCTTAGTGATTCTCTGCACATTCCGACTTCTTGACTGCCCTGTCCGGGGAACAAGAACACCGATTCTAGGCCCTGGGTGTTACATGACCTGTTCCTCACAAGGGAGCAACTCAATGAGTTGACACGTAATTTTCTACCCAGGCAGCTCAACATCTCCACTTCAGTCGATCAGAATAAAAGACCCAAAAGATCAAGAAGTAGTAAAGCTGTTACATGTTCAGCGCAGTCTTTCTCTCTTTCTCAATTCTCTCACATGCAATTGTTTTCAAAATTGTCATTATTTTATACTATTTTATTAGTACATGTACACCGTTTTGGTTTGAAAAGAGTGCATTACCATTACAGTACATGGTCGATGGGGCTTGCCGATAATGATATCCCGTGCCCAATCAAAATCGGTTGAATCCGCGCTTTTCATCATTTTCACGTCATTTCCGCAATATTGTACCGGATTGAGGAAAAAGGTACGAATATTTGCATGTGTAAACCCAGGAAATCATCGGAAATCGTTGAAAATTCGAGAGAAACCTGTCTGAGGGAAGAAGATACCTTGAGAAGCGCATGCGCTGGCAAGAAAGAACCTGGAAAATGGCTTCGTCAGCTGGTTGTGTTGGTGAGTCTTCTACGCTTGAACGTCTTGCTTTAGCAAGAGTTGGCTGTTCACAGTCATGTACTTTGCTGTTGTTCAGTTCCGAGAAATTTCCGCCTCCTGGAGGAGCTGGAAGAGGGTCAGAAGGGCCACGGAGATGGAACCATCAGCTGGGGATTGGAAAGTGATGAAGATATGACAATGTCACACTGGACGGGTATGATTATTGGACCTCCCAGGGTAAGTTTATAGTGGAAACCTGACTTATATGACCGCCTTGCAACGAAGTAACGACAGATTGCTCTGAAGGGAAAATTGTCTTGAACATTCCTAAACCTGAATTCAAATCTTTGAAAATTGGTCGAAACTCATTGATCAATTTCCGCATGTTCAAGTGGAATTGAATGGACTCCGTTATGGTTTTTACATTGTAGTCTTCAATGGATAGCAGCATATCTCATTGTGCAGACTCGAACTGTCTTTGTTTGCTTCGTGTGTGTTCTGGGTAAAGTATTTAGTCAATATTTTAAAATGTAACTCGGATGGTGAGCCAATTAAATTATTAGTCATAACTCGTAACATTTTGTCCTTCTTCTTTTCACAACAATATTTTAAAAATCAATATTATTATTATGAAATGACCCATATTGAATTTTTACATTTTGGAACTGTCCCTTCTTTAAGTTAACGTAATTACTAATAACACTATCAAGAGTAGATAACGAGAGAATGTGCAACTCCGGATCTCTCCTGCACAATCTGCAGATACCCCCGCCTATGGCGGAATTTTTTGTTGACATCACCATTTTCCGAAAAACGCACATCTTGCCGCAGAGCAGTGTGAGAGCACGTGCTGGGCACCGACCTTGTAATGTAAAGCCCGGCCAAGTGCACGAGGCAAAACTTTCCAAAAGACTCGGCAGCGCGTGGGTCGTAGAAAAGATTACTTCAACAACCGTGGGCCAACCCATCCGGGAGTTGCACACTCTTGTTTATCTACTCTTGACACTATCCGTCTGAACATCGAAATTAGGCTTATGGATACGTTAACACACAGCTTCCGAAAAGTTTCAACTGCAGCTCGTAACCATGCTGTACCCGTCATGGCTATGAATTGAAGTTGTGGAAGCTGTGTGTCAGCGTATCCCCAGGCCTAATTTGTGTGTCCCTTCTTTTGTACTATTTCTCTTCTCTTGTGGTACTGCAAAGTACATAGTGAGAGTCCTACTAAAACGCTGCTTGGCTTTGAAACGTGATTTTGGAACAATGTAGACAGTGAACCTGCTGGACCTGACTACGCTCTACATAGTTACTGTTTTATATTGAGAATCGTTTCACGACGCATTCTTCAGGAAGGGTACTGGTATTGCCCAAAATTGTGTTGGCTTATCTGCATGCACTCCAGTGAAGTGTGTGTGTACTAGTAAGTCTAGTATCCTCTCCCTATCTCTCTTTCACATGCATACCGCTGTTGATCAAATGTGTGCTGTACTAAGGATTGCACAGCGAGATCTTTTGTACGGTTATTCAGGTCCTCCCTCGTTATAACAAGTCCGGGTAGTGCGTTCACCCCATTAGTAAATAGAAATCTGAAATCCCCTGGCGAAACGTGGTCGACACAACTATTTACAGGTCTGATTACGATATAATTCGTTAGTACATAAAGCTCGCTATAACAGCCTTTGGCTCATGTTCCTGGACTGCTAAACCCTCAGTATATGATAATAACTAGTGTTTAAACCGAACACGGATTCTTCGAACGAATAATCTATCGAATAATTTCGCCCTCCATCGAACGAATAATCTATATTCTATTATACGCATGATGGCATTTTTCAACACTTTTTCAGCACTTTTAAGTACTGTAGAGGCAGAACATTTCGTCGGTCAATAATTTCGTCCAACTCCAAAGAAAAGGAGTTCGTCCAGTTGAAAAATTTCGTCCATGGATCATAAGAGTGTATAGAAACGCTGGGCAAATCGACATTAGTCCTACATTTAATTTAGTCCAAAAGCTCCTTGGACGAAAAAGACGAAATTAAATTCCAGATGAATATTTCTGCTTATACAGTAGTTTTTTATAATTTTTTTACGAGTACGTACCCCCCATGGCCCAGAGTGTACAACGCCTGATCCAGATCTGCATAGGGTCTTGACTCTTGGTCGAAAGTGGTCAAAGACCGAAAATCACATTCACTGCATCCATGTTTCCCTCGTATGGAAAGAACAGAAGTAATACTAGATACCGATATCGCGATAGGAGATTAAAACTTGGAGGAGAAGAGATTGAGAAGAAATACGGCGAGCAGATCTACGCAGTGCAAATATCAGTAGGGTCAGCACTGAGCATACTGGTAGGTCGTTTTTTTTTTTTTTTTTTTTTTTTTTTTTCTTCGATTTCTGATAATTCCTACGACTATTCGATTATTCGTTCACCCCACGAATAATCTAAATTATTCGATTATTCGATTATTTGTTTCAACACTAATAATAACTATGGTCATTTTAATTCCCAAGGCCATGCGAAAGACGTTATGCTAGTAGCGTCTGGCGTAGCCTTTGTCCAGAGCGCTTTATATGATTGTATGTGTGTGTGCCGGCGCCAACCACGTGACTAGTTTCGCCAGGCGTCTAACGCGCAATCCCTTACATGTTCTTGTATTGCAAAGACGTTTCTATCCATTCGAATAACACTCATGATGACATAGGTAAAAACAACGCCTAGCGGGGGCCCTAAGCTTTCTTTTGCGTATTTTAAGAAACAGCCGGGTTGGAGATTTTCAATTATCTAATAATGAGTTAAAGTGCCGACAAGTTATGTTGTATCGAGGGTATCCCATAGAAGTACAAATCAGTGCTTGTTGCACCTATAGGTGCAAGTCCTGTTACATTGATAATAAGTCTCGTTATAAAATACTTACCAGTATATGATGGCCCAGAGATTATCTACTGACAAGGGAGGATCTGTACTGCTGTCGGGATCTTTCCTTTTTTTGTGTGTTCTAGACATCATGTGAAGGTAGAATATTCAGCCTCAAGCTCACTTGTGGTCCAAGGTACCCAGACGAACCTCCTACAGTCCGTTTCACCACCAGAATAAATCTGCCATGTGTGAATCCAGCTAATGGTGCTGTAAGTCATTCTTTGGAAATGTTTTGATTAGGCATGTACAAATAGGAATGCTGCTTCTGTTGCTGCTCGCCTATGAATGCGTTGATATTTTATTCAGTGTACTTCAGTATTTAAATGACCGACGAGGAGACAATAGTCGTAAAATAGCAATTAATGAAACCAATTGTGCACTCATAACCATGTATAAAACAATTATTAAAATGAAAAATTCCAGAACGTTTTCTCGTGACTATCATCAGTGGAACATCGTCACATAGTAAGAATCACTAACACAACCAGCTATATAGCTAGAATAATATGATAAGGAGCGTGAGAATGCAGCAGCTCGTGGTTATGCATGGTTATGTGCTATGCAAGCAAAAAGAAAATGTTGTAGCACTCACACTAGGGGTCAAACGGGTGTACCTTTAACTAACGAACGGGTAATTTTCTTAACGGGCGGGTTAACGGGTACCCTTTAGCAGCCATGTTTATTTTTTTGCGCAATTTTCACAGGAATCAAGATTTCAATTCATCTGTTCTCGGGTTGCATTTTGATATCACATTGTGATTCGTAAATCGATTGGTGTCTGACAGTCGCAGGAGTAGATGTAGTAGGTGCGAAAATGCAACAACAATGCCGACATCCAGCGTGGTGTTGTAAATAACTGACAATATACGATCCCAGCAGTGTTGCTCCGTACTGACTACTTCATCAAAATCCAAACGGGTACCCTTTTACTAACGGTACCTGAGATTAACGGTCGGGTACCCGGGTACCCGGTACACCCCTTTGACTCCTAACTCACACTCTTCAAAAAATACGCGCTCACCATTTTTGTCCACGCGCACCCACAGCTGCAACATTCATCTACTGCTACCATTCTCAGATCCACTGCATAAGTTCACACTACCCGCGTCATGCATAACCACGACCTGCTGCATTCTCACGCTCCTTACCATATTTTATATAGTGGTGAAACGAATATACCGAATATTCGAATACTTGTTCGGTTTGGCACATTCGAACAAATATTTCTCATGGCGAATATTCGTTAACCCGGTATGCAGAGTTTAGGCTGTCATCACACCATGGTACAAAGCGCTGCGTCTACGTCCACGTAAGGAGTCTTTGGTCGGTTGTCATGATGATCCGTATACGGGGTGAAAACGGGAGCAGAGGAAACGGGAGACGTAGACGTGGTATACGACTTTTTGTATGAACGTGCGTATCTCCCCCAGCCTTTTTCCGAGCGACCCTGTACTTCGATGTACGCTGGGTTCAAATTTCTCCAAAAACCTGACTGCGTGTACGCGTCAAGAGCTGTGCCTGTCTGATGACACGACCACCCGTTTTGGTTTTTTCACCATATACGTAGACGTAAACGGGAGTCGGAGAACGTAGTGTGATGACGGCCTTACCGGACAACTTCAAACTTTCGTAACTTCGCGAAATTTTAGGGATGAAACGATCATCCATTTTTTTTCTTTTGGAGTGTCGTTTATTATAAACGATCGAGTTATCGTAAAACGAGTATACTGGATATGTATGACATATCAAAATTTTACTGGTCTCCGGAACATGATAATAGGGACCTTTCGCACCACACGTACGGATACGAAACGAATGCTGATTCGTCACCTGGGTTCAAGGATTCGTCAGAGTCCCTGCAGAGAGCTCGTTTTCACGAATGGAAGCCTCTTCATTCGTGGCGCGCTCCGAATCCGTCAGGATCCGTCAGATTTAGTATGTACAGTGCCGGTATTTGCTGTGTTTTTGTTGGTGTCGCTCTTGATGAACGTACACAATGTACAAGCCCATGCCCACATATAAGCCCATCATATGGCCTTTTGAATCAGATATCCGGTGGATTCTGCGGCGTTTTGGTCACAACAGAGTATATTCATGTCCAGTTTGTGGTGTGGTGTTTCTTCCTGAGAATTTCTTCTTGTTCCTCGTTTGTTTTGTTATTGTTTGTACTAGGTTGACAGGAGAAGTGTGGCTGTGTTAGCTCGCTGGCAGCGATCCTACAACATCAAGACAGTGCTGACAGAACTGAGACGGTTAGTTTGGCATTTGTTTTGTTCATCTCAAGGCTAGAGCAAATAATAGTACTGAATGCTCTTCAAGCCTGTGTTGAGTAACGAGAAGGAGTCATACTCCCGGACACAACGGAACAACTTGGGACTGGTAGGAGTAACGACATTTATTATGGGAAATGAATAGACTGAGACAAAGACGAACGACTACATTATGGAAGAGAGAGATCGAACGAGAGAGAATGCAAGATAAAGGGCCTGGGTAGCTATGGCAAATATGGGTGCGCAAGTAGCTATCCAGGCCAACGGAACAATAGTGACTACGAGGATAAGTACGGGGTGCATACAGGCCAGCTTGGAAAAGATTGTAGAATGTACGGGAGGAGGTACCTAACATATCTCCCCTGCGTAAAAAAGAACCGCGGCCTTACGGAAAACAATAAGACAATGAGAAAACTAGGTTGAATTATATGGTGGTAAAGACACACCTGGCAATGTGGCGGTAAATACACGCCTGCCCACACACGCTCTCTAGGCTGCAACGTTCTGGCAGAGAGCTCTCCTCGCCACCACCACCTTCAGTTCGCGCCTGGCGCCTAGTCGATACATGGTTGGCAGTATCCGACATAGCATGCACACGCGCGCGCACACACCCACGTACACACATGCGCATGCACGCGCGCACACACCTGTCCTGTACTGTCGAGCCACTGCCACGAAGGTTGCGTGGGCCTCGGAGGGGAATAGGAGAACGCAGTCCCATAGACACACACACGCGCACACAAACACACACACATGTACACAACAAGTGCAAGTACACACGTGGCAGCTTACTACAAGAAAATCACACAAGTTCGGATGTTGGCATGAACTGTATTCACAGTTTGTCATACTGTCTCGGGCATATGAGGGAGGAGGAGGAGAGTGCGTGACTCAGACACAATGCGCTTCGACATGTTAGCACATGCACCGGTTTCGGAAAGTGGCAGAACATGACGGATAGAGAGAGAGAGACACAGAGAGAGAGCACCAGCGTTCCAGCTCAAGCTCCACATTTCTAGTTGCTTCTCCTGGTCACAGGAAACACAGAGCAGGGCTCAGGCAGTGCCGAGGAAGTGCTTGTACTTGGTGCAGTGTCGTGAGCAGGATAAACTTCCAACACCTCTACACAGTGTAGCTCTTCAGGCTCACGCGAAGACTCAGAAACCGGAATATACTCTACATGATGATTGAAAGTCCAGCAGCACAACAAAACTTCCAAGGACTGGTTTGGCACTAGCTTTCGTCTCATTGGCGTGTGCTCAGCCAGTTGTGGAAAGAAAGAGTAGACGTTCATTCCTCGTTCAACCTGCAATGAACTGGAGACAACACAAACCAACAAGACGACGATGGTCATCAGCTCATGTGTTCACCACCGCAGTGCTACCATTCACTTTCCTGCTCCAAATGCACTACCAGGCTGCATGGTACCACGATGTGACGATAATAGGCCGTGATTTGCATTTTCCAATGATTAGGACTGGGACCATTTCAATTCTTCACACTTAGAACACCTCAACTGTTTCAGAAAACAAGGGGCAAGATTTGATATGGATTATGTGGTTGTTGGCTATGTCACCATTTGAAAGAGGGTTGCAACCGTGATAGAGCTGTAAAATGAGTTTAAACCTACGTATTGCATGGTATACTCAGCAAGTACTCAACAGTTGGCGAGCAGAGAGTTTCGTGCCAAATTCTGTCCCAAGGTTGTGCACAGCAAACAACTTTATATATGCTTAGCCCTACCCTTGTTCTATACGTACCCGTTGTGCCGATCGAGCCTGAGCCCTCTACTCGACTCCACGGTCCAATGACTTTCGGTCATCATGGCCAAATTCAAGTCACTCAAGTGTTGAGAAGTATGTACGTCGTCGCACGTGGCATGTGTCAACATATATAAATATGTATACGATAGAAAAAGAACTACTGAAGAGCAGCCAACTGGTTTCAGCATTCTCCTTCAAAGGATAGGTCGGTGGCAATAGTGACTTTACTCCCTCGCACCCAGATGCTGATTTTTTGGAAACAAGTTTCTATACTTCCAATGGGAGAATCCGACATGGCAGTGCATTTTGGCGTGGCCAGGTCAAATTGTAGAATATCGCATCGAGTGAATTGCTTTATCTGAGAGAGGAGATGTTCGTGCCCTTGAGACCCGAAGTCCCGTTTCCATACGACAAAATTTAGGAGCTCTGCGCTCAGCGCTTTTTCAGGGTATGAATTTTGGGTTGTTCTGGTCGGGTCGCAGCGTCGCAGACTATTCCATCGTCTTCAGCGTCGAAAAACTACTGGCCATGTGAAATTACAAGGTGGTGAGACGCTTTCGTCTTCCTCCACGAACGAATTTGTTCTGCGCCAGCATACCAAAGTATGCAATTTCGTACGCGCAGTTCGAGTGACGAGGCGTGTGCACTGTACACTGTACTGCATGCACTGACTGTGCGGTCGTTCGCGATTCTCCCATCACTCCCATTCATTTCTGTTTCCAGCAAAAGTCCAACTTGGCGCACTTCAAATCACTATAACTCAAGAATGGCTGGGCCGATTTGAATAATACTTGCAGATTTCCTATGTACTACGCCTGGAAGAATCGAATGAGACCAAAATCGAAGCAATCGGAGCAAGTTTTGGAAATTGGGTGTAGTCACTAGTGGCAGAGGACCAAAGCCGGACAATAGTTGGAAATTCTCAGCGTTGAACTTCTACAGGCTGTAGATACCTGGAAAAGCTCGATTTCCCACCACGGAAAACAAATTATTTAATTAAAAAAAGTCTTGATTTGGGGTGCTGGTGCTTCGCCTGAGTATTCTACATGCAGCAAGCAAAACAATTTTTGGTTCTTTTTTCTATGTTCTTTTGTTCTCACAGGCTTATGACAGCGAAAGAGAACTTCAAACTGCAACAACCTCCGGAGGGTTCCTCTTTCTAATTGTTGCTGATTAGTGTTGCTTGTTGCAAATGGTTGGTACCATTAACCATGTCAAAGGGTGTGTGCCCTGAAGGTTTTTGATACTGTTACTTGGAACACTTTACTTGGATGCACTATTTTAGTGCCCCTTGTACTCCCATTTTTCTTCATCACCGCCACCAATGCCACTGGTTCTCTATAGCTCAGGGATGCTCTGTGCTGTATCATCCACTCTTACTTTTCATATACCGTACAGTCACTTGTTTTGCCCTAAACTGTTGTCCTGATAATCATGAACCACAGTGTGTCATTGTGCTTAGGATGATTTAGCTCTTTCTCCCCTTTGTTCTTTTGCGTCCCGGTCTGTACACTCGTCATGTTGATGTCACGTTTTGTCTGCTTTCATCACCAAGCCTCCCCCCCCCCCCCATTCTCAATGGCATTCTGACTATTCTGACTGTACATGCAATTGTATAATTTCACACAAACGACTTGATAACATGTTTTGTATAGTTCTTTTTTTTATAAACCGAAATTCCGAATACGAAAATGTGTAGATCTCCACGTTTCTTAGAGCTTGTAGCGCATAAGAACAGAAAGAACAGTGAAACTTCTGAACCCAATGTTGGTGTTTCTGTGGGCATGCTTCTCTGTTCTTCTGTGCCTCCACTCTTTGAAATTCCATGACATGTATGATCTGCCACGGCGTATCACCACCGAATACAACGGTACTGCTCAATGAAATCCAATCGCGTCACTCAAGTTTGCACCTTGCACCTTTCCCCAGCCCATTGTTCGCAGCAGGGAGTCCTAATATTTTACGACTCCTACCTCGAAGCATATAGCAAAAATAATTGAAAAAAAGAAGTAAATAGTTGAAGACGATGTTTCAAATTTCGCCAGGTCGTGAAAAAAGCAATCCCCGGATCATGAAATGTGTGACGTGTCGCCTCATGGTAGACTCCCTGACTTGAGCTGATCTCTTGTCTAGCCTATACCAGGGAGTCGTAAAATACTTTTTGTATTTTACGACTCCCTGGCCTATACTATACTCAGTATAGGCTCAGCTCAAGCCACGGCTACATGTAATGATTATGGCGAGCAGAAAGGTAAATGTTTTGTAGCAAATTTGCTCAGGCTACTACGAGTCGGGAGCCCTACTTTTATTATTAATTTTTTTAAATAATAATTGCCTCATATCATTCCATAACCAGTTTATGGCCCCTTAGGCCTTGCTCATACTTGGTCCGCGTCAGCGATATTGTCGCTTATCTTTCAGCTTTGTTTATATGTCGCCAATGCTTACTTGGCAGCCCATTTCATCCCAATTGTGGTTAGCAAGTTAGTTTGCTAGTACCTGAAAGGTCTAGCTAGAGTTCGAGTGGATTTCGAGAGCGACAGGTGGGTGATTCTGATTGATACAGCGCCGCATCAAAATATCTTTTTACGCTGTGCAGGCAAGAGCAGCGCAAGCCACAAGAAAGTAATCGGCTACTCGGAATCAGCTCCATTTTGCTGAACGGCCGAGATCGCTCACTTCAGGGATCGCTCATCAAGCTGAGATCGCAGCTCCCTTACCTCCAGCTCAACGCTCTGAGTATCCAGCGCGTCGTGGAGATTTGCAAGTACTGTACGCATCGTCGTCGTTCAAAATAAAATCTTGCAAAGAACGGCGTCTGATTTGAACCACACAGGCTGTCGTGCTGCCCACGCGAAGTCCTATAGAGAAGGCGACCGTCACGATCGACTTCTCTTTAGAAAATAGACAGGCAGCGGAGAGGAAGAGAGATGAGCTTGCAAAAGCAAGAGAGTCGATCCCGAGCAAAAATATTTGTCGCCAGCGCCGAAAGCAGCGACGAGGAGGACCGAAAAAAGTAGGAACCCTTCCTTGGACAATAAATTCCTCGCAGCTAGTTCTCATTCTGTACCTTACCGTCCATCGTACCAACTTTTATCACTTCAAGTGCACGCGTTCATGTCCAAAGTCTAAGTTCAAATTGTCGAAAGATAAGCGACAATATTGCTGACGCGGACCAAGTATCAAGAGTAGATAACCCCCCAGGGTACTAGTATATACCCTGGGGGGTTACATGTATCTACTCTTGCTCATATGCATATACCAAGAGTACATAAACGGTTTATGTACTCTTGCATATACCGTAGATCTACTACTAGTAGCAAGAGTACATAACCCCCCTCTTGCTAGTACTCAGTACTACCGTACTGGCAATATATGTTGCCGCGTAACGCGTAACGCAGGGGGAGCGGCGTAACGCGCGACCAGGCTAGTGCGACAAATTTTCGTTGAGTTCGTAACGCGCGTCCGGCGGGGTGCGGCGATCTTTTCATTGCAGTTTGCACTCCAAAAAAAAGGCTGAAAACTGTGAAAGCACGTGTACCATGGTGTAGATCTACCGCGTGGTGAAAAGTCTCCAGCATAGCAGCAGTGATCTGGTGATGGCCATTATGGCTCGAGCAGCGATGACGACTCCAGCATGCTAGCAGCAGTGATGACTAATGATAGCCACGGTGACTTTGTAATAATTTGTAATAATATTACAAAGTCACATATTATGTTGTACACTCATTAACTGTGTGAGTGACAGTAGTTTTTGGAGGAAGCGCTCTTCCCCTATATCACTTTCCTTTTGATGATCTTTTTGTGAACAGATCACTTTGATAGTTAAAATATACAGTCTTCTATTGATATCGTTGTCGCCCTTTGCCGTCGGGTTTGTAACAGTTGGATAGCAACTGAATTTCTGTGCCTTCAATGTGGATGAAAAGAAAAAATGATGCGGCAAAAGCAAAAAAATGATGCGGCAATAGCAAAAAAGTGATGCGGCAATAGCAAAAAAAAGGACTCCGGCAATATAGAAACCTGTGTAACGGCTCCTGTGCGACTTTGCATGTAACGCCCTGCGTGCGGCAAACATGTAACGCTTCATGGCCTCACTGCAGCAACATTATATTGCCAGTACGGTAGTAGTAGCTCATGGACATACGTATATAAAATCGCGACGATGGAGTCATCATCATGATCAGTCGGGGAGATGTCCTATCTAGGACATCGCACTCTGAATGAGTCTGATTGGTCACCTGTCCCAGAGTTGTCATGGAAGCGTCGGTCGCGCACACGCGATGAAAAGAAGTGCTGCGTGAGTATTTCTGAATGTATGTGGAGGATGCACGATCGTAATGGCGATGGATTTCTTTCCGAATTGGTCAAGTTTGAGGGAATAGGCGGAGAATATCAGACATCGGCGGGGATTGAGGTAGTGTATATTCGATTCTCCATCGAATACCCGACCGAATGGCCGTTTTCGTTTGGGGATTTAATGTGGGGTTTCTCGTAGCCACGCGGCGCTTCTTTGGAAACGATTGGTTCTAATTTTGAATATTTTGCCTTTGGAATGTTTCTTCACCATGTTCACGCCCCGTGTGTTCATTTCGCCCCAAACCTGGCCATGCAGAGGAGGAAGACGAGCCAGCAGGCGCTAGGCCCGTAAATTACTGCCTGGAAGATATTATTTGGCCAAAGCTTGCTGTTGGCGTTTTTGATTTCTTGGATACGACAGCTCTTGGCTAAAACTGGACCTTGGACGGTCTTTCTTGGATATCAACCCAGGACGTGGTGGTCATGGACGTATCGCCATCGCTTTCAGCCAGATCATTCTGCTGCCTGAAGCCAATGGCGAAAGTAAAAACTTTATCGCAGCAGCAGCTACTGCTCTGCTGAAAGTGCGAACACAAATTGCTTCGCCAATCCTCTTGTGCACTTGCAATTTTCAATGTGACCAAAACGACTCGCTTGCCAGTTCCTTTGTCCAGGCGTACTCCACAACGAGGAAAATAAAATTCGTGAAGGCAAGAGGCAAGATACGAATCTCGACTCGCTTGAGGCAAGCCGCCAGGAGAACGACAACTAATAATTACTTTTGAGACGAAAGGCCTTCGTTGCGTTTGTTTTGAGTGCGACATGTTCATCTTCCTCGGACGCGACACAAAGTTTTGAGTCACGTGTCACGATTACTATGGGAACAGCATAGTATGTATGCTGGGGCATGCTGGGTTCCGTGATGTCCTATCTAGGACATCACCAGGACTGATGATGACATGACATGAGTCATGATGCCTTTTTCGGTGGCACAAAAATCGGGCTTTTCCAATTTCAAAATCTGTTATGGCCAAGCTACCGCGGTCGGTATTCACGTGCAACTGTTGCATTTTCTCTCTGCCTCTGGCGCTCTCTTTCTTCTTCTCTGCCTCTCACTGACTCTATTCTGACTGGAATTTCTGAGTAAAGAGTTCTCTCGCTAGCTTGAAGGGTAGCAAGGCTCGTTTGCGTGGAATCTGAAAATGAGCAGTTCGGCGGGTCAGCCAGGCTCAGAGTCTAACAACTCTGACCATACTGCCGAGGTTAATCCGTTCGAGTATGAATTGGACCTGTCCTGGCCACAAATAGTGAAGGTAGGAATCTAAACACTGCACTTCACCCTATGTTGTATCGTGGTCGTGCTCCAAATAATGATCACTTACATGATTGCGTAGTGCCCCGAGCACTCTCGGCATACTGGGTTCATCCTTTTGTGGTTGTATTGATGATAGGAGCAGTGCTTTTGTCAACATTTCTGTCAATATTAAATTGCAAAAGAACTTTTCAGTGTTATTTCGTTTAAAAAAAGCTATTAAAAAATGTGCTATAATGCTAAAAAGAAAGACACACTTCAGGCTCAAAGACATACCCCGCTCGGTTCACATGGGTCACGCCAAGAGTAAATAAGGGAGCTTTAGTGTTGGTTGAACTCGGATGGTGAGCCAATTAAATCATGGTGAAAAAAGGAGAAGGACGAAATGTTGCGAGTTATGACTAACTATCCACCAACGTAACCAGATCTTATACAGTCAGTAGTGCGACAAAATGGCACAAAACTGACAAGCAGTACTGAGACATTCGGCAACCCGACACCGAGCTCCAACACTTCTCCAAGGCGCAAACCAACAACCTTCCAACTTGGAAGGCTCAGGTTCGGAACGGTCCAAGAGGGGAAAGAAAGCACAACGAAGAAGAGCACGACCTTCGCCCCACGGCAACAAAGAATGCCGAACGTTACTGGATGATGACGCAACTAGTAAGACTATTGGACATACCGACCTTACTACAACTCGACGACGCAAAGCAACAGACCACCCAACTTGGGAGGCTCAAGTTTATGTATTAAACAAATAAAGGGGAAGCTAAGCGAAGACGAATTGTGACAAACCGAAACGTCAACATCCTACTGAACTCCACTCCACTGAACGCGAATGGAGAGGAAGCAGATATGGGCAATGATGGCCAACAATTTTAAACTTGTACTCTTCTTAGTACACAGAGCGTATCACTCAGCATATCCAAAGAGTACCTACGAGTAAAAGTGTGTGTAAAATCTAAAACTATTAAAAAAATAGAAAAGAAAAGGGGACAACGTCATACTGTGCCTGGCTACTGGTATTATTATGGGCCATTCATAATTGTTGCCTGTTACAACATAGTCTGTAGTCATGCAGGCATACACACCGTGACCTGCCCACACCCCTCTCCTGGAAGCGTACAGACGAATCTGAGCATACAAATCGTATGAAAAGCGTGCAGCGACGACCAGGCCCTCTCTGCCCCACTGCCTCCTCTGTACACTCTTGGTTATTGGTGACAGCAAGAGTACATAATCCCCAAGAATGTGCAACTCCAGCTATGGGGTCTGCGTCTCTGCGATGCCAGAACTTCACGTCATATGACGAACCCGTACACATTATTTGCACCCTGGCCCTGTGCATGATAGATACAGGGTTGTACGCAACCTTGCTTTGGCTTCAACTCTCCTGTGGTCACTTTGCACTATTTGCCAGCGTAACCGTTTGAACCATGTCATGTGATGTGAAGTGCTGCCGTCGCAGCACTATATAGAGGTTGTATAGGCAGTTGCACACTCTTTTTAGTTATGTACTGTTGGGGACATGTATGGATTGCTTCTAAATTTGTACTGTGGCTAGAGGGTTGTGTTGCAATGGAATTTTGGTCTTCTGTTTGTTCACAGATTGGCATAGGGGCTGTGATACTACTTCCCATCCGTCTCTTTCTCACTATTTTCGTGCTGGCAGCTGGTCTCCTTATGTGCCACACGGTATCGCTGGGGCTGGAGACGAATGCAGACGGCCATTACGATGAGCCCATCACAGGCTGGAGACGGTAAAGGAAATCATGGACGTATTAGTCTAGAATAGGCGAGATAGCAAAGCGTTTTATGCATATGCACCTATCCTAGATCGGATGTATTGTCAGGAAAGACAGAAGTGCCAGGTGTCGACACTCCACTTCTCTGCACTAGAAACTAACGTAAATACTGTTGACCCCTCCCGCTCCGTGTCGCTTCCCGGCTGGTTTCTTCAGCTGGGGACGGGAATTAAATCAAGGCTGTCAGGTACAGTGTGATATACAGCAACATGAAAGGTCAGACTTGCCGCCCTGGACTGTGCACGTTTCATCCACAGGCACACTCTCACTGTCACGTATTATGTACAGCAGTGCATGCGTTGGTTCAACATCGTATTATGTACAGCAGTGCATGCGTTGGTTCAACATCGTATTTTGATGTACATGTATACGCTGAAGTCGCTCCACAGGTAGAAATTCAATGGGGGGGGGGGGGGGGGGGATCAACAGTACTTGTACCGTAAAGTCCGCTGCAACCCCCCTTTATTTTGCAAGATCTGCTGGCCTGTACGCACTGACCCCATGCACTGTCACCGCTGCCGTACGAAAGTGCATCTCACACCGTAGCGCAAAGAGCCCTTTCTACGGTAAACTATGTCCACTTTGCTGGTGTCAAGATCTCTTCAGGCACTAGCTACGAGCTAGCTCTTAGTGATGATTATAATATTGGTTGTTTTATTTCGCAAATCCAAACTGGAGTTTCTTCCGAATAACAAGGTAGTGAAGAACATAGCATTGCAGGAACCCAATGCATGTACACTTCTGACGGTGTTTCAAGCCATCATTTCCAAATCACGCAACGTGCAAAGACCAGGGTTTTTCCCGAGCAAATCAGTCCAGAGTTTTCAACAAGATGCAGGTGGAATCCTGACAATTCGAATATGGCTTAATTCAAACATATCGCTTAATTAGGAGTTTTTCCAGGACCAATTTCTATCAATACGATTCCCACATAACAATTTCTGGTAATTCGAACCTCGAACTGGACATGTCCGGTTAATTAGAAGTTCCACGGATTCCGCTCACATAGAAAATGTGTGAGAGTTGTGCTGATAATTCGAAGTTAGCAAAGTGTAATTCGAAGTTCACTGTACACTGTACTGGTCAGTTCAGTTTGCATGAGCAGGCTGTGCTGGTCAGTTCAGCATCCGTGAAATCTGTGTCTAAGGTCCGTAGCGCAACTCTGCGTGACCATGAGAGCATTTTGACATACGTATTGTGTTGTGGGTTCATGTTTGGATAATTAGAATGTCCGGATAATTGGAAGTTTTTTTATGGCATTAGACACCCGTAGCAAACAACGGTAACGCTATTTTTACGGTACTCGTACCTTGATCACCCCAATAGCGTTGAAGCTGCAGCGTAAAAGCGTTATGGGGGCTGATTTATCGTTGTGACCAACGTTACCTGTTTTGGCCAAACATTGCATAGTCCGTACGCATTTCACCTTGTATCGCGTACTGTAAACCGTGAAATTATCGCGATGGTCTAATTTCTGCGAAATTCGCGACCGCGTGAAAATCGCGAAATTTAGACAGCGCGAAAAGGAGATCCATGAAAGGTTTAGCAAGAATGCCACAGGTTTAGCAAGAATGCCATTCTGCAATCGCAAAATTAAAACCTCGCAAACCTGTCCGGATTCTGAAAACGCGAACTAAAAACGCCGCGAAAATTTCACGCTTTACAGTATATGGTGACGTAAATAGTTGTACCGCGCGAAATGAAAGCTATTCTCGTGGCAACAGCGTACAAAAATAGCGTGTATCTTGCTAAAGGTCGAACCCAAATCTCGGTATTTTCCCCCTCACGGTAATACCGTTACAGCATATCGTTTTTTGCTAAGGGTGTCTATTTTGAGGTTCGAATTATGAGGATTCCACCTGTAGCAGCGACTTTGTAGCTGTAGCTTCTGTCATATCCTTTCTGTTCTCCTTGCAACTTCAATACGGCAACAGGTCAAGTCATTGAGTGACGCTTCGTCAGAACAATCCTATCTCAGTTAATCATCGTTGCATTCAGACAGCACGACATCGTGGCACTGCAGCGATTTCATGATTTAAAAACAGATAGATTCTACGACATTTCCACTTGGAGAACGAACTGATACAAAGACGACTCATTTATCGAATGAAAGGAAATCACGACAGTAGTTTTCCTTTGATGCAAGATAATGACAATTGCTTTTGCAGAGCCTCCTGTTAAGACATCGGGAGTTTGTAGGCATTACAGTTGTTCTCGTCACGTTCAACCCTCATGACGGTTTTGCACAACTTTATTGACCTGAAAAAAGACGAAAATAGGATGGACCTGCTGGGGTGGGCGTTTGCAGCAGACTTTACGGTACTCGTACAACAAGGAATTCTGGAAATATAGACCAGTTGGTCAATATCGCTTCCTGTCATTTTGTCTGCTTCTACTGACGTTAGACCTTGCTGTGGTATTGTGTTGCTGCTGTGTGGTTGTTTAGGGCTGTGTATAACGTATTGGTACCGTTTCTAGCCAGGCTGTGGCTTTATGTGCTGGGTTTCTGGTACATTCCATTCAAAGGCAAATTGGCGAAGAGCGACGAAGCGCCAATCTTCGTCATGGCGCCACACTCGAGTTTCATGGACGGTCTAGTGCCTCTGATCTTCCCAAATTGCTACAGTGCAGTCACCAGATTTGAGAACAGAACAGTACCAATGCTTGGACGTAAGTGCAGTAATGTTTCATGGTGGTGTGTCTCTGTCTGTGTTGTGCATGACCCATGTAATGTGCGTCTCCATCCATGCTCTGCGCGATCCATAAAATCCAGCCTATTTGGGGTCTCAACAAATTAATTTTATTCCCGTAGCTATGCAAAAGACGTTATTTCAGTAACGTCTGGCGCTAGCCAGGGTCCACGCAGCTTTAATTCCATGTTCGTTTGTTTGTTTGTGCCATCGGCATGCCTGGCGCTATCCCGTACCTGTCCCGTACCGTACCATCAAAGACATCAATACGGTGTTGTACGGTACAGTCAAATCTGCCGTTAACGACCTCTGCTGTAGGCAACCATCTACCGTTAGCGACCGATTTTCCGTGCACCGACGGTTTCACATACAAACTGATCTGTCCAGAGCGACCATCTGCTGTGCGCGACCAGCGACCGCGATTTCATGCACAGTGGCTGCATTCAAATCTGCTGTAAGCGACCGCGACCCAGGTTCAGTCAGGTGCAAAACTGTACTTGCCAGTGCGCTGTCAACTGCAAGGTGTGAAAATGTGCTGTCTTGCAAGTGCGATCGACTGGCCCTGGCCTGTACTGAGGCTGCGCTGTAGCCTTGACAGCATACTGGATCTGGTCACACAGGCGACTGACATTATTACAAGGAGGAGATGCTTCGCAAGTCCGAACTTGAACAGGGAAGCCTTGACAGCTGGCTGAACATGTAAAAGATTAGCCCTGGTATGTGCACTATTCTTGGGTTTGTGCACCCCTATATTCTATTGAATATCCAATAAAATGATATTAAAAATCACATTATTCTCGTCGATTTGAGTACATGGAAGCATATATGCATGCCCGGTATGCCGGATTTACCATACATCTGCCGTAAGAGACAATCTGCCGTAAGAGACCGCTTTTTCTTGCACCAAGGGGCGGTCGCTTACGACAGATTTGACTGTATAAGGATGTCGTATGGCATGTCGTACAACAGTACGATGAAATTGTGGGAGAAACCAGCGACCGCTTGGGAGCGCTGAACATTACAAAAGTCTTGTGAGTGAGAGTCAGGCCAAGTTTCTGAAGATCAGTAGCGAGTGCTATCCCGAGCATTATGTTAGCATTACAAAAGCATAGACAGGATGCGTATTATAGGACACCCAAGTTGCTGAAGATCAGTAGTCATTGCTGATAACGTGCAGAAAAACTAAATCCGCAGCCTCTTTTGCCGTCGGAGAGGATGCGTATTATAGGAGACTGTAAAGTTTTGTAATGTGCTCCACAAGCAACCATGCATTCGGCCGTCAGCAACAGTTAAGCACAAGCACACTATCAAGGCAAGGACATTATTGCATTATTGTATTGAATCGTATTGTATGGAATATAATTTTACCTCATTGGCTCAGCAGGTCAATGTATTACTATGAAAAGGCCCGAAAATCCGATTATGAGGGGCAGTTCTAATAACATGCATGATGAGCTAGGCAAAAAGCATAGCGTAGGGCCCTGAGCTTCCAAGCTCGCTCGTTTTGACATTTTTTGTACTTGAAAGAACTGCCGCTCGTTGAATGTAAGTGGAACCTGGACCACTTGATCCAGTGTGGTGAGCTCTGGAACACAGTCATGCCTCAATTCATGGTGTATTCTAGGGTATTCCCCTGTGTCTACTACTACTCCTCATCCCCGCCCCATCACACGTTATTTCAATACATGTATACTTGCCCCCTGTACACATGCAGCTCTCATAGATGTAGTCGCACCCATCTATATTCGCCGTGAACGGAAGGAATCACGTCAGCTAGCCCAGCAGGAAATTGTTAGGAGAACTAAGCAGGGAGGCTGGCCACCGATTATGATCTTTGTTGAAGGTTAGTCCACCTACAAAACTACCAGCAGCACATTCTTGTTGTAACTTGAAGGGTGCACATTGATTTTATGTATTCCATTATCAAACTGCTTTTTGGTTTATTGACGAATTAGTTTATGCTTGTAATTGCAATGCCTGAACTTTCATATGCCTGAAAGTAGCTACTTTGCAAGCTGAAGCTGATTGCATGTATACTGCACAATCCCCCTTTTTTTTAAAATTTTTTTGTCTCTCTCTCTCACTCTCTTTTCATTCTCTCTCTCTCTCTCTCTCTCTCTCTCTCTCTCTCTCTCTCTCTCTCTCTCTCTCTCTCTCTCTCTCTCTCTCTCTCTCTCTATCTACCTCTCTCTCTATCTATCTATCTATCTATCTCGCCCCCCCCCCCCTTCTATCTTTCGTTCCTTCCATCAGGGACATGTACCAACCGGAGAGCCATGCTACCCTTCAAGGCCGGTGCCTTCAGTCCTGGTGCTCCCGTGCAGCCTATGATCTTGCGTTATGAAGGAAGCGTGAGTTCTCTTTAGCAGCTGAACACATTGTGTGTGCAAGGGAAAGGGTGGTGATGGAAAAAGAGAGAGAGGTGGAGATACACATATACATACATACATACATACATACATACATACATACATACATACATACATTTTTTTTTTTTACGGGGTAACGGCCTCTTTTACGGGCAAAATAAAGTCATGTAGACGTGAAAAAAATTGAGATACCATGAAAGTTAAAATAGAATTTTATTCAAGTACAATACATTGGGAAACTCCAAGAAATTCCACGTAAAACGGACGGAATTCAGTTTTCAATGGCCGATGCCTACCCCAGCACCATACATACATACATACATACATACATACATACATACATACACTCAGACACAAAGGATCTCCAAGTTTCTCACTGTTGCTACTCTGAGTTTCGTGCAAAAGCACTCTTCAGGCAACTTACTCTTCTCTCACATCAGTATCCCTTTACATACCAGAAAAGACGAAAAGAAGCACCCTAGGTGGGAATCACAGGTGGGGAAAAGAAGCACGCTAGCCAGTCTAGGTGGGAATCACAGGTGAAGATAAATGTGGCAAGTGTGGTAGTGTGAGCAATCGCGCAGGCCGGGTGGTGTGCATAAAGTGAAGTAGCAGAGTAGCAACAGTGAGAAACTTGGAGATCCTTTGTGTCTGAGTGTATAACCCCGCTCTGTCTTAGGACATTGAGCACTTTTTGCCGACGCAAGAAATACTTCTATTGTTCTACATACATACATACATACATACATACTAGTGTTGAAACGAGCGTATCTATAACAAACGAGCGATCAGTTCCACTAACGAGCAAGCTATCGAGCGAGCTAACGAGTTTCATTGATGTGGCAAATATCATTATTTTTTTGAATATTATTTTTCTGAGTTCGATTTTTTTCAGCTGGTTCAAATTATCACCGCCGGCATTTGGGGTTGCTGCTGCTTCACTTCGGACTGCTGTTTGGTGTCTTTTCAGCGCTGTCGTCGATTAGCCTTTGTAAGAATAGACCGTTTTGCAAAGATTGCAAGTAGCCCTGGTCTTCGCTGCATCGCGGGAGAAAACTTCCAAACGACTGAGCGTAACTTTCACTCGAATGGAGAGGTGACCGAAGCATATCCTGCGACAGGTCAGCAGATGCGGAACAAGACATCAGTAGAGTCCACCAAAGCTGCAACGACAACTGAAACAACTCAAGTGTTGTGCAGGCATACAGTCACTGTAAATGCGAGTGATTTTCACTTTGCGCGGGACTGGACTCTCGATCGACCAGGGAGTCGTAAAATGTCGTAAAATATTTTACGACTCCCCGGTCGACATGTACTGCCATGTGTACGGAGTACGGTGTACGGTGTTCGTTAGTGCAAACGAGCTGGCCGCACAAACGAGCCGAGTTTCTGGCGAGCGAGCTAACGAGTATCCGGTGAGATCGTTTCAACACTAATACATACATACATACATACATACTAGTCAGAACAACAGATGGCTTGATCAGTCACAACTTAAGGTTTCATGCCATCTCAGGCACTCATCAGGTGATATGAACATCAAGAAAAATAACCCACTATTTAAAGCCCAGTATGGCGGGACAAGGATAACAGAAAGCGGTAGGGGCGCTATCAACTCATATCCGATTCAGTGTCATAGCCAGTAAGGATCGCGGTACTAAGAAAGGTGATAAAGGTGAAAAAACCGAGCTGGCACAGCTAGTGAGATGCGCGGTGCAAAGATGATGATGGTGACAAGGCGGCAGAGGGCTATCAACTGGCCCTACTGCCTGGAAGCATGGTGCCGAGAAGATCATGTTATTGGTGTTGATAGCATGAATTCATTTTGATGTCGACATTTAGATATCAACTCCGACCGCCTGTTGAGGCTCAATCTCCTGTCGGCAGTGATGATTCTCGCCTTCTCCTCGAGGCACAGGCTGCATCTTTTCGTTATGTTGCTGTAGGCCTTGGCCTTCTGAACCTGGAAACGCACCTCTCTATGTCAACGCCATGTCCAATCACCCACCATCCATACTACGGAACATCCCTGATATGATCGCCCGACGTGTCTCAAGCATATCTGCCGACAGCGGCGTATTCGCCGATGCTGCCCCTACATATCGCAATGCATTAGCGGCCAGCGGATTACCTGCCAACATCAAGTACATTGACCCAACGCCACCTGCTACAATGAACGGCAGCAAGCAAAAAAGAAAAAGGAAACGGAATGTGGTGTGGTTTAACCCGCCATACTCCAAGAGTGTCCGGACCAACATCGCCGGCACCTTCCTGCGGCTGATCGACAAGCATTTTCGTAAGGGGTCCAAAATGAACAAAATCTTCAACCGCTACAACATGAAGGTGAGCTACTCCTGTTTACCGAATATGGCCCACATTATCAGTGGCCACAATAAGCGTCAATTGTGCGTCCAGGAACCGGACAAGCCGTGCAACTGCCGTCGCAAGGACCAGTGCCCTCTCAACGGAGCGTGCCAAGCAACCAGCATAGTCTACGCGGCGGAGGTGTCGAGTGATGGCCACAGCGATGGGCCCAAGACCTACATTGGCAGTACGGAGCCTCCATTCAAGCTTCGATACGGGAATCACAAGACATCCATCAAGCTTCCTGGATACTGCAAATCCACGGGCCTCTCAAAGCATGTGTGGGAATTGAAAGATAATGGCAAGACGCACGACATCAAGTGGCGAGTGGTTCAGAAGGCCAAAGCCTACAGCAACATAACAAAAAGATGCAGCCTGTGCCTCGAGGAGAAGGCGAGAACAATCACTGCCGACAGGAGATCGAGCCTCAACAGGCGGTCGGAGTTGAAAATGTCGACATCAAAGTAAATTCATGCTATCAACACCAATAACATGATCTTCTCGGCACCCTGCTTCCAGGCAGTAGGGCCAGTTGATAGCCCTCTGCCGCCTTGTCACCATCATCATCTTTGCACCGCGCATCTCACTAGCTGTGCCAGCTCGGTTTTTTCACCTTAATCACCTTTCTTAGTACCGCGATCCTTACTGGCTATGGCACTGAATCGGATAGGAGTTGATAGCGCCCCTAGCGCTTTCTGTTATCCTTGTCCCGCCATACTGGGCTTTAAATAGTGGGTTATTTTTCTTGATGTTCATATCACCTGATGATTACCTGAGATGGCATGAAACTTTAAGTTGTGACTGATCAGGCCATCTGTTGTTCTGACTAGTGTGTCACGGCTCTACCTTCCCGGTATCGTGCTCTCTTGGATTTCTGCTGGAATTCACAACAGTGTACATACATACGTACATACATACATACATACATGCGTACATACATACATACGTACATACGTACGTACATACATACATACATACATACATACTAGTACATACTAGTCAGAACAACAGATGGCTTGATCAGTCAGGACTGATCAAGCCATCTGTTGTTCTGACTAGTGTGTCACGGCTCTACCTTCCAGGTATCGAGCTCTCTTGGATTTCTGCTGGAATTCACAACAGTGTACATACTAGTACATACGTACGTACATACATACGTACATACATACGTACATACGTACGTACGTACGTACGTACGTACGTACGTACGTACGTACGTACATACGTACGTACATACGTACATACATACATACATACATACATGTACCAGGTATACACCCATCGCAAGAGAAGCACGCAAATCTGCAAATGCACTGGATGTGCATCCACAGATTTTCTCTTATAGCAATGATAGCGGATCTGATTCTGAATGAAACAGATCAAGACTAGCGGCAGATACCGTACTCGCGCGATTAGTGCCCCTGGGTGGCACTATTTTTTAATGTCCATCATAGTTGTGGCACTATTCAAGAGAGGGCACTATTTTTTTCAATGCTGGTACATTTACGTCATCCAGCATAAAAGCAAAACAAAACACAGCCTAAAGTTTACTGTCAACTATCACTACTCAAGAGAAACGGCAACAAGAACTGCCATTTTGATCCTGAAACAACCAGTGCAATGACATGGACAAGAACATGAGCAAAATAACACCAAACTTGCACATGCGCTTGGTTTCAAGCTTGGGGGGGGGGGGGGGGTTGCACTGTTCAAGAATCCACACAACTGGCGAAGCCATGTGAATACATACAGACGGACGGACATACAGACAGACAGACAGAGAACTAAAACAGTGGATATGGATACTTGAAGTACTTCTGAATACAATCCTACGCCAATCACTGTAGGCAAACATAACGTCTGCTGCTGTCCAGCTGCAATACTGCTCACTGTATGCGTGATAAATGCAGCAAGAGGGCAAAGGCAGTTGAGTCGTAACCCAGATTAAATTGCACATGATACGAGTGACATTCATGTGAGTCCGAGTTACGACTCGTCTGCTTTCATCCTTATGTTGCATAACTTGTACCAATGTAATGCTGTAGGTACAGTATTTGCGAAACTAGCCAAACGGCTGCACTGGAATTTCTCTAGTGCGAGTTTACATCATTCGCACACATTTCGTTTGTAGACTTTTTTGATTTGACTTGTATTCTTCTTTTACCCTTACTGCACGGACAGGCTTGTTTAGTTGGTACTGACACTATGCGTGTTGTCACCGTTTCCATTTCAAACTGGCCTCTTCTCTGGTGTGTATGTCTGTGATTCTGTCACCATGCCTTTTTGTGCGCTGCAGCCTCATTGCATCTGGACTACTACTCACCCGTAAGTGGGTCTGTGACTGGGTCTGTGACTGGGTCTGTGTGTGTATGTGTTTGTGCCACCAATGCTACAACTATAGTAGCAGAAAGTAACTCCGTAGCGCCCCACTATCTGGACCCTGCTTGGTCGTGTTTCGAAGGTGGGGTTGATGGACGAAAGCTGCCTGCGTTTCATACGATACTTGAATTGTGCATGCATGCCGGCATGCGGTGCACTTCAGTGCAGTCCGTACTTGTGCACATTTCACTTTCAGTGGGCAGTGAGCTCTGGTGAAGGATATTGAGCTGATGTAGCTTGATGTGTAACCCTAGTACACCCAGGTGCCCATTTCCTTTAGAGGAATGATTTACTTCATGTCTGCACTGTACTGCCTAACCGAGCGTTTAACAATGGCTGATTGGTAAATCTGTATTATTTATATCCTTAGTTGTCTCCTCCTTGCTCTGAGATGTTGTTTGAAATCGTTTATTCTCACGATGGCCTTTGGCCAATAAGAGAAGTTGTTGTTGTTTTTGTTGTTGTTGTTGGTGGTGGCGGCGGTGGCGGCGGCGGTGGTGTGTGTGTGTATGTGTGCGGGTATGCATGCGTGCACGTTTATTGCCTTCTCCAGGCTTTTCCTTATCTTCATTTTGTACTGCACACCTATGAACAATGCATCCGTTGAAGTAAGTGTCTGCATGGACTGAGAGGTGCATATATGACAACTGTGCACTGCTAACAGAAACCGACTTCTAAGTTGAGTAGATGTGCCAATGCTAAAAGCAAGAGTGCATGAACAAGAGTGTGCAACTGTGGTTATAGGTCAGTGCGCGGCGCGCTGCCTCCATTACGTAACTTGCCTCCATCACGCTCTGAAATCATGCACTCAAACCATCAATTTCTCGTACGGGCCCATCCTTTTTTGCTCGATTCGTTCCAGTACCTACGCGATCTGTAAATTTTGGCGCGTGAACTCCAGTCCTGTATGAAAGTTCATTTCAAACAAGAGGGAAAGTGCAGTGTTTGATTTTCCGCAGTGCGTGGACTGCAGCTGAATGATGTAGCAGTGGGGGAAACGGACTGAAGAGCTTCGTGTGGCTGACTGGTGCATTTCTTCGGCTTGCTCGTTCTGTTTGTTTCTTCCTGCCCGCGTCCATTGCCTCTCTGTGGATAGTTCATGGAACCAGTCATACCTACTGAAGAGGTAAGAAACCTGTTTTCCTACAAAAATTCTGCACAATACAGTGTGCACACAGCCATACATCATAACTCAGTGTGCACACAGCCATACATCATAACTCAGTGTGCACACAGCCATACATCATAACTCAGTGTGCACACAGCCATACATCATAACTCAGTGTGCACACAGCCATACATCATAACTCAGTGTGCACACAGCCATACATCATAACTCAGTGTGCACACAGCCATACATCATAACTCAGTGTGCACACAGCCATACATCATAACTCAGTGTGCACACAGCCATACATCATAGCTCAGTGTGCACACAGCCATACATCATAGCTCAGTGTGCACACAGCCATACATCATAACTCAGTGTGCACACAGCCATACATCATAGCTCAGTGTGCACACAGCCATACATCATAACTCAGTGTGCACACAGCCATACATCATAACTCAGTGTGCACACAGCCATACATCATAACTCAGTGTGCACACAGCCATACATCATAACTCAGTGTGCACACAGCCATACATCATAACTCAGTGTGCACACAGCCATACATCATAACTCAGTGTGCACACAGCCATACATCATAACTCAGTGTGCACACAGCCATACATCATAACTCAGTGTGCACACAGCCATACATCATAACTCAGTGTGCACACAGCCATACATCATAACTCAGTGTGCACACAGCCATACATCATAACTCAGTGTGCACACAGCCATACATCATAACTCAGTGTGCACACAGCCATACATCATAACTCAGTGTGCACACAGCCATACATCATAACTCAGTGTGCACACAGCCATACATCATAACTCAGTGTGCACACAGCCATACATCATAACTCAGTGTGCACACAGCCGTGCATCATAACTCAGTGTGCACACAGCCGTGCATCATAACTCAGTGTGCACACAGCCATACATCATAACTCAGTGTGCACACAGCCATACATCATAACTCAGTGTGCACACAGCCATACATCATAACTCAGTGTGCACACAGCCATACATCATAGCTCAGTGTGCACACAGCCATACATCATAACTCAGTGTGCACACAGCCATACATCATACCTCAGTGTGCACACAGCCATACATCATAACTCAGTGTGCACACAGCCATACATCATAACTCAGTGTGCACACAGCCATACATCATAACTCAGTGTGCACACAGCCATACATCATAACTCAGTGTGCACACAGCCATACATCATAACTCAGTGTGCACACAGTAGGCCTTTCCGGATTATGTGTTTGCATATTTTTGCATTTTGGGGGTCAAAATGCATTTTGTCCATTTTGACCCACTTTGGACTAGTTTGGGCCAGGGAGTCGTAAAATACCGGTATTTTACGACTCCCTGCAAGCGATAGGTACTCCACGATCACCATGAATGATCACCATGGTGCCAAATGTCGCCCGACTAGCTGTCGCCATTTTGTTACCATGGCAACGGTGGCATTTTTTGTGCTTTTTGGGTAAATTTTTTCATACATCATAACTCAGTGTGCACACAGCCATATATCATAGCTCAGTGTGCACACAGCCATACATCATAGCTCAGTGTGCACACAGCCATACATCATAGCTCAGTGTGCACACAGCCATACATCATAACTCAGTGTGCACACAGCCATACATCATAACTCAGTGTGCACACAGCCATACATCATAGCTCAGTGTGCACACAGCCATACATCATAACTCAGTGTGCACACAGCCATACATCATAACTCAGTGTGCACACAGCCATACATCATAGCTCATTGTGCACACAGCCATACATCATAGCTCAGTGTGCACACAGCCATACATCATAGCTCATTGTGCACACAGCCATACATCATAACTCAGTGTGCACACAGCCATACATCATAACTCAGTGTGCACACAGCCATACATCATAGCTCAGTGTGCACACAGCCATACATCATAGCTCATTGTGCACACAGCCATACATCATAACTCAGTGTGCACACAGCCATACATCATAACTCAGTGTGCACACAGCCATACATCATAGCTCAGTGTGCACACAGCCATACATCATAGCTCAGTGTGCACACAGCCATACATCATAGCTCATTGTGCACACAGCCATACATCATAACTCAGTGTGCACACAGCCATACATCATAACTCAGTGTGCACACAGCCATACATCATAGCTCAGTGTGCACACAGCCATACATCATAGCTCAGTGTGCACACAGCCATACATCATAGCTCATTGTGCACACAGCCATACATCATAGCTCAGTGTGCACACAGCCATACATCATAGCTCAGTGTGCACACAGCCATACATCATAGCTCAGTGTGCACACAGCCATACATCATAACTCAGTGTGCACACAGCCATACATCATAGCTCAGTGTGCACACAGCCATACATCATAACTCAGTGTGCACACAGCCATACATCATAACTCAGTGTGCACACAGCCATACATCATAACTCAGTGTGCACACAGCCATACATCATAGCTCAGTGTGCACACAGCCATACATCATAGCTCAGTGTGCACACAGCCATACATCATAACTCAGTGTGCACACAGCCATACATCATAACTCAGTGTGCACACAGCCATACATCATAACTCAGTGTGCACACTGCCCTACATCATAACCAGGGAGTCGTACTCAAACTAGGGAGGTGACACGGCACAGAAATCCGTGTCACAGGGGTTGACTCGCACCCGTAACCCCTCGTTGTTATTTTTGGAATAGTTCAGTCCAGTCCGAAAGGTCATACTCGGATCGACTCGCCTTCTGTACTTCACCTCCAAGCGTGCAACGCAAGACCCGCAAAGTATGATTTTTCTGTGGCGAACGATTTTGCCATTGATCCAAGTTTTTATTGGAGTGCTCAGGCATACTACGATTGCTGAGACGTCCCGAGCACGCTTGTTCAGGTTCTCTATTTTTGACGAGCCGGTCCTACAGCCCCCTACATTGTATCTAACGACGTAGGAGCTGACAATGTAAGAGGATTTCCCTGGAAATAATGATGATGGTGGTGTGACTGCTGCAGGAAAAATGCTGGCTGTTTATGACAGTATGACTAGATGTACAATGTAGCTCTCTTGTATGGTACTTAACCCCTGCTATAAATGTGTTGTTTAGGAAGACTGGTGTATTGTGCAAGTCATAAAGAAGAAATGGGGCAGATACACGACTTACAATTTTCAAAAACCAGCTTCGTGTTATGTGTACTTTGTGTCAAAATTGTAGTATTTAGACATGACAATATCATTGGCTGTACTTCTCTAATATGGTACATAACCCGTGCTATAAATGTGTTATTTAGGCAGACTGGACCATTGTGCAAGTCATAAAGAAGAAATGGGGCAGATACACGACTTACATTTTTCAAAACCTGGCTTCGCGTTATGTGTAATTTGTGTCAAAATTGTAGTATTTCAACATGACAATATCACTGGCTGTACTTCTCTTATATGGTACTTAACCCCTGCTATAAATGTGTTGTTTAGGAAGACTGGTGTATTGTGCAAGTCTTAAAGAAGAAATGGGGCAGATACACGACTTACAATTTTCAAAAACCAGCTTCGTGTTATGTGCAATTTGGGTCAATTTTTAGTATTCGGATTAACCTTGGATACGACTCTGAACAGTTACCGCAACACTACACGCCGTCTCATAACTGCTGCTGTTGCCATTACTGCTATCAAGTAGTTCGGACATGGCAGGAGCTAAAAAAATTGCTGGTAGTCTTTCAAAGAATACTGGCGAGTGATGGGCTGTAAACGAAATGTGCTGCCTCAAAAATTTCAAAAACTAGACACCCATGCGGCGCGCTTGGAGGTGAAGTACAGAAGGCGCCGATCCGAGTATGACCTTTCGGACTGGACTGAACTATTCCAAAAATAACAACGAGGGGTTACGGGTGCGAGTCAACCCCTGTGACACGGATTTCTGTGCCGTGTCACCTCCCTAGTTTGAGTACGACTCCCTGATCATAACTCAGTGTGCACACAGCCATACATCATAGCTCAGTGTGCACACAGCCATACATCATAGCTCAGTGTGCACACAGCCATACATCATAGCTCATTGTGCACACAGCCATACATCATAACTCAGTGTGCACACAGCCATACATCATAGCTCAGTGTGCACACAGCCATACATCATAGCTCAGTGTGCACACAGCCATACATCATAGCTCAGTGTGCACACAGCCATACATCATAGCTCAGTGTGCACACAGCCATACATCATAACTCAGTGTGCACACAGCCGTACGTCATAACTCAGTGTGCACACAGCCATACATCATAGCTCAGTGTGCACACAGCCATACATCATAACTCAGTGTGCACACAGCCATACATCATAACTCAGTGTGCACACAGCCATACATCATAACTCAGTGTGCACACAGCCATACATCATAACTCAGTGTGCACACAGCCATACATCATAACTCAGTGTGCACACAGCCATACATCATAGCTCATTGTGCACACAGCCATACATCATAGCTCAGTGTGCACACAGCCATACATCATAGCTCATTGTGCACACAGCCATACATCATAACTCAGTGTGCACACAGCCATACATCATAGCTCAGTGTGCACACAGCCATACATCATAGCTCAGTGTGCACACAGCCATACATCATAACTCAGTGTGCACACAGCTATACATCATAACTCAGTGTGCACACAGCCATACATCATAGCTCAGTGTGCACACAGCCATACATCATAACTCAGTGTGCACACAGCCATACATCATAACTCAGTGTGCACACAGCCATACATCATAACTCCCAAAGCAAAAACAAGTCAGAACGTCTACAGGTAGTCTTGAATAACCCAAAGCAGTGTGCCTTAGCAAATAATGGAAGACTTGAATAACCCAAAGCAGCGTGCCTTAGCAAATAATGGAAGACTTGAGTAACCCAAAGCAGTGTGCCTTAGCAAATAATGGAAGACTTGAATAACCCAAAGCGTGCCTTAGCAAATAATGGAAGACTTGAATAACCCAAAGCAGCGTGCCTTAGCAAATAATGGAAGACTTGAATAACCCAAAGCAGCGTGCCTTAGCAAATGATGGAAGACTTGAATAACCCAAAGCGTGCCTTAGCAAATAATGGAAGACTTGAATAACCCAAAGCAGCGTGCCTTAGCAAATAATGGAAGACTTGAATAACCCAAAGCAGCGTGCCTTAGCAAATGATGGAAGACTTGAATAACCCAAAGCGTGCCTTAGCAAATAATGGAAGACTTGAATAACCCAAAGCAGCGTGCCTTAGCAAATAATGGAAGACTTGAATAACCCAAAGCAGCGTGCCTTAGCAAATAATGGAAGACTTGAATAACCCAAAGCAGCGTGCCTTAGCAAATGATGGAAGACTTGAATAACCCAAAGCGTGCCTTAGCAAATAATGGAAGACTTAAATAACCCAAAGCAGCGTGCCTTAGCAAATAATGGAAGACTTGAATAACCCAAAGCAGCGTGCCTTAGCAAATGATGGAAGACTTGAATAACCCAAAGCGTGCCTTAGCAAATAATGGAAGACTTTCGATTCGTGTGAACCCAAATCCTACACATACACAAATCGTAATGCTATGTAAGACTAAGAGACATGCTTTTGTCTGGGAGTAACTATGAGGGTACAAGGCACCGCTCTATGCTTGTGACGATGCCAGTTTTGTATGTGAAAATAAAATCCTGTGTTTAGTGTGTGAAAATCCAATGCTTGTCTGCTGTCCTATGTACAGGAAAAGAAAGACGCCCCACTCTATGCAGAAAATGTTCGACGAAAGATGGCAAAGTAAGACAGCCCTCCACTTCTATTTTCGTGTCATTGTGTGATGTTGTACTGCAACTCTGTTATGTGTGGATGGCTGTTGGCTGTCCTCACATAGAAAGGGCCTTGCAGGCCCTAATTTCGCTCCTGCCCTTGTAGCAGTTGAGCACTCTTGTGTGGGGTAGTGCCTTTGGCTTTGCTGTTTGCACTATCTTCCTATCAGTATGTTATGGTTGCCAAGGGCACACTCTAATGTGCAGTGCACATTCCGTGCATACTCTACACCTCTGTTCCCTCAGGTACTTGGGTATACCGCTATCATCGTACCGTCACCGTGACTTCTTGCGCATGCAGCAGCTCGCAACAGAAAAGAAATCAACATGAAATCCCACCCCGAGGACCCGCACTGCTCTTGCAACTTCTCCCTCTAAAGACACACTGCGTTGTGCACGTGCTTTTCTTCATTCGCACGGACCACAGCAGCTTGCCCTTAGCTGCAGTTTAGTATGTTTGTACTCAATCGTAGATGTACTTGTAAGAGCTGAATGGCATCACTGGCGGACATAGTCAGTAGCGCCGTGCATTGCATCACTGACGGACATAGTCAGTAGCCGTGCATTGCATCACTGCCAACATACAACATGTATAGCATGTATAGCCTAGCACTGTGGCACTGCCGACACATTATATTGCTTTGCACTTCATGCAAACAAGTGCATGCCAAAGATTCAACATGGCATATTGTTCATTGCTTTTTTTTTAATTTCATAAATTTATGAGCCAAGATGTTGCGACTGCGCGCGCTAGCTTGGCACCAGCTCCAATGTTCGGAACGGCCACTTTCTTTTCCTCAATGAATAGTTTTTTACACACATGTACAACCATGATAACACATATTACCTAGGAAACTGTTTTTTTTCTTCCATTGTAGTAGTAGATTGCAGATGTAACCTTTAAAGAAATACACGAGCTCCGAATTTCATTGGCTTCTGTGTGTCCTCTTCCGTGCAAACACTGCTATTTTGTTATTTTTTTTAGAATACAATCATAATGCTGCTTTGCTTTTCATTCTTTTTATTCCTTTTACTTCTTCAGTTTATGCAAGCTTTCTGTGCTCATATTTTAGAACAACGCCACTCTGTGGTACTGCGCATTCTTCACATGTTTGACCTGCTGCAAAGTCTCTCTCTTTCTATCTCTCTCCAAGTTGTGCTGCTGCTGCTAGCTAGCCACCCAATCCGGTACTACAGTCAGACCTCGCTTATCCGGTCCTCGTTTATCCGGATCCCTCACCATCCGGAAGAAAATCGCTGGTTACCGATGTGCAGCGTGCGTTACGCATACAACATACCGTATTTCCCTGGTTATAAGTCGCACTCGATTATTAGTCGCAGCCCATTCTCACATCCGAATGAAATCGTCTCAATGCATTCACGTAAGTAAGAAATCACACTCGATTGTAAGTCGCACCCCTTCTTTGCCCTTGAAGTTTAATGTAAAAAGGTGCGACTTACAATCGGGGAAATACGGTAACCGGACCTCGCGATCCGCATACCGGTGCATGATTTTGTGTGCAAACTGGTTGAAATGTGTACGCAAAGCATCGTCGTATCCGGTGGCACGTGGCTTGCAGAAGCTAGAATCAGGGAGTTGTACAAACAAATGAGGTCCTTGACCTGCTGGATGCATGCGATTAGCACCCAGTTGCATGCACTTGTCATTTTTCTCGCTTGTTTTACATATTGTGCACGCTAGTTGTACTGCATAGGACCCGTCTACATGTATGTACGATGCCTGTTTGCCTTGTAGTGGAGAAGATCATACGCCTTACTAATATTGCAGGAGGAAATAAAACGTTGGTGGACTTATTTAACGCTTACCAGACGATTGTGACAATGTTTTCTGCGGATGATGTAACTATGATATAAGCCGGAGGCAAATCATTCAATGCTGGTGGGGGGGGGGGGGCTGGATTGGAAGCCAGTCATATGAGAGAGATGAGTGTGATGATGTGCATGTAGCGTGGCACTGGGCCACTCCTTGCACGTTGTCCTACGTCACAGTACACAGTACATGTATATCAGTGATGATTACATGCAGTACAGTGTTGCAATGCGAATGGACCGCTACTTCTCGGCAGTGCAGCTTGCTGTGATTTGAAACTTGTCGTTATTCGGAATATCTATGGTGAAATCCTTGGTCTTGGTTTGTTGATGCTTGCCAGTCTGCCTGTATTTCATTGGCCGAGCTTGCATGCCTGCTGTGAGTGACTGAGATGATGTGTCAGCAGCATCAGCAGTGCTTCGCCATTGTTGTGAAACTATCACGCTGCGGCGAGGAGTTCCTGTTCCCGTTTTCTTCTTTGCGATCACACCGGTGTACATGTGTGTGCCGTCAGCATACTTTCGCTGGACTGTTCCATCAAGCACATCTCGAGCGCCGTCCCTCGCTTCAGCTGTACCGGGCAAGGTCATGATATTCTCTAGTGCAGCACCGTGTGTACAGGCCGTGTCCAGTAGCTCGCCGGCATGAGTTGCCATTGTCTGAGTTGGCCTTGCCAGTGTTGCGGAATTAGTGCCTGCACCGCACAACAGCCTATCACAGGGCGCTGCTGCTGCTGCTGTGCTTCTGTAAACGCTGGCACTAGCACTGCTGCTGTCAATGCTATTGGCTGAGCTCATTGCTACTGCAGCCGCCGCAGCATATTCAGATTTGCTCTTAGACCTGTTGAACTTGCCAAGACTGCTGGACTCTGATGTCTTACATTTTGATGGCATGAGCTCAACTGCGGTGGACTCTGATGTAGTCTTATATCTCTGCTGTTGTAGGAGGTTGTCGGTAGGTGATGGTTTGCTGCCTTCAGTGTTTGTACTGTCATGGAGGCTTGCTACCGGTGCCTGTACCCGGAAAAGGCTGGTCGGTGTTGATTTGTGTGCACCACCTGAACTACAGTGATCAAGCAGCTTAGTGGGTGGTTTGGCTGTGGGTATGCGGGCTGGTAGAGACGATTCATTTGCTGCAGTGGTGACATGAGTTGTGCTTGCTGATGATACTTGAAAGGGATGAGCTGGCACCACTGTGGCTTGATTGGCACTTTGTTCCCGTGGACGGCCCTGGATAGAAGTTGTCGATGCTTCGCTCGATGCGGTTCGTTTTGTAGGCGGACGTCGAAACAAGTGAGCTGGTGTTGGGAAAGCTCCCACCGTTGGAAGGGTACGGTGGGGATTGTCCTGGTCCTGTTTCTGCTGCGACCGCTCTGTCACTGGTGGGTTTAGGATTGCTCCTGATGCCGGTTCTTCTCTTGTCGTGGTTTCTTCTGTATCAACGCGCCGGAACAAATGTAATTTTGCTGGAACAGCTCCCAGAGGTAGAAGGTTAGGATGTTGCTTTCCCTTCTGTTGTCCATCGCATGCATTTGATGGCATAGCTGGCCTGGACGCCTTTGAAGCAGTTGATGCTTCAGCTCCTGTTGCGACTGATTCTCTTGGTTGTTCACGGGACGTTTTTGCAGCTTTCCCTTGTCCCTGGACCGATGTCGTTGACGATTCATTTGGTACAGTTCCTGTACTAGCAGGATCTCGAAACAAGTGCAATTTCGGTCGAAGAGCTCCCAGTGGTAGAAGTTTGGGATGGGGATTCCCCGCCTTTAGTTCAGCGGGTGGTTCTTGTTGAGATGTATTTGCTTCCTTTTCTCGGCAGTTGTGCAAAGGGAATGCTTGTGCCTGCTGTTCAGCATTAGACTGCACTGTGTGGCCGCTTTGTGCTGAGGTCTTTGCCTTCTTTCTCTCCATGCCAGTGGACAGACTTACAGTTCTACTTGACCTGTGTTGAACTGAGAGGTTGCTGGCTGAAGCTTCATCGATCACACTAGACACCGAACCTAATGATCGCGGGGCCAATCTCCTCATAAAGCCACTCGTTGCCTCCCACATGCTGCTAGCACTAATTCCCCGGCCTGCCTGTTTTGCTGAAGGAATGCTCACTGTAGCCATGTCACTAGTATCTCTGTCCGGAGATGTATCTGCTCCAGCAGCATCATGATCAGCATCATCATCTCTACACGTTGACAGTGAAGCAGTGAGTTGCTCGCCAGCGACGTTTATATCCATTCTTGCATTCACACTTTTACTAATGCCATAGATGCGTCCTTGCAAGCTCACTCCTGTATCCTCCGGGCATTGACTGGCAAACTCCTTTACCTGTTGCACCAAACCTTGCCGTGCCTGTAGGTCATACAGACAGGGCATGAGCTTCTGCACCACACTGGACACGGGAAGCGACGTAAACGCCAATTCTTCACTTGCTGCCAGCCACTGATCAGGTCGGTAGCACACAGAGATGCGTATACTCCGTGTCACATCACTGACACGGCCAATCGGCTTATAGTGAAGCGGGTCCTTGAAGCTCACATCTGATAGAGTCAACGCAGCGCCTGGATTGGCATGGGAGACGGCGTGCTTGTTCAGATCAATTTTCCATTCGTCAGACTTGCGCTTTGTGTCCTGACCATCACTTCCCGCTGGCAATAGTGTGCTTCGTACATAGATGTGCCCTCCGTTGGCGATAAAACCTTACATTGTACACGGGCAGAGCAAGAGCAGGACAATCAGGACTCAGTGTCATTCAGTGGTGGCAGTTTCAGAAACAGTCCTACTGTCACACCCCACATGACGTGACTCCAGTGAGTGTGGGCGGCATTGGCCGAATTCCTGAGATTGTCATGGTGATGTGCCGCTAGCTAGTTTACTCACCGTGACACACACATACACACACATACACACATATACATACACACATACACACATGTACACACACACATACTCACACATACATACACACACACATGCTCTCACACACACACACACACATACACACACACACACCAATACACCCCACCCGTACACACACACGCACGCACGCACACACACACACACACACACACACAAACACACACACACACACACACCAAGACACATTGTGCTGAAGTACACTTTCAATGGTGTATGGTCTAGCGGAAGTGAGTTGTGGCTGCTCACTCTCAATGCCGCACTGTGGCGCAGAGCCTTGCACACTTACAGTCATTTTTAAACTGAACTGTTGAGCTGCTGCATTCTCTGCATTCTCTGCGGCATTGAGATGAGCAATACCGTATTTCCCCGATTATAAGTTGCACCTTTTTACACTAAAACTCAGGGTAAAAAAGGGGTGCGGCTTACAATCGAGCAGGACTTACTACTGAAATGAATTTATTGAAACAATATTGTTTAAACCTGAAAGTGGGGGTGCGACTTCTAATCGAGTGCGACTTATAATCGGGGAAATACGGTACATGCAAGTGATCAACAGACAGTGTTATAATTATTATAATTATATCCTACTGATAATCAATTGTGTGTGAAACTCAGTGTTACGACTGAGCAACGTGTTCCAACCGTGATGTGCATGTGTGTGGCCTACCTATAACAAAATCAGTAGCTGCATGATCAGTAGCTGCATGATGGTGCTAAGGAGTCATGGCACAGTGAGTCATGGCACAGTGATTATATTATACAATGCACATACATGTAGGGCCATACGTTGCGTAATGTATCAGTATCAGCTGTGGCACTCACTGGGTAGGATGGGTAGCCCACACAGCTTGCTTGCTCGCACTTTCAGACAATCTGCCTTGGAGTTGTATTCAAATGCTAGTCTCAGACTCATCTTCACCTTCAAATCAACAACAGCATCCAAGTCTTGGATTTCATCAATATTCACTGCAAGCACAAACACACACACACACACACACACACACACACACACACACACACACACACGAACGCACGCACACACACACACACACACACACACACACACACACACACACACACACACACACACACAAACACACCTCAGACCTCAGACCTGCCCATTGCAGAAGCAATGATAGCGAACAGCTATGCCGGTTAGACCTAGCAACTAGTGCTGGGATTACACCATTCAACAGCATTCAACACACACACACACACACACACACACACGTACACACACATGCATGCACGCACGCACATACCATGTACATATACACACGTGTAATGTTAAGTCAAGTGTTTGCAGTAAAGAGACCTTTTGGACAGGAGAGAGGCAGGCGGACGGACAGACAGATGGACGGATGGAAACAGATGGACGGACAGACGGATAGACAGCCACAGGTAGACAGAGATACGAGTGATAAACTTTGCGTCATCGCCGGTAACTGAACCTGCACCACAATGGGGTACGGGGAAGGTAAACCATGGCAGTAAACTGACCTTTCTTCACGATGCATGTTGACGCCCTCAACGCATTGGTGGCCCTCGTGTTGCTTTCTGGATCAGCATTTATACCACCTGGAATCATATTGAGTGCAACGATATCCGCACAATATTTACACAATGCCACTTCTGCCAATCAGCTGGGTCTGTTTTGCGTACTGCGACTTCTGATTTTCCGTATTTTGCAGTGTTTTTTCCGTACTACCAATGTTCTGCCATACGCATCGCTTGTAACTTGTTACTGTGCTTTTTGACACTCGCATGCTTGTCGGTGGCTGAATTTGCTAGTGCAAAACATGTGTGACTTGTGCCACGACATGATATTTGTGCGACATGTAGTCGAAGCATGGCATGCACTTGCTTTGGCGCAGGGATATTCATCGCTCAGCTGGCGCTTGCCATCCTTCCACATACAGTAAAACCTGTAAGTAAAGACCGGCACCGTGACTAGCGACCAGCCTGCTACTACCGACCACTTGGCCAGGCACGGACGGTCTCATATTCAAAATGCACTGTGACTAGCGACTACCTGCTGAACGCGACCAGCGACCGCCTTTTCTTGCCCCAAAGACGATTATTGACCCGTAACTAGCGACCGCGATGTACGAAATCAAATGTTGCTCGAAGCTCCTTCTTGAAAATTTGCTGATTTTCCATGGTCCTGAAAGGACTCTTTCGATACTACAGCTGAACAAATGAACACAGGTCATTTTGACTGTGGAATTGGTGTGGACTGCACTACACCTGTCCAAATTTCAAGCTCTGTCAAGAATAAACACGATAGGAAACGTCTTGGAGAGCGCATCGAAAGCGCTCTCTGATCGTTGTTACTACTCGGAGGAGAAACGAAGACAGAGCGGCTCTGACACCCCAGTCATACAGACGAATTGACGATGGCATCAAGGAATCCAGAAACAAGCAGCACCGCAAGGTCCTGATGCTGAAGGACCGCGTTCAAGCAATCGAGAAGTTACAACAAGGACAGGTACGATTGATCACATGAACAAATTTGAAGCCCAGCGTAAAACGAACTACAGGGAACGTTTGATTCCTGGTTTCAGAAGTAGCAGCTGAATTTGATGTCTGCAAAAAGTAGCCTTCTCCCTCTGTCTCTCTCTCTCTCCACGTGTTGTTTGACCTGAAATAAGAATGGCATTGCGCAAGTCCTGGGGAATCGTATTACTATTAGCTGCATTTTGACATACATATCATATACGGGATCCATAATATTATGGTCGCGCAGTGCAAACCTCTAACTAAAGACCACCTGCCACTAAAGACCACTTTTGCTGGCACCAAGGGGTGGTCGTTAGTTACAGGTTTTACTGTACATATCTGTAGCTGATCGACCCTCTTCAATTTTCCATACCATTTTGCTCAAATTCCGTGCTGCGGACGAAGGAGTGATTTTCCGTACAAATACGGAAACATGTGGAAGCAAGGACAAAGAGTAGATATGGAAGGCTACAATAGTGTTATTGCAGCAGCTCATCATATTTGTACCTTGCATCAAGTGACGAAGGCAGTGGGACTTCGGCCCAGTGCAGATGATAGTGCGATCTCAGGGCCGGAGGCAGCTTCCGCGGAGCCGCACCGCACGGCCATCCTTGTCTGGGGGTCCTCCCCCAGAATTTTTTGGAATTTAGACGGCAAATCCTGCACTCTGGGCGACTCCCTGTACAAAATCATACATCGAAACTTTTTTCTCCCCGGTTTTGGACGTTCCACGGCCACGTGGACCGACTTTTTGGGAAGTTTTTTTTTTTTTGGTACGGCCATGGCCGTACCGGCCGTACCAGTGGCGCCGGCCCTGTGATCAATACACTGTTGGCTAGACCGATGATGGTGCTGATCAATACACTGTTGGCCAGACCCGATCAATACACTGCTGGCCAGACCCGGTCATCCCTCATCAAAGCAGTGTAGCATACATCACCATTCAGCGTTATTATTTCGTAACGCTGCGCACGTCTAGCGCGCACGTGTGTGTGTGTGGGGTGTGTGTGTGTGTGTGTGTGTGTGTGTGTGTGTGTGTGTGTGTGTGTGTGTGTGTGTGTGTGTGTGTGTGTGTGTGTGTGTGTGTGTGTGTGTGTGTGCCAACGTACCAGTCTCAGAGTCAAGTGATGCTAGACCTGGCAAGCTGAATTCACCGCGTTCCCACTCACCAACGCTGCTCACGTTGGGAACACCATGACCATGACCGGCATCCTGATGGCGGGGAAAGGATGTGAGAAGACCACAAATATCAATAGTTATGCATCGCAGCATAGGGAGTCGTAGGGACTAAGGAAGTTGACACGAATGTGCAGAAGCTACCAGGATTGTCAAGCAGCTGCTCTAGGTTCTAACTTCCTTCTCTCTTTGTCATACGGTTCTCTCATCTCTTATTGGCACGAGTCACCACCGTGAGAATAAGGAAGAATACTATACAGTACTAATAACTAGAAATAAGAACTGAGCCAGAGAGCCGTGGTGACAGTAACTCAGTCAATCACTCAGTTACTAACCGACATTGGTTGGTATTGCTGACACATCTATATCTACAGTTTGGCGGCTCTGCGCGGTAATGGATGCCAGTGGGGAGCAACCCCGGAGATGAAGACGATAACCAGCCATGGCTTACAATGTACATGTAGGTGTATGAGGTCAGGGTTCCCGGCATGAAGGTCAGGGTTCCCGGCATGAAGGTCAGGGTTCCCGGCATGAAGGTCAGGGTTCCCGGCATGAAGGTCAGGGTTCCCGGCATGAAGGTCAGGGTTCCCGGCATGAAGGTCAGGGTTCCCGGCATGAAGGTCAGGGTTCCCGGCATGAAGGTCAGGGTTCCCGGCATGAAGGTCAGGGTTCCCGGCATGAAGGTCAGGGTTCCCGGCATGAAGGTCAGGGTTCCCGGCATGAAGGGCGGGTTTAGCCGATATCTGCACCTTAAAAGGCAACATGCACATAAACATTAGGGGGTCTGCCCAACCCCCGCATACACGCACACACGTGACCCCGCGCACACGCACACACACACACACACACACACACACACTATGCATGCCTGAATCATGCAAGTCCTACAGCTTAGCATGTCCGACTTCTACATGGCATGGAAAGCTAACCTGAAACTCAGCAGTGGATACAATGGGTTTGGCGGAGCGTCCCTGATCTGAAAGTGACTTGCTTCTTGCATTCCTGGGTGATTCGTACCTGGTTGTAGTTGGTGCTGCCAGGGTCACGGGCAGTGATGCCAACGCTGATTCTGGTGGACACACAGGCAAAAATGGTAGCAGCACTGGCGTGACAACTCCACCACGAACACTCCACCCTCAGCCGGCACTGTTATCTATGGAAGGCCCCGGGTAAAGCAAATCTGCATCATGACTAGATTTTACTGGCAATCTGTTCCACTCCGGGTAGATTCTGCATCTCCTCCTCAAAACTCTCAGTACCTGTGTGTGCAGACTCAGAGTCTTGCTTCATGCATGGCATACCTATGAGTGTGGCCCTACTAGGGTCTTTGTTGTTTCTGTATGGTTCAGCACCCCAACGGTCCAGGCGTCATTTCTCTTCATTTGTGTGTGGAAACGTGCAGTGCTGCCTGCTGGTCATCCCCGATGATTCAACCACCACAGCACTGAACATTGGCACTATGCACCCGGTACTCGGCCACACATGAACTAGCCTTACATACATGACATGCACACGTTACTGGCACAGGCCCACTGTGGCTCGGCCCACTGAGCCAATGGAACGAATATGATGCTCAACCGATGCATTTACCTAGCTGCTGTGCCGCAATGCATGCAAGCTGCCAGGGCACAGACTCAGCAGTGGCATGCAAGCTGCCAGGGCACAGACTCAGCAGTGGCATGCAAGCTGCCAGGGCACAGACTCAGCAGTGGCATGCAAGCTGCCAGGGCACAGACTCAGCAGTGGCATGCAAGCTGCCAGGGCACAGACTCAGCAGTGGCATGCCCAAGAGAAGATGGAATGAATCTAGTATAGCCAGTAGGAAGGCTACATGACTACTAATGGTCGGTGGCACAGGTGGACAGCACTGCACTGGAGCAGCCAGTCCCGGCATCCTGGCACGGGGTGCGGTGCCGGCATCCTGGCACGGGGTGCGGTGCCGGCGGCGGCAGTACAACTCTACACAGTGTTGTCTGTGAACTAGGGGTGAAAGGGGTAAAAGGGGTGATCCGGGTACCCGTCTGTTTAGCTGCTGATCCGTTAGCAAACGAGTACCCGTTAGTCGTGTACGACGTTACGGTACGGTATTATATCAGTCATTACGTATGATTTATAATGCAGTGGCAGTACCAGGTGTGGGCCATCCCCTGGATTATCAAAATGGGTGCCTTATCATTTAAAAAATGATTAGCTGGTGTGTACAGTCGTGCAGTTCGATGAACAGTTCGAATGTGTTGTTGCTGGTTCGATCCTGCTACATTATGATAATAATATGGACTGTTTTGCATGTAGGGTAGTAAGGGTGTATGCTGCGCTTGTCGCGATGTAGTGCACTTGCAGTGAATTGCATGACATCACAAGTCCTCCTGGCACGAAATGTGGAAGGCTATTGTATAGTAACAGTTACTCAGTTACTATTGGCTGCTAAAGGGTTTAAAGCGTACCCGACAACCCGACAACCCGCCCGTTAAACCAGCTACCCGTTTGTAACCTTAAAGGGCAACCGTTTCACCCCTCCTGTGAACACCTAGGAACGGTGGACACCTGCCGAGTATTGTCCGTGTTTGTGGCACAGCCTTTCCGCACATACAGATGCGTACCGGGCCTACCGGCACAGGTACAAACCAGGTGGAAGCTTGATAATTCGAACCCCATAATGCCACCGGGGGAAAGTACAGGTACATGACTGTACAGTCCCTGTCTCTAGATCTTACCTATGGCTTTCCGGCAAGGCTCGTTGGCAACATCTACCGCCGCATCTCCATTCTTGTCCGGCTGCATTATCCATTGCCTCTTATCAGCCATGTTTAGTGTGCAGCTGGCTAGCAGTTTCTCGATCACGTCCGCATCGCCTTGCTGTGCAGCTATGTGCAGTGCCGTACGCCCGTTCAGCCCGTCGCTTGTGCGTACATCTGCACCATGCGATAACAGCACACCAATGACCTCGTCATCACCGAAGAAGCACGCCTCCTGCAGCGGCGTCCACAGGTTAGCGCCGAGCTGCTCGAGGCATGCTTGACCAGAGGGTTCTTTGAGGATCAGAGCAATGCGAGGTGCATCGCCCTGTGACACCGACAAATGTAGAGGTGTATTCTCAAATCTGCCTCGAGCAACGTCGGGCCCGGGCGAGCTGGAGAGCGGCTTCGTCTCGCCTTCATCTTTCCCCACCATTTTCGTGTGTAGCGATCCTCGCTCAAATGCTCGGTCTCTCGTACCGGCCACCGCTTCAGTAGAAGATCTGCGCTGCAAATATTTCTGGTGTGCAACAACAAGACTGACAACGCGACGATCTCGTCTCTAGCTCTGCGGGACTCCTCGATTCATTTGTTCGATGCTTGGGTTTTTTCAAATGCGGATGGTGCCGTCACCATACCCGCCCACGACACAGACTGTCAGTCTGTGCATGTGCTGGCACGGCGGACCGGGGTGGCACTGCACATAATGCTACATGTAGTACTACTAATGGGTTGAGTCTGATCTGATCTTCTTCCGCGTTCCGACCTCGCGCTCGGCCGGCAGTGTGTGCACTGGTGCACGTGGCCCTTTGTGGGCCACATGTGCACAGTGACCATGGTGATTTAGCTCACCAGTAACGTACTTGGCAAAAGAAGGCAAAGTCACCGTGAGTGTGAGTGTGACCATGGTGACTGTACACACGACTACCGGTAGACTACCATGACTACAGTCAGTCAGTCAGTCATCTAAGTAAGGCCTCGTTTACACGACAACGATTGAAAAACGTTTTCAAAAGAATACGCTTCCACAGATTTTGATAAGAGCGTTTACACGACAACGCTGAAAAACGTTTCAAAAACGTTTCAAACGAAAAACGGCCTTCAAAGTGTTTTTCAATCGTTTTCGTTCCGTTTCGTTCTCGTGTATAAAACGGCAAAAACGTTTTTCTAGTACGAGCCCTGTACTCAAAACATGCCACCGCCAGCCTGCGCCAGGCCAACTTCTTGCACGTGACCATTGCGCGCCGAAAAACGTGTTGCAGTGTACACGATTATCGTTTTCGTGTAAACAGCAAAAACGTTTCGAAAACGATTGAAAAACGTTTTTCAATCGTTGTCGTGTAAATGAGGCCTAAGCCACTAAGGTTAGTATTTATTACTATTACTGTATTAGTAAGGACAGAGGTACTACATGTAGGTAAGGTCAGGACTCCGGAGTCCCAACGAGTACAGTCGGAGTGTGGGATGATCTCAGATTCGACACCTCGAATGGGTAGCCACATAGCACCTGACTTGAGAGCTTGAGAAGTCCATACTTGACTCGTTACCCCCCCCCCCCCCTCCCCGCTCACCACACAAACAGTGAAACACACACACACACACAGACACAGACATAACCCCCCCCCCCCCCCACACACACACACAGACATAACCCCCCCCCCCCCCCCCCACACACACACACACATCAACTCAAACATGGTCCATATAGGCCTGTGTCACGCCGACTTAAAGTCTTTGCACTTGATGAAATGCTCACTTACATTGTTATTATTGTTATGTCCAGGGAGTCGTATACGGTATGGACTATACGACTCCCTGGTTATGTCTTAGTGCTAGCTTGTAACTACTTGTTTCAGATTACATGTAGTACAGTAGTGTATTGAGTTAACAGCCAACTACATTACTTTGTATCATTCTTCTCCTATTACTAGTATCCCTGATGATGCTCTCCTGGGTGAATGAAAATCTGGACAATCTCAACTGTACAAATGTACGTGGTGTAGCCAAGGACTGTTTGTGTGTTGCGAGTTGGGTACTAGTTCATCATGGGTGTAGGAACCGGTCCGGCAGGCCCGGCGGTCGCCGGACCAATAATTTTCGATTTTTTTAACCTTGTTGATGGCTTCTCGACTCTTGTACAGGTACCATGTTTTACATCGACAATGCGGTGTATCATCAGCATGCATATTCTTATTTCTCATATTATTCTGTAGCATTAAAATATGGCCTTTTAGGCCCAATTTTCAAAAAAATCCCGGGGGAGGACCCCTGACCCCCTCTCACAATTTCGCCGCACCAATATTAAACTGCTTCCTACGCCCCTGACATGTACATGTACATGTATACTGAAAAATATGACAAGGCTACAGTGGAGTTTCAAAGTAACACGTTAGTTCTAATTAGCTAAGGAGTAAGGGCAGTAAGGAGTTGTCAAATATTTGACGACTCCCTGGTTGCAAGTCTTGCGATGGACTGGGCCACTGGGCTCTACCAACCGTGCACTTGGATGGTGGTTGTAGAAAGGTCACTGTTTCCGAACACGGTGCCCTCCACCTTGTACCTTGTTACAAGCTGCCAACCAACACAGTTTGAACAAACAAGATTTATCTACACAGTGTCTGCTCTAGGATTGTAGGACAGCCGGGTACACGTGTACCTGGTGCAACCATTTCAACCGGGTCGTAACCGGGTACACATGTACCTGGCGCTGTCTCACCAGCCGAGGCACATGCTTTAACTGGTTGGTTGGTTTATTTTAATTCGGACAATAAACGGGAACTAGGTCCAATGACATAAAGGCGAATGGATAAGCCGCATTTAGAAAAGAGAGTGCAGGAATTAGAAAATTACGAAAGAAGAAGAAGTATCTGACACATACAACTTTACAAGCCATGTGGTCAGTCCTTTCAAAGTTCGAAAGTGTAAAGTACCAACCGGGTCACAGGTGACCCGGTACTATATTTTCAACCGGGTCCAAGCGCCGCCCAACCGTCCTTGTTGGTTGACAGTACACAGTGCTGGTAACTGAAATCCGACCCCTTAGCGGTGCGTCCACATTCTAGCGGTCCCTGTTTCGTAGTTTTACCATCCCGGCCGTGTTGGGTCTTTGCGATGTGAGCGCACGGCTCAGGGGTCGGATTTCGGTTGCCAGCAGTGTAGGTGGAGGACATCGTGTTCGGAAACAGTGACCTTTCTACAGACATTCACGGTTGCTACATCAGTCATCACTACATGCTGTCATTGTGTCAACCAACAACAAAATCATTCATGTTTGAACAACTGAAAAACAAGGCTTATGCGTGCTCCCCTCCCCCCCCCCCCCCCCCCGCCGCCCCCGGCCGCGTAGTCTTGACTCTTGGTACAGCTGTACCGGTATCCATGGTATCCGGTGTACTAGTAGCCGTGACGTAAGGCTTTTTCCTTTTTTAAAATTATCATTCGGGAAATATCTTACTACTACTAATATTGTACACTATTCCGTATAGTAGAATATTCGCTAAAGCCAGGAAGAGGAGATCGACACTTTTGACTGACCCATAGAACTCTTGCTCGGAATGTTGGAGGGATTCCCGTACGCATTCGCCACTTGTTGTTTAGTGCTGCTGCTGGCAGTGGAGATACGATCGCAAAATGATCCGGCGGACGTCGTTACTACTAGGCAGCAAGACGTGGACGGCTATTCCAGCCAATATGGGAATACCGGGAATCGCGGCATGATGATACCTCCGCCATTCAATTGCAAACGCTTGCCAGAACGGAACGAGACAACCAGCAGCGTGCACGCACTGCGGCCACAGGATGTTCGTGTGGTGATGGCTATGGGTGACAGCATCACGGCGGGTTTCGGGATGATGGGCAAACAGGGCACGGTCTTCAAAGATTTGATCGAATACAGAGGACAGTCGTGGAGCATCGGTGGAGATGCGCAGGCCTACACGTTGGCCACGATAATACGTCACTTCAGTCCGGATTTGGTGGGCGCAAGTCTTGGCTCGCACCAGGTGGAGGTGTGTTGGGGGTACCTGTGTCCCAGCTTTCATGAACCTGTCCAGGATAGGCTCAACTCAGCCCAAACTGGTGCGATGATGTACGATATGATACATACACTCAACAGTCAAGTGGATTACATCATTGGTGAACTGAAGAAGATGCAGCAGGTGGACATGCGTAAAGACTGGAAAGTGCTGACCATATTTGTAGGTGCCAACGAGATGTGCCTGCGCTGCGGTGCCACACACGCTCAGCCAACATCACCGGATGATTACGAGCTGTACTTTCGCAAGGCACTCACGCAGCTGCGTGATGAGGTGCCGCGCTTGTTTGTCAATGTTGTTCAGATGTTCAATGTGTCTCAGGTGTACACGGTGTCGCTGCGCTCAAAGCACTGTGAGAACATACATTCAGACTTCTTCGTGGAGTGTAGCTGTGCCTTCTGGAACGGCTCAGCTGCCGACGAAAGGCGCAAAGACATGGATGAAGCAGCGGTCGCCTACAATGAGCGGCTGGAGAAGGTTGTGCGTGACTTTGCCAAGAACCGCAGCGATGAGTTTGTGGCCGTTCTTCAGCCGGCTTTTAGAGATGGAACTGCAGAAACCCTCCCACTGGACTTCATCTCTTCTTTGGACTGCTTTCATCCTAGTTTACTGGCCCATCAGACAATGGCTAAACTCATGTGGAATAACATGCTAACACCAAGCACCAAGAAACGTACAACATTTGACTTGCATGATCCTATCATATGCCCAACCGAGGACACGGTCTTTGCGACAGACTAACGTCAGACTACGCCGTTGATATTTCTTCTTAGACAGTCCGTCTTCAGCTAGGGGGGCCTGGCTGCAATGCACCATGCGCAATATTGATCAGATGGCCCCTCGTCGTCACTGGTAACGACCCCCTACACAGGAGCTCCAGCCACGATGGCCATCCTGCAACATTAGTGCCTCTGTTATTTCTTCTATCAAACGACAAGTAATTATTTCAGTCTTTTAGTCTTTTTCTTGAATTTGGTCTAGAAATAATTGAGTTCAATTTGTTTTGTGTGTGTGATGTACATGAACATGTAGTTAGGCTGCATTTACAAAAGAGTTTTCATCTCCGAGTTTTTACCTGCCATGAACAGAGATTGGCTGGAGGATTTGCGTGACGCATTGTGTTCGACCTGGGTTGATTTCAACCCCCCCCCATGGTTGATATTGAGAAAGCGTACTACCGTACTTCTGTGCGTATTTCACGCCAGGTTGGCACAGCACCCCACAGGAAAACAGCCACGCGACCATACAGGACTGACACTCTAGAAGTGGACTTTTGTCAGCATATCAGCCCCGGGTCAACTCTCTCCATGCAAAAAAAAACACCTATTTTTTCAACCCGGGTTGAAAATTCTCGTGTTAACGCAGCCTTGGAAATCCTCATTAATTTTCTTTGTGTAGTTGAACCAGGTTGTTGGTTGTGATCCCAGTTCACCAGAGCTCACGAGTCGTGACTCGTGGCCGCTAGGCTAGGGGGTGCTAGCACAACGGCTAGCGCATACGAGAACCTCACCTAGCGGGCACCCCCTTCACAGTAATACTCATATAACTTTTATCCGGACCTCGAAGTTAGGGGCAACCTGGCCTATGAAAAGAAATAGATTTGCACAGAAACTGTGAATAAAACAGACCAGTAATTCCACACACAGAAACCTGTCATACAAAATAACATTCAAGCTGTGCTAGGACCTAACTTTTAAAAGTACTTTGAAGTACAAACAGCTAAAAATCAAGAAAAAAGATTCTAAATCGTGTTTGTATCTCACAGGCTGAAGAATGTGTCTAATACTCTATTACATCAGGTATATGAGGCGTGCTTGTGTTGATACGTGACTCTATCATAGTGCACGGTGCTATGTATGCGTGTGCGGTGAGGTCAACAACACATGTATGAAGGTCCGACTATATTGCCAGTTGAAGTAGTAAACAGTCAGTCCTGTGCAACAGTCATTTCTCCACAACAACAACAACAACAACAACAACAACAACAACAACAACAACAACAACAACAACAACAACACAGCGTACAGGAAGACGCAGGCAGCAGGCTGCAATGTCATGACGCTGCACTGCCAGTGTTCGACTGCAATGTCATGACGCTGCACTGCTGGTATTGAACTGCAACGTCATGACGCTGCACTGCCGGTGTTCAACTGTTGCCGCAGTCTCTGAATGCCAGCATCCAGTGCCGCCATGCCTGCTTGAAATTCTTCATCAGCGTACGAGCCCGTAATATCACTGACACTGGCCAGATCAGCCAAAACAAAATTTCTTGTTAGCACATTTCCGCTGCCACCACTGCTAGAAGACGGCACGCCACCATCTCCTCCCATGGACAACGCGACAGGTTCTATAAAAGCAGTAGTTGACGTGGAAGCAATGGGCCGCTGCAGTGAGAATGATTGTTTCGTGTTTGGTACCATTGTGTCAAGAGAGGACACACTGGAGTTCAGGTCCAGTTCAGCCACAGCAGCTGAGATGATATCTGGTATGGGAGCAATGCCAGAGCATGATGTGAACGACGTTCTCCCTGCGGCTGCAGGATGCTGGACACGCTCACCTGCAATATTCAGAGTAGATTCGCTGTCCGGTATGGACGTCAGAGTGCGATCAGCAACGCTGTCAGGAAGATAAGGAGATGTAGGTATCCTTGATGCCTGCTCGCTAAGCTTCACAGCAGGATGAACCTTATCAAATGCACGGACATTGGCTACAGTGAGCTCGTCAGCTCCCGAGTCCGACGGAGCCGATTCAGATACAGCGTGTCGATCCACCAGGAGAGATGATAGCGAAGGCAGGCGCATGAAGGATGATTCCTCAGCCGTTGCTTGTATAGTAGTGCTTGCCGCACTTGTAGGCTCATCTTTAGATGATGCAGTGGACATGCATGACCGTACATTCGTTACTGACATATAACTGGAAGGCATCAGACCAGGAGCTGAGCTTGTCGCTACAACAGCCGCTGGGTGCAGTGGCTGTACTGTTGTTGTGGATTCAAATGGCTTGGTATACTGGAGCGAATGCACACGGCTGCTTCTTGCAGCCGTTATCTGTTGCTGAAGCTGACTTTCCTAATGACAAATGAGAAGGTAGACAGTACAGTAATGTAGACTGAGCGATATTATTTACTCAGTACAGGGAAGGGCACTATTATTCCCGAACAGGAACGGCGGGAGCAGTTTTTGATACTTGGTCCGGCCATACCCTAGCCTAGTGTCATAGTTTGTGTATGATATGGAGGATAGTACTCAGGATGCCATGGAATACATGACCTCCTCAGCAATAAACACACGTTGCGGGTGGCCAAACAGTTGGTCTGGCCATGGCCTGACCAACCGGACCGGTTGCGCCGGGCCTGCCGAAGCTATGCTAGAGATGCTACGCAGTGGTATCTGGTGTAGCCAGGGTCCACAGCGCTTTACTTTGTACCTGTGTCCGTGTGTGTGTGTGTGTGTGTGTGTGTGTGTGTGCGCGTGTGTGACTACTTCTGGCTAGAGTACCTCTTGTGTAACCAATGGTGCTAGTGAAGCCTATATCAGATCCACTCTGATTTAGCCACCCACACTAGTAGCTAGTATTACCTTCACTGGGGGCAGGGGCGAATGCAGTAGGATCCCAGGACGGATACCTTGATGCCGTCAATCCCTTTTCTGCACCTTGACCTTGCCCACTTACTGAGGTGTGGTGAGCCCATAAGTGGGATCATTTTCCAAGTCCACCCAAAGTTTGGGGATTTCAGGGGGTGTCGGCCATTGGGCGGTTCAATAGCCAATTGAGTCATCTTTCCTACATTCCTTTTGAATCTCTCTCCCCTCTTCGGGGGGGGGGGGGGGGGGGGGGGAGACTCGTGTGATCAGTCATGGCAGTGAGCAACAACAAGTACAAGTGTGTGTGTGTGTGTGTGTGTGTGTGTGTGTGTGTGTGTGTGTGTGTGCATGTGTGCATGGTCGGGCCGGCATGAACTACATGTACATGACTGGTCCCCGTGAGCAATAAAGAGTTGGAGGTGGCGTACGTAGCAGAGGGGCGCAGAAGGTCACACGTACCACATGACAGTCAACTCAGTGAAATGAGTTATTTGTGTGACCTAGGTGAAGAACAAGCATAGCCAGGGCCTTGAGCTAGCAGCTCTCTCGTTCCATGCCACTACACGGTACACCGCCGCGTAGAAGGAAGTACATGTAACAGGAACCTAAGTTACTTACGACGGATGATATTTTCTTCTGCATGCGATCTTTCTCAGCCTCCTTTGCTTGAAAAAGCTGGATGATGCACAGCAAAAGGAGACATGATTGGCTGAGCTGCTAAAGAGAGAAAGAACAACTGGATACAAGCTAACTTGGAAGTAACGTTATGAGCAACAATCCAGCACATGAACCAGGTGATAACCTGTCAGGGTATTGCCTAGACATCTAGGTGTTCAACCGTTTTTCCTCTATTGCAGCACATCGACCGAAGCAATGATGGTAAAATGGCCGAATGTTGTTCAAATCGATATGAAACCGGAGTTCAGTGACTGCAGAGGGGTGGCAATACGCTTGTCAGCTAAAACACTTCTATGCTAAAAAGGATACTGCAAAATGCCTGGACTCTCATGGAATGGTAAAGAATTGAGAGTGGAGTTGGAGTTGGATGCAGGTTTGAGTGCCAATATGCAAGAAAATGAAGCTCCATCCCAGTTATATATACACAGTCAGAGAATAGATATACGCTAAATACCTGATCGAGTTCCGACGTCTTCTTCACAAGCTGCTCTCTCAGGGTGACTGTTAACTCCTGTTCCGCATTAAAGCTATCCTGGAGAGTTTGAGCTGAACAGGAAGGAAATGAAACAACCCAGCACTACAGTACACATAATGCGGTACATCTACATAACAACAGTCATTTGCTCTAGCCTAGCAGCAAGACCAACACATTTCCTTTTCAGATCATCAGATGATTCAGATCGCTCATGATCCACGTTCCAAACCCTCCCCATTCGAGCAAAGTCCACAAACACAGGGACTTGAGTAGCAGCTTCGCTTTTCAAGAACAATACAGTGATTGAGCGGAGCTTTCGGCAGTGGCGAGTCCAATTTCAGACACCTGTAATCAACAAGGGTGATGATGAAGACAGAAGGTTGTCAGAGAGCCACATTGCACACAAGCAGAGGCTAGACGACGGAACTCAGCGAAACTCCGGCTTAACAAGCTGACAGTGAAGCTTAAAAACTGAAATAGAGCCGACGTTGCCAGACAAACTGCTATCCATGTACACATGTTGAATTTAATCTTCATTCCGAGAGTCTCTGACACCACTCACCTTCCAAATATAGCTTTTCCACGTCCTTTAATCGGTTCTTTGCTACCTGTGCCTTCTGTAGAGCTTCCTGCAACTTCCTAGAAAGAAAGGGGCCAGCGAACAAGGTCAGACAAGCATCATAAGACACTGCACTATTCAAGTACATCGCCTACACGTTGCAGGATTATAGCACATTCCACTCATGCCGTGTAGCAAACATACCGTTTCAGCATCGCGTTCTCAGATTTCAGAGCGTTGCTTGCTTCACTGTCGGATACCGGGTCTCCTAGGTTGGGTCTGGAATCAGCTGCACTTGATTCAGATCTAGCTTTCAGTGCTACTGCTGGCGGTTGCTGTGACGTAATCCATGGCTTCAGTGCCGTTGAGCACAGTGCTAGTACCATCTGCTGCAGGACAGAGTCACCTGCAGGTAAAGCGCAATGCATTATGGGGCCATGCACATAGCAAGAAAACACACAGAACCACTCAGCAGGCACATTGAAAAACAAAACCAACACAGAGCAATAGTGATACTGAAGTACATGCGAGAAAACCAACCAATCAGGCACTGCAAATCTACCAGGGATGCATCCAGCGAGAGTACAATTGCCTCCTCAGAAAGAATCTAGAAGCGGCATGCTCTGAATCGAGTGGAGCCTGCACTATCGGGCTGTTTCCATGCCAGCATGCCCGTTTCATATCGTACATGCACACATACACCACACACGCACACGCACACACACACACACACACACACACACACACATGCACACACACACGCGTACCTGTATCAATAGTTCTCGTTAACAGTGCTTGCAGTAGATCTGTCGTTTCCATGCTATCGAACTGCACCTCCACGTCTTCCTGCCGACCGTTGCTTATCGCCTCTCCTGCTCCATCCAATGATGATTTGGGAACAGCAGTCTCCACTGACACACTTGGGTCGGATTTCCGACGCACATGCCTACTTGGCATGCAGATAATTCCACCATCACTGCCACTGTCAAATGTCCACTCTAGCTCAGATGGTGGACGGCGGACCTGACTGCTGCTTCTGCCACCGGCGCCGCGGGCTGACGTCGAGCGAGAAGCTTTGCCAGACTGCAGATGGGATGTTCGCCTGGCCGAGGTGGTGGACATTCCCCTGACGGGAACAGCAGATACCTTGTGAGCTGCGAGATAGCATGGGCAGAACGCAAGGCCAGGTTAGTGACAAAAATAAAACTGCCGGGCAGATAGGAGGTACAGGTACATGTACTGAATTTTTCTACACCACAAAATGCAAAAGTACACTGTCACTGTCACTGTCACTGTCACTGTCACTGTCACTGTCACTGTCACTGTCACTGTCTGTTGTACTCCACAACGTGCAGTAAAACCTGTCAAAGCGACCACTCTGATAAGGCGACCACCTGCCCTAGAGGACCCCAAAATCCAGTACCAAAGGGTATCACTTCCACCAAGAGTACATAACCGCCAAGAGTGTGCAACTGCCTGCACAACCTCTATACAGTGCTGCCATGGCAGAACTTCACATCACGTGACGTGATTCAAAAGGCTACGCTTGCAAACAGTGCAAAGTGACCACAAGAGAGTTGAACCCAAAGCAGGGTTGCGTACAACGTTCATCAGTCCATTACATGAAATGGCTGTTGTGCTCTCGCATGACTACTTGCAGTACTGTGTTGGAGCGCTATGTCAGAACAGTCACCCTTATTTTCAGTACGTGTACATGTAGACTATAATATTTACAGTATTTCAGAGTGCTAGAATCTGTTGTGCAAGTATCGATGATGTCCTCAGTACACTTATGGCGCGTAGCAGTGTCATTTTGCACCTTTTCTCCGTTTGTTGGCACATAGCACGTCTGTTACATGTACCTCTAAGCGCGGCATCGCGCTTCTTCATTTCTTTCTATAAAACTATGCTTTCAAATTAATTCTAGCCATTCATTATTCTCAACCTTCACTGATCACTGGTCGTGGCAGCGGAATTACGATTTTCCCAGAGGACAGCTGTATCTATCATGCAGAGGGTGCAAATAATGTGTACAGGTTTGTCACGTGATGAGAAGTTCTGCCGTCGCAGACCCTATAGCTGGACTTGCACACTCTTGGGGGTTATGTACTCTAATTGCTCTTGCTTCCACTGATATGACCCTGGATAAGGGGACTGCCTGCCTGTACGCAGAGATCACACTGTGGGTGTCCCGTGAGCATGGTGAGTGCTCGTCTGCCTGTCCGCAGAGATCACACTGTGGGTGTCCCGTGAGCATGGTGAGTGCTCGTCTGCCTGTCCGCAGGTTTCACTGTAATGGTGTAATTATACACGTAAATATACTTTTTCACTATAAATAGTATGCTAAAAAAACAAGCTACTTCGAAGTACTTGTAATAGGCATTCAGTATATTACGAAACAAGTCCATCACACCTTTGCCAGTAGTAGGTCGTTTCTCCTTTGCCAGTGCAGGTGATGGCACCAGTTTCCGTGCAGGTCTTGTCCAGGAGCGAGAGCGGTAGTGTGCACCAGCAACAGACACTGCCGCGCCAGCAACGGGTTGACGCATTGCCTGTGCATTTTGATCACTGGTTCCCGAACGCGGTCTGCAACCGTTAGATGCTGCGGCTGCTCTGCCACGTGCTAGCTGCGAGCGAGGTTGGTCTGCTTAATGGGTCCATCCACAGATGCACATATGTGTGCATGCATGCATGTACGCACGCACACACGCGCGCGCACACACACACACACACACACACACACACACACACACACACACACACACACACACACAGAATTAGCATGATTGTAGAACAACACTTTTAGACACCCAGCTTACACAATAAAACGGTAGACCACATGTGAGGCTCAGCAGGTGTTGTAACTTGTAACACAGAGTTTCATGCACACAGCACCGCAATGATAACACCACATGGTTTCATGCACACAGCGCCGCAATGACCACGCAACATAGTTTCAAGCACACAGCGCCGCAATGACCACACCACATGGTTTCATGCACACAGCGCCGCAATGACCACACCACATGGTTTCATGCACACAGCGCCGCAATGACCACACCACATGGTTTCATGCACACAGCGCCGCAATGACCACACCACATGGCTGATGCATGTTGTAGTGAGTCTAGTGATCATGCCGCTATATACAAGTATGCATGGAGAATAGGGTGCTAACACTGGGAATGTTGAGGTATCGGCGCTAAAAATCATAGTGTAAGTTCAGAGATTGCAAGTGAGTGGGGGTGGGCGTCCTAGCTCTGGATCAGCAGACAATCTGATCATAGCCCGGTGTGTGACACTTTGAGTTACAGCAAAACAGCCTTTCGTCTCTTGTTATTCGTGTACATGTACACCGCTTTCTGGTGCATAGAGCACTCTTGCGAGCTGCCCAGACTGGCCTGGACTGACCCTGATTGTGTTTACGACCATGTACAATTGCACATACTTATCCACTGTTGAAAGTGTACATTTAGCGGATATCACGATTGACTACATAATTATTTGTACTTCAGTGAACTAGTGAAAGCACCGAATGAATTATTTATTCGAACCAGACACATACACTCAGAAAAGAGTTGTGCCTCAAACATTACGTTTCTCAATACGCGCAGACTCTACTGTAGCCATCCAATATAACCATACATCCCACGACACTCTCCAAGGAGAGTGTTGTGGGGAGGTACTTCGAAGTACGGTTTTCAAACATTACATGTATATACCGGTACTACAGAAGAATGCCGATTATCCGAACGTCAACTATCCGAACAGTCAATTATCCGAAATGCCTGTTGAACTGAATAAAAGGGACGAAAATGAGTTCTTACTGATTTTCCCACCCAAAGTACCATTGGAAATGGTTCCCTGGATGTATGGCAACTGGTTGGCGTCATATTTTGTCCCCATTTTAAGGCGCTGGAGTGTGTCTAATTCTTGTGGTACTGCCGAAGAGAATGAGAAATGACAAAAATAGGAGGGAGTGTGCCCGGTTTGGACTGATGTGTGCCCGCTCCCTTATCCGAAAGTGCTCCTCATCCAAACACCCTGGAGACAGCCCCGCGCCGCGAGGGATGCGGATATTCGGCACTCTACTGTATTCAAAACCATTCACATACATATACATGTACACTAGTGCTTTTCTCCTTGTCCACACCTGCAATGCAGCCATCCAAGCAGCAGCCACTGAGTCTGTTATCACACCACCTGCACACGCTATTCTATTCAATGAGAATCCAGCAGCAGCAGCATCATGGTGCTTCATGACACACCGGTGCACACCAAGACACCACTATCTTGCTTACTGTCTGTGGACGCCTGCATCAGAGAATCCAGCAAAGTGGCGCACCTGTCCAGGTCTCGATGTGTGTCGTGTATCTGGGACACAAGTAAGGGGAGGGAGATACGACAAACAATTCCGCTATGGACACTGCATAGAATCATTCCCCAAGACGTTACACATGGGCAGCAGCGTCACACGGCAGACCAGACTGCAAACATACATGTACCGGTATGTGTACGTGCTATGTGCAAATGAGCATCACCCACAGTGTAAAACAACTCTAAACGTCAGCATTACATACACACGTGCCCCCCCCCCCCCACACACACACACATGTACAGTAGGTATCGGTTATAGCGTGGGTGTTTGAAAAACGACATTTGATTCTTATTGCCGATATTTCTTACACACGATAAATCACGTGTGACATATCATATGCACGTGTGACAAATCATATGCGCGCACGTTTGGCATGTGGACACGTACACATGATACACACGGATCAATCAGACTCGCGGTCGTGCTAGGCGACTGCGGAGCAGCGGATACGAGAGAAGTCGGAAGAAAGAGTCCGACTGGACAGAAAAAGTGATTCTCCAATGCTCCCTTGGACATAACTCTCTTTTTGTGTTGACTATTATTGTACTGAGTATGCACAGAGCACAGATGTTATTACTACAGGCGATACACTTTGCACTAATCTGGCATATTTTGCTACACAAAATCCATTCTTAGGGCCGATATATTCTACTATGCGATAATACTGCTTGTAAGAATAAATATACACATAAAATATGTGTTATGATTATGAAAAAATGAGTGTTCATTCTTGCAAGCAGTATATTCTTGTATACGACCACACTATAACCGATACGCACTGTACGTATCTGCCCCCACACATGTACTGTACATGTGTACCTACTACCCCCCCCCCCCCCCCCACACACACACACACATACACATACACACACACACACACATACACATTATTCTTCAGACAACATTATAACAACAATCGCATGTACAGGTGCTACAGAACACAATGTACCCGCGCTTTGGCCTAGTGGTTGTAGGCTTGCCTGCGAATCACAAGGTCCCCAGTTCGAGACCCGCGCCGGGAGCGGGGAGCGTGTACTGTGCTAACAAATGCGGTGATGCATGCATGAACCACTATACATGCAAGGAACTGCGCCGACACTCACGGTCAACTGGGTACTCACTACTCAGAGTGAGGGTAACATGGATGCACTAACGAGGTTCGCCCCCTTGCATTGGTTGTGAGAGTTAGCACCTCACCCTCGCCGTTAGGCGCTGCATCTGCCACCCTGGTATTACATGCATGGTGGTAGCGAAACTTCCTAAGCTGGTTGTGTTTCTCAACGCAATTGTAATTGTACAGCCGGTTGTAACACGGACGTGCGGATTTTTTTAACTTACAGAACACATTGTATTTACAGGTGCTACAGAACACAATGTATTTGATTCCATGCCATTTCAGCGCCCTCGAGTTCAGCGCCAACCAGGTGAGCACGACCGTTTCAGCGCAATATATTTCAGCGCTGCATACTTCAGTGCCAGCAGATAAGCACCGAATATCTCAGCGCCATATATTTCAGCGCTAAATACGTCAGCACGGCCTTTCTCAGCGCAGTAGATCTCAGCGCCACAGATCTACGCGCCATGTTTCTCAGCGCCGTTTTATTATACAATGTATGTGTGAACAATGTATGTGTGAACAATGTATGTGTGAACATCGCCAGTAATGACTATGACTGTACAAGTATTGACTTTACGCTCTACTATATCGCGCTGTACTATATCGCGCTGTACTATATCGCGCTGTACTTTATCGCGCTGTACTATATCGCGCTGTACTATATCGCGCTGTACTATATCGCGCTGTACTATATCGCGCTGTACTATATCGCGCTGTACTATATCGCGCTGTACTATATCGCGCTGTACTTTATCGCGCTGTACTGTATCGCGCTGTACTATATCGCGCTGTACTATATCGCGCTGTACTGTATCGCGCTGTACTATATCGCGCTGTACTTTATCGCGCTGTACTGTATCGCGCTGTACTATATCGCGCTGTACTATATCGCGCTGTACTATATCGCGCTGTACTGTATCGCGCTGTACTTTATCGCGCTGTACTTTATCGCGCTGTACTTTATCGCGCTGTACTGTATCGCGCTGAACTGTACCGCGCTGAACTGTACCGCGCTGTACTTTATCGCGCTGTACTTTATCGCGCTGTACTATATCGCGCTGAACTGTACCGCGCTGAACTGTACCGCGCTGTACTTTATCGCGCTGAACTGTACCGCGCTGAACTGTACCGCGCTGTACTTTATCTCGCTGTACTATATCGCGCTGTACTTTATCGCGCTGTACTTTATCGCGCTGTACTTTATCGCGCTGTACTTTATCGCGCTGAACTGTACCGCGCTGAACTGTACCGCGCTGAACTGTACCGCGCTGTACTTTATCGCGCTGAACTGTACCGCGCTGTACTATATCGCGCTGTACTTTATCGCGCTGTACTTTATCGCGCTGAACTGTACCGCGCTGTACTTTATCGCGCTGTACTTTATCGCGCTGTACTATATCGCGCTGAACTGTACCGCGCTGTACTTTATCGCGCTGTACTATATCGCGCTGTACTATATCGCGCTGTACTTTATCGCGCTGTACTATATCGCGCTGTACTATATCGCGCTGTACTATATCGCGCTGGACTATATCGCGCTGTACTGTATCGCGCTGTACTGTATCGCGCTGTACTGTATCGCGCTGTACTATATCGCGCTGTACTATATCGCGCTGTACTATATCGCGCTGTACTATATCGTGCTGTACTTTATCGCGCTGTACTTTATCGCGCTGTACTGTATCGCGCTGTACTGTATCGCGCTGTACTGTATCGCGCTGTACTGCATCGCGCTGTACTGCATCGCGCTGTACTGCATCGCGCTGTACTGTATCGCGCTGTACTGTATCGCGCTGTACTGTATCGCGCTGTACTGTATTGCGCTGTACTGTATCGCGCTGTACTGTATCGCGCTGTACTATATCGCGCTGTACTATATCGCGCTGTACTATATCGCGCTGTACTATATCGCGCTGTACTATATCGCGCTGTACTATATCGCGCTGTACTATATCGCGCTGTACTTTATCGCGCTCTACTTTATCGCGCTCTACTATATCGCGCTGTACTTTATCGCGCTCTACTATATCGCGCTGTACTATATCGCGCTGTACTATATCGCGCTGTACTATATCGCGCTGTACTATATCGCGCTGTACTTTATCGCGCTCTACTATATCGCGCTGTACTATATCGCGCTGTACTATATCGCGCTGTACTATATCGCGCTGTACTTTATCGCGCTCTACTATATCGCGCTGTACTTTATCGCGCTCTACTATATCGCGCTGTACTTTATCGCGCTGTACTATATCGTGCTGTACTTTATCGCGCTGTACTGTATCGCGCTCTACTATATCGCGCTGTACTTTATCGCGCTGTACTATATCGCGCTGTACTATATCGCGCTGTACTTTATCGCGCTGTACTATATCGCGCTGTACTGTATCGCGCTGTACTGTATCGCGCTGTACTGTATCGCGTTGTACTATATCGCGCTGTACTATATCGCGCTGTACTATATCGCGCTGTACTATATCGCGCTGTACTGTATCGCGCTGTACTGTATCGCGCTGTACTATATCGCGCTGTACTATATCGCGCTGTACTATATCGCGCTGTACTATATCGCGCTGTACTTTATCGTGCTCTACTATATCGCGCTGTACTTTATCGCGCTCTACTATATCGCGCTGTACTTTATCGCGCTGTACTATATCGCGCTGTACTTTATCGCGCTGTACTGTATCGCGCTCTACTATATCGCGCTGTACTTTATCGCGCTGTACTACATCGCGCTGTACTTTATCGCGCTGTACTGTATCGCGCTCTACTATATCGCGCTGTACTATATCGCGCTGTACTTTATCGCGCTGTACTATATCGCGCTGTACTGTATCGCGCTGTACTGTATCGCGCTGTACTATATCGCGCTGTACTATATCGCGCTGTACTATATCGCGCTGTACTATATCGCGCTGTACTATATCGCGCTGTACTATATCGCGCTGTACTATATCGCGCTGTACTTTATCGCGCTGTACTATATCGCGCTGTACTATATCGCGCTGTACTATATCGCGCTGTACTATATCGCGCTGTACTGTATCGCGCTGTACTGTATCGCGCTGTACTATATCGCGCTGTACTATATCGCGCTGTACTATATCGCGCTGTACTATATCGCGTTGAACTGTACCGCGCTGTACTTGACCGTGCTGTACTGTATCGCGCTGAACTTCTTCGCGCTGTAAATTACCGCGCCTTACTTGTTCGCACTGAGCTGCTGGCACTGTACTTTACCACGCTGATAGTCATGGCGCTGAAGAAGCTGGCGCTGCGAAATCAGGCGCTGAAGTGCTGGTGCTGAAATGTATCGCGCTGAAACGGTGGCGCTGAAATGGCAAGTCACCATGTATTTACAGGTGCTACAGGACACAATGTATTTACAGGCGCTACAGGACACAATGTATTTACAGGTGCTACAGAACACAATGTATTTACAGGTGCTACAGGACACAATGTATTTACAGGTGCTACAGGACACAATATATTTGCTGGAAGTGAGGAGGAGCCCACGCTACAGGTCCTACCTGTTCCTCACTTTGGGCAGTGGAATAGCGCGCTGCTGTCAGTGCCGCCTTGCCTTGTCTGCCGCTACTAGCATTTTGTGATGTGCTCTTTACTAGCCGAGCATGTGATGGAGACTTGGACCTGCGTACGTGCAAACATAACAAACAAGCACCCACACATGCATGCACATGAGTACAATTGAACACAAACACATCATATTATACAGTCAACTTCGCTTATAACGACACTCGGCGGGGCATCAGAAAAGTGTCGTTATTCGGGAAGTGTCATTATTCCCGAAGTCTCATTATAATTATGTGTCACAGTTGGATGGGACTTTGCTCTGGGCATGAAAATGATGTCGCTATTCGCGAATTGTCGTTATATCCGCAGTCGTTATTAGCGAAGTTGACTGTACCATGTACCATGTATACGCCCGTCGCAAGAGAAGCACGCAAATCTGCAAATGCACTGGATGGGCACCCACAGATTTTCTCTTATAGCAAAGATAGCAGATCTGATTCTGAATGAAACAGATCAAGACTAGCGCCAGATAACTGCCTAATCCACACAACTGGCGAAGCTATGGGAATCCACCCCAGTGCACACCTGGCCTACACCACATGGAGCACATCGCAAAAGGACGGCCAAGACAGCTACCTATGCACACCCTACACTTGCCGGGGTATCCAGTATAGACAGCACGCTGCTTTGATAGAAGCAGACACTAACGTTAGATGCACTATTTCACACACACACACACACATACACACACATACACACACATACACACACGAACACACACACATACACACACGAACACACACATACACACACGAACACACACACACACACGTGCCCACACAAAACCAGGATAGTAGTGAAAATACTAGGACACAACTCCCTCCACAAACACAATTTACAGACAGGACTAAAGGTATGAGTATTATAGTGCGCACTTTAGATGCACATGCACTATGCCAGGCCCCCAATTGCAGGTGCGCACTATGCTCCCAATATGAAAATGCACACGCATACATCAGTGATGTGCTATGTACCCAGCTCACCACCCCACCCACGCCACGGTCCAATCACTACCGCACACCACTGCACACTGGCAGAAGAAGTGTCACTACACTGCAAGGAAGACCGCTTCAAACACGTATGGCCGGATGCATGCAAATGCATGCATCCATACTATAGTGCCATTCCCATTTCTGGTGGATCCAAGCGACTTTACATCAATCGCTGCCATGACTACGGTCACTGTGATAGCACTGTCAAGACCATGTACTTAGTTAACCTTGTACAGGTGGAATCCTGATAATTCGAATATGGCTTAATTCGAACATACCGCTTAATTAGAAGTTTTTCCTGGACCGATTCTGTCAATACGATTCCCACATACATTTTTCTGATAATCCGAACCTCGAACCGGACATGTCCGATTAATTCGAAGTTCCACGTATTCCACTTACATAGAAAATGTGTGGGATTTGTGCTGATAATTCGAAGTTAGCAAAGTGTAATTCGAAGTTCACTGTACACTGTACTGGTCAGTTCAGTTTGCATGAGCAGGCTGTGCTGGTCAGTTCAGTATCCGTGAAATCTGTGTCTAAGGTCCATAGCGCAACTCTGCGTGACCATGGGAGCATTTTGACATACATATAGGGCTTGAAAGTGCTACGTCACAGCATAGCAACAATTTCAAAAATTCAAAAATTCAAAAACTGGATCCACTTGGATCCAGTTTTTGTATGGATCCAAGCACATTTCAAGCCGTCTTACTCACAGCAAGGTGATGTAGTCAGTGAAACTGACCGGTTTGGCTACTGGGGGCGGGGTTACAACTGGTGGCGAAGTAAAAGTCACCCCTGCATACGACATGAGTGGGTTGCTATGCACCCACATACTGAGGCAATACCGTAAAAGTCCGTAAATAAGTACGTATTTACTTTCGAATTTAGTGACCACACCCGTACTAACTTTCGGACCTGACTTGTGTGTAGTGGAGAAGTCATTTTCATGTTGATGTACATGCTACGTGCTGCATGTGCGCATCGTACCGGTACTTATTTCGGGCAGTATGTTTATCGGGCTTGACTTCAACAGACAGAGCCAAAAGAATGAAGGGGGTATTTCTTTCGGGCAGGTACTTATTTATGGCCTTTTACGGTAGCAAAATCACACCTTAGTGGATCCAAAATAGAAATCTGATGTCAACTTGCTACTCCCTGGCCGTTTTTGACGTCATCACTTTCAAGCCCTATTGTGTTGTGGGTTCATGTTTGGATAATTAGAAATTTTTTGCTGGCATTTGGAGGTTCGAATTATCAGGATTCCAAGTGTACATGTAACGGAAGTGATATTAGACTGTTGTAGAGTTCTGGGACAAAGCTGATCAGCTTTACAACTTGTAATCATCTTCTATGTCTTCGCTTTGACTGCACGCCAAACCGAACCTCTACGCATCGGTTCGAGGGAATGAAAGCCACTCATGCGGCTGTGCTGTTTTGATTTTTAATTTTTTACACTGAACTCTGTGGCTATCATTGAAACACAACTGCTCTGCCACTATGAGATGCTGTGGGTACTCTACCTGCTGCTAGGTGTGGTCGATTTTGTTGCAACACCTCTCGTGCACCTTGATCCCTGCATTTTACACTGGCAGGTCAGCGTCGTCCAGAAGTCAAACCAAGGCAGTACAATCGCACGTGACGTTACTCTCAGCTGCAGACTAGCAGCGTCTGGTCCACGTCCTCAAAAGTCAAAATAATAATTGCTTCAGCCCAAAGTAAACTTACTTCTCAAACTATTACCATGATTACAGTACGAGTACATTCTCGCCATGAATATTCAGAATAAGACTAAGACTAGTGGTAGTAGTAAGAGCCAGCAGGCAGTGTGGCAGTAATCCAGTTTTTCAAATTTTCTCCGATCATGACTCGACTGTTATATTTTTTTTTTGTAGGGCCGGGGTCGTCCATTAGGCCAAGTAAAAAAAAAAGCTAGATGATCGTCCCCGTCCGCCCCAGTTTTTGTCAGCGCCCCAAGAAATATTTTATTTTTTAAATCGTGAGTTTTTGCCGAAATCGTTGGTTTTTTACCGATCGCGGATGCAGGAAACATGTGCACGCTTTGTTTAAAGGGGAAGTTAAGGCAAAAACTAAAATTTCACCAGTTGTAGTCTTCGGGGTGCTGAGTCGAATGGTCTTGGTCCGAGAAAGCTGAGACGCTCCCTTCCTACTTGAATCCCAATCGAACTCGCGCACTTCCACCGAAACTGGGTGACTGCGCCCTACGAGATGGGGATTTGTATGCAAAATGTCACTAAAAGCGCCATTTCGTTCTTATAAAAGCACGGATGACCGCGATTGGCCCATATGTTGTAGTCTTTTGGACGCTGAATCGACTGGTTTTGGTCCGAAAAGGCTGCGATGCAGCGTTCCTCCTTTATTCCCAATCGAACATGGTTGAAGAAGTGGTCACGTGCTCCTGGGTGCCCAAATCACCTGGTCACCACGCCAGCAGGCGACAACTTTCACACCAAGGTTCAACTCGAGTGACAGGACTGCACCCAAAAAAGGTCAAAACAGGCTGTAAGTTGTACCCTGCAGGCACGGTGACCAGGTGACTGGTGTACGCAGGAGCACGTGACCGCTTCTTCAACCATGTTCGATTGGGAATTAGGGGCGAACGCTGCATCGCAGCCTTTTCGGACCAAAACCAGTCGACTCAGCGTCCAAAAGACTACAACATATGGGCCAATCGCGGTCATCCGTGCTTTTAGAAGAACGAAATGGCGCTTTTAGTGACATTTTGCATACAAATCCCCATCTAGTAGGGCGCAGTCACCCAGTTTCGGTGGAAGTGCGCGAGTTCGATTGGGATTCAAGTAGGAAGGGAGCGCCTCAGCTTTCTCGGACCAAGACCATTCGACTCAGCACCCCGAAGACTACAACTGGTGAAATTTTAATTTTTGCCTTGACTTCCCCTTTAATACTTTCTTTACTATATGGACCACATACTACTAGTATATCACAACGTCAGTATCGATCTGCTGAAGAAAGAAAAAGAAAAAAAGAAAAAAAAAGAAAAAAAGAGAAAAAAAACCTTGATGTTGTTGTGTACACTGTGTGCATGAGAGGGTAAAAAGTAAAAAAATAAAAATAAAATCCTCCCGCCCTCCCCGATTTTTCCAAAAAAAAGGACGATCATCTAGTAATTTTTTTTACTCGGCCTTATCGAACTTTTTTTCACAAAACGAAATAATTTCGTTATGGGGTACCGGCCGGGTACTAGGGAGGGGTTGGGTCTAAACTAAAATAATTCGTTTGGTGAAAAACGTTCGATAATTACGGACGGCCCCATATGGTTATGTAATAAAGTCACGTTGAAGTAAAGTTTGCACGTCCGCGTTACCACCGGCTATACAATTGCGTTGAGAAACACAACCAGCTTACTAGGAAGTTTCGCATGTGCCAGGCCACCACCATGCCTGTGCTACCAGGGTGGCAGATGCAGCGCCTAACGGCGAGGGTGAGGTGGTAAGTCTCACAACCAATGGCAATGCCCGACAAGGGGGCTAACCTCGTTAGCTGCATCCATGTTACCCTCACTCCGAGTAGTGAGTACCCAGTTGACCATGGTTGACCGTGGGTGTCGGCGCAGTTCACTGCATGTAAAGTGGTTCACGCATGCATCACCGCATTTGCTAGCACAGTACTACAGTAGTCAGTACACCTGGTAGATCTACACGCTCCCTGCTCCCAGCGCGGGTCTCGAACTCGGGACCTTGTGATTCGCAGGCAAGCCTACAAGTACAACCACTCGGCCAAACCGCTGGTATATGTGCGCGTGGGACCAAGCGAACACTGCGGAAGAGTGTGTTATAGCGAAAATTACGCTATAGCGGATAATAATTATGACTGTTTATAGTGAGGAAATTTTGTACAGAACTGATGCTGTTTCGGCAGGGACATAATTGCATACGTTATAGTGAGGTTTATGTTATAGCGAGAGTCGTTATAGCGAGGTCTGACCAGTACCATGACAACATCAGACTTAGAGGCGGACTTAGACTAGAGGTGGTCATGACCAGATGACTGGATGGAGTGGAGCTGGTCCACTGCCGGCACTGGCACTGCACGGACGTCGGAAGGTGGGAAAAGGAAAGAATGTGGAGAGTGAAGACTGAAGTCATGGAACTGTCTTTGGAAGTGCTGCAAGCTAACACATTTGACAATTTGTCCAGGTACTCACCTGTGTCGTTGCTGAAGACTTGGGTTACAGTGAAGCACTTCGCTCGGCGTGCTGCTGGACAAGGCGTCACCGGGGTTGTGTTTTGTCTTTGCGCTTGTTATTCCCTTGCCGAATTGCCTCGCTTTGCTTGGCAACCGAAGGCCAGATAAGCTCCAACACGACTACGTGTTTTTCGGATTGAAATGCTATGCTGTAGAGTGTAGGTATTACAACCAGGTGGTCAAGGATGACCGTATTGTTTCGTGGAACACAGGTGAAAGCTTCTACCTTTGTCCTAAGTCCTTGACCGTCCGTACCGGGCGCTTATTCACGCTAGTGATTCCCGCTAGTGTAGTGCGCAGCTAGTGGTGGATTCCAGTCCGGTGAATAAGTGTGTGTGCGTGGTTTCAGGGCACTCGGCGAAGCTACAACTATTAGTTCAACCAGTCCCTAGTTACCAGTCGGTGGCTGGCTCGTGCGCCATGGCCGCTTCCTCCGCATCCAGACAGGGCAGTGCGTGTTGGTCTTTGCAGGATTTCCCTGCAGGGGCTAGCTGGCCAGTACAGAAAGAACTGACCAATCTGGATGGTGTTGGCAGTGTGTCGGTGGCCGATAGTTACGGATTTATTACCGTGCTATATCGGTACGAACATCCGGAACGTCCGCGCTACAACGACGACCGCGACGGTCTTCCGGTCCTGGAGGAATGCATGAGACGACTAAAGAAATACCGTCCGTCGCTTGATGTGCTGGCGGAAGCTCCGTCGCCGGAGTATGATGACAGTGCGTCGCTGAGCGAGCTAATCCTGGTTGTGCGGGATGTGCGCGACCACGGTGCAGCGCATAGAATTTGCTCGACTTTGCTGGACCTGAATGGTGTGAAAAAGGTGGACATCAGGTTGCGCAGTGATCGCATTAGCGTGGAGTATGACCATAGAAGTGTTCGTACTGATGAAATCCAGTCGTGCCTTGTGAATCTAGGGTATATTGTGTATGAGCCAAACATAATATTATCTTCTTCATCGGAACAGAAGGGTAGCATGGATAGAGTGACATTGCCAGTGGTGGGAATGACATGTTCTTCCTGTACATCAGCTGTGGAAAGCGTCTTGACTAGCACCGTTGGCGTTGTGGATGTTGTCATCCAGTTAGACCCTGGCCAAGCGGCTATTCGCTACAAGCCGGACAATGTGCAAGTGCCCCAGTTGATAGCAGCCATTGAAGGCTGCGGCTTTGATGTGCTGACATGGCCGTCGAATGCCGCGAAGACGGAGAGCACCGTTATCGCAATAGAAGGCATGACATGTTCATCGTGTACATCATCTGTCACCGAGGCTCTTACCAGCCTTGCCGGAGTTGAACGTGTCCATGTAGAATTGACACCAGGACAAGCCACAGTAGAATACTCGCCAGGTGAACTCAGTGTTGATCAGCTCTGCGAGGCCATCGAAAATCGAGGATTCGAGGCCACCTCTTCACAAGGTAAGCCAGCACTGTTTGACTACACCTGCTCGTGACAAGATAGGAAACATATCATGGCTATCTTAACTTTCCACGCAGCAGTGCAATCATGTATACAGGCACGTAGCAAAATATGTACCAGTTCGTGGTACAAACAGTCCCGAACGGGAAGTGAAGCCAAGACGACACACGACCAAATACAACGGGGACAAGACAGAAAAGTGCGTATACAGGGGGGGGGGGGGGGGCAGAAGACGGTGCAGCAGCATGTACAAAGGAGTAAAAGACGACGCAGCCGCATGTACCATAGAGTGACACAAACGCAGCAGCATGTACGACAAGGAGACACAAACGCAGCAGCATGTACGACAAAGAGACACAAACGCAGCAGCATGTACGACAAGGAGACACAAACGCAGCAGCATGTACAACAAAGAGACACAAACGCAGGAGCATGTACGACAAGGAGACACAAACACAGCCGCAAATACAACATATAGCCTACCTGGGCCCAATTTTCCAAAATTTTCTTGTGGGGGATGCCCACAGAACTCCCCCCCCCCCCCCCCCCCCCCCACACACACACCTCTTCATAACCGCACTAATGCCGAATACCTTTCAACGCAGGTGCTTATGTACTCATGCTTGCCCTGGGGATATGCTTGATTCAGGAATCATCACCTCAAGGTGTCTTTGAAGTTCTGCTTTTCACAAGTACTTCTGACACATTTGCGCTGTTGGGGGAGGGCACATGTGTAAGTCAATATGAATACAAACGCCAGTCTAACATGTACACACACATTTACAATGTAAATGTGTGTCTTGTCATGATGACTTCCTACTGGTTGTTGATTAGGCCGGTTAGTTTGTGGTCCTGGATGCATCACAGTGGCTAATGTCAATGCAAAGTCACATGGTGCTCTGGCCACGTGCACATGTATGTGTGCGGGGCCGGTTCTTTGGTACGTCTGGCACAGCAATGGCCCCACCAGATTTTACCAATTCCAACTTTCCTACAATGTCCAGCGTATCTTTAATTATGTGGGAGCACTATCTAGCTATCCCCGCTGGAGTTGCTATCCTCCTAAACTGCTCTTCTTGTATAGTGAGGACTTTCATACTACTTCAGTAGCTGTGTATCTGTTGCAAGAGGAATATGTCGCTGAAACAAACAGATGTGATGCTGCATATAGCTAGAAATGCATCATCCGTGACACTAAAATTAGACATGGGGGGGGGGGGGGGGGGTAGTGTCGGCCCTGTAGCCGACCTAGGGTCGTACCACCTCTCATGAGCTGGCTCGGGCCTGGCGTGTGTGTGTGCGCGCGCGTGCGTGCGTGCGTGTGTGTGTGTGTGACGGTGTGTGTGACGGTGTGTGTGTGTGTGTGTGTGTGTGTGTGTGTGTGTGTGTGTGTGTGTGTGTGTGTGTGTATCAGTGTGTGTGTGTGTGTGTGTGTGTGTGTGTGTGTGTGTCCCATATGGTGCAGTGGTATGTGCAGCGATTTCCAATCGATAGGTTGCGGGTTCGATTCCCGACGATTATGGTCACACACGTCTTTCTTCTCTTTCTCAGACTCTTCCTGACTTTTCTTTCATTCTCCTGGGTGGTTACCAACAGCCAGTGTATGCCGGAGTATGTGGTGTGGTGTGTGTGTAGAAAAAGAAAAAAAAAAAAAAAAAAAATGAAAAAATGAAAAATAGGGATTCGCTGGCCAGAAAAAGTCACTTCAAACAGCTGTGTGGTGGATACCAGGCTAAAAATAGTGGCGGTCAATTCATCAGCCTTGCAAGCTGTTGAATGGTGTAATCCCAGCACAAGTTGCTATGTCTAAAAAAAACATAGCTGTTCGCTATCATCGCTCCCGCGATGGGCATGTCTGAGGTCTGAGGTGTGTGTGTGTGTGTGTGTGTGTATCAGTGTGTGTGTGTACTGATTACCCCAGTAAGTGTAGGGTGCACTGTGCATAGATATCTGTCTTGGCCATCCTATTCCGATGTACTCTGTGTGGTGTAGACCAGGTGTGCAGGGGGGGGGGGGGGTCCATTCACATATCTTCGCCAATTGTGTGGATTAGACTGTTATCTGGCACTTGTCTTGATCCGTTCATTCAGAATCAGATCCGCTATCATTGTTATAAAGAGAAAATCTGTGGGTGCACATCCAGTGCATTTAGTAAATGTGCGCGCTTCTCTTGCAACGGGTGCATACATGGTACATCAGTGGTACATGGTACATGTGTGTGTGTGTGTGTGTGTGTGTGTGTGTGTGTGTGTGTGTGTGTGTGTGTGTATGTGTGTTTGTGTGCGTGTATCTTGGACTCTTTGCATGTGGATGTGTGTGCTGCATGTCACAGTGGCAGTTCATGTGACATGTGCTTGAACTTTATTGGAAGATACATGTAGAACCACTCACTCATGTAGAATTCATTGAAACTGAGGATGCCTGATCCACAGGATGAGTCATTGCCATACTGCACTCACAGTTGGTCAACTGCATTCACATTGCAAGATAAACTTTTCACCTGCACCAGACAGCAAGTTTTTAATAGGAAATGTTTGTTTCATCTTTGGGCTCCTGCAAATGCAATATTTTGCGGCGTTGTCCAAGTTTTGTGATCCTGACCAAAACTAGGTGCTCTCTGTCCATGTGCCAGTGAAGCTGATTATCTATCTGTTTGGCTTGGCGTTTGTTTTGATTGCAGAAATCACAAAAGTGTCTTGCAATGTTTCTCTCTTCCAGCTCTAAAAAAAAGGAGAGCATATACTCGTATCTCTCTTCTCTAAATACAGTAGACTGAATTCATGAAGGAACCTTTTGCTGTTGTGGGCAGTGTGTATGGTCGGCCACAGAGCGCAATGGTGGTGGCTGTTGTATTATGATGTAATGCATTACGTAGCCATGCAAGAGCATGCGCGAGATACGCATCTCGCAGCTGCCTACTTTCATGCAGCATCCTTTAGATGTCGTGGTTCTTATGATTTGCCTAGGCTACAATGGCCAAGTGAGAAGATAATCCTATCGTAAACAACTAACTTGTTTACCCCGAAACATGGTGTCAGAAGTGGGATTCGAACCCACGCCCACATACACCAACAGACCGGCCACCTTGAGAGCCAAGGTGGATACGGGCGCCCAGGGCAATATATTGCCGCTGAGAGTGTTCTGCCAAATGTTCCCCCAGCACGTCGGACCAAACGGATACCCAAAGCCGAAGTCCGTGAAGCCGTCAAGTACCACCCTCACAGCGTACGGCGGATCCAAGATAAAGCAATGCGGAACCCGTCCTATTCCGTGCTCTTACGATGGCAAGAGTCAACTCGCTGACTTCTACATCACGGACTGCCCTGGTACTGCTATCATCGGCCTCCCGACAGCGACAGCCCTGCAGTTAGTCACGCTGAACTGCGCTGTCCAGGAGAAGCCAGCGAGCATCCGAGACAAGGACGACCTGATGAAGCAATACCCGAAGTGCTTCGATGGCATTGGGAAATTCCCAGGCAAGTACCACATCACGGTGGACCCCAACGTCGTCCCGGTTGTACACCCTCCACGCCACCTCCACGCCATCGCACTGAGAGACGAGATCAAGACGGAGCTGGAGGACATGATCCAGAACGGCATCATCACCAAGATCCAGGAAGGCGAACCAACAGCGTGGGTGAACAGCCTCGTGTTCCGCCTCAAAGACAATGGCAAGCTACGCCTGTGCCTAGACCCCAAGGACCTCAATCACGCCATCCTGCGAGAGCACCACGTGGTCTCCACCATTGAGGAGATCACCCCGAAGTTGAGAGGTGCCAAAGTGTTCTCGATCGTCGACGTCAAATGTGGGTACTGGAATGTGGAGCTCGACGACGAATCCAGTTACCTCACCACCTTCAACACACCATTCGGGCGCTACAGATTCCTTCGCATGCCATTAGGCCTCAAGATGTCGCAAGATGTCTTCCAAGCAAGGATCGACCAGACGTTCGAAGGGTGCTCAGGCATCACCGGAATCGCAGACGACATCGTCACATACGGGACGTCAGACGAGGACCATGATCTCAACATGCACCAGATGATGGTTCGCTGCGAACAATCTGGTCTCAAGTTGAACCCAGACAAATGCCGCATCAAAGAGGACAAGATCAAGTTCTTCGGCATCATCTGCAGCGCTGACGGAATACAGCCCGACCCGAAGAAGGTCTCAGCGCTGAAGCAGATGGAGCACCCCGAGAACGAGGACGAGCTCCAGACGTTCCTCGGGCTAGTCACGTACATGAGCCCGTTCATACCGAATGCCAGTACACTGACCGCGCACCTGCGTGAGCTGACCAAGCCAGATACACCGTTCGCCTGGACAGACAGCCACCAGCGCACCTTCGACAAGGTCAAGGCCGCCATTTCGACAGAAGTAACGCTCAGTTACTTTGACCCAGGCAAGGCAACGACACTACAAGTCGACGCTTCCATGAAAGGTCTCGGCGCCACTCTGCTGCAGGACGACAAGCCTGTTGCATTCGCCAGCAAGAAGCTTACCGAGACGGAGTCTCGCTACGCCAATATTGAGCGTGAGCTCTTAGCCGTCGTATACGGATGTGAAAGATTCCACACCTACCTATTCGGTCAGTCATTCACAGTAGAATCCGACCACAAGCCGCTGGAGTCAATCAAGCTCAAGCACCTCCGCGCAGCCCCGCCGCGTCTACAGCGCATGCTGCTGAAGCTGCAGCCGTACGACATGACCATCAAGTACTGCCCCGGAAAGGACATTCCGATCGCAGACGCGCTATCCCGACTGTCGCCAGAGGAAACAGCCAATTGAGGACCTCGACGTCAGTGTACACGCCGTGTTCCCGCAATTCAGCGATGCAGCGATGACGAGGATCCGCGAGGAGTCGGCTAAAGACGCCGAGATGTCAGCACTGAAGGAGATGATCTTCAGTGGCTGGCCATCAGAGAGGAGCGCGGTGCCGGCAATTCTGCTCCCGTACTGGAATTTCCGCGACGAGATGAGCACCGAGGACGGTCTCATCCTGAAGAGCAGTCGCGTCCTGATTCCCCCGCCAATGAGGGGGGAAATCCTCAGCAAGCTGCACGCCAGCCACCAAGGCATAGAGAAGACCAAGCTGCGAGCCAGAACGTCCGTCTTCTGGAAGGACATCAACAAGGATATCGAAGCAACTGTCTCATCTTGCACGACGTGCCAGCGCCACCAGAGCAGTCAAGCCAAGGAACCACTGGTGCAGCCCGATATTCCGCCAAGGGCATGGCACACCTTAGGCACGGACCTGTTCTACCTCGGCGGGTCAGAATACCTCATTGCCGCCGACTACTACTCCAAGTACTTCATCACCCGGAAGCTGCCTGCCGGACAAGCAACCAGCAGGGCCATCATCCAGCACCTCAAGGAGATCTTCGGTGAGCACGGCATCCCAGCCGTGCTGAAGTCGGACAATGGGCCGCAATACAGCAGCCATCTGTTCGCGGAGTTTGCTGCCGAATATGGATTCCGCCACAGTACGTCGTCGCCACATCACCCGCAGAGTAACGGGTTTATCGAATCGCAAGTCAAGATCGCTAAGAGAGCTCTCGAGAAGGCAAGGGAGAGCGGGACCGACCCGCACTTAGCACTGCTGTGCATTCGCGCCACCCCAGTGTGCCAGGGCTTACCGTCGCCGGCCGAGATGCTGTTCGGTCGTCAGGTACAGGACAACCTGCCTCGCAAACACCAGCGCGACACTCGGGACGAGGCCATCCGACAGAAGCTCGAGGAACGGCAGGACCAGCAGAAAGTACACCATGACCAGCGAGCGCAGTCTCTCCGCCCCCTAGTTCCTGGTCAGCACGTCGGCATCCGCAGCCCGACCACGCACCTGTGGGAACCTGGTATCGTAACCCAGTCTGTCAACGGGCCACGGTCATACATGGTGCAGCCTGACCATGGGACAGAAGTGCGACGCAACCGTACCCACCTCAGAGAGAGGCGGGTCCACTTCCCGCCGGATGCCAGTCTCGCAGGCCCTCAGCCGTCGACGCGCAGCGACATTGGCGAGCCTCAGCCGCCGAGTGACGTGCCGTCGCCGTGGAGCGACGTTAGCCAGTCTCAGCCGCCGTCACCGTGTGACGTCAGCCAGCCTGCTGAACCTGCCACCCAGCTGTATCGAACACGGTCTGGCCGCGCAGTCGCACCCAGGTCAATCCTGGATGTGTAGGGCCAGAGAGGCCTCATGGACCTGTTCGCTTATGTCACAGTAGCTGAGGTGCCATTGTTATATTGTACATAGAGCTATTGTTGGATACTATGTCTCTGTATTGTTAGCACGCCGTCGTGTGCCATTCATGATTGTTATCTTGTACATAGAGCTATTGTTGGATGTTATGTTCTATATTGTGAACACGCCGTCATATACGTACGGTATGTTATGTAGGTTGTCAAACTCCTTTATGACGAAGGGGATGTTGTATTATGATGTAATGCATTACGTAGCCATGCAAGAGCATGCGCGAGATACGCATCTCGCAGCTGCCTACTTTCATGCAGCATCCTTTAGATGTCGTGGTTCTTATGATTTGCCTAGGCTACAATGGCCAAGTGAGAAGATAATCCTATCGTAAACAACTAACTTGTTTACCCCGAAACAGTGGCGGTGTAGCAATTTATCCAGAATTTTCAACTGTCGAATGTTGCTGCATACTGTATTTTCTGGGGTATAAGCCACACTGGAGTATAGGATGCACCCAGATGTTTTTGTCACGAAATTCAGACACGTACCCTGTATTTCACGGTTCATTTCAAAATACAGTACCTTCCTCTATAGTAGACAGAAGTGTGTTTAAAATCATGCACCCACTGTCTGTCTGTCTGTCTCTCTCTCTCTGTCTGGCTCTCTCTGTCTGTCTCTCTCTTCTCTCTCTCTCTCTCTCTCTCTCTCTCTCTCTCTCTCTCTCTCTCTCTCTCTCTCTCTCTCTCTCTCTCTCTCTCTCTCTCTCTCTCTCCATATCTCTTTCTGTCTCTCTGTTTGTCTCCCTGAAGGAGAAAAACCGAAGCAGCTGAAACAGAGGCACTCGGCCGATGTAGAGAAATCAGCGGGTCTGGATGAGCAGGACGGTGTGGTGGTACCAGCAGACAATGAAGCCTCACTAGTTCTTCATGTTGATAACATGACGTGTGCGTCCTGTGTTGGCAAAGTTGAACGGGTTCTCACAAAGCAAACAGGTTAGTTCTTGGAGACATACTTGAGTCAAGACCGTGTCTTTCAACTCTTGAATGAATGTGTTGTGTGTGTGACTGTCCTAGCGGCTTTGAAGTCCCGCCTTCTATGGATGTCTGTACATTGTGTGATTGTTCTTTGGGCGGCATGTGGGTTGTACTGATGTGGTGCAGGCACCCTATGCTTGTGCACATTGTGTGTAATAGTTATTTGGGTGTGTGTGTGTGGGGGGGGGCATGTTTGTCTGCTTGTCTGTGTGTTGTGTGGGGCCCGGTGTGGTGTGGGTGCATGTGTGTCTGTGTGTTGGGGGGGGGGGGGGGGGGGGGGGGGGGGGGGGGGGGGGGGCGGGGCGGTGGCTGAGTTGGTCTGTCATGCAGACAAGACACATGCCAATTATAGTAAAAAAAAATTCACGGTTCGCGTGAGACTCGGCTGGAAGCCGGGTTTTCCGCATCCGTAGGAACGCCACCACCCTTCAAGGATCAAGGCGCAGATGCAGCTCCTAAAGCGGTGGGAGGTGAGTAGATCAGCTCACCAGCAAGTGGTCAAAGACCAAAAATCCCATTCACTGCATCCATGTTTTCCTCGTGCCAGGCCACGAGTTCCCAATTAACTGTGGGTCGCAGCACGGCTAGAAAAAATCCTTCCGCTTCCAAGCAGGACTTGAACCTGGCACCCTCTGTTTCTCAATCATGGTCTTAGACCATCCCACTATGCCTGCCTGCATAGTAGTACTACTGTAATAGCACATGCAACATCTGTTGTGTTTGTCCCAGGTGTGGCATCTGCTCAGGTGGCTCTTCTGACAAAGAAAGCTGAGGTTGTCATTGACAAGACGCTAGTCAGCAGTGCACATCTGGAAAGTGTTGTCACTAAAGCTGGTTTTCCAGCGCATGTAATTGAACAACGGACAGGGAGATCAAAGACTCTGCTCATGACGGTAGGTTGGATGGTCCGGATATTTTAGTGATGCTGCAAGGATTCCGAGACCTTTCTGAACCGCAGATCTTACGTTGACCATTGGAATCATTTCATTCTTGAAGGTCTTGAGCTCCTCCAGCAGTGGGAAGGATGCTCTGCTCATGAGTTGAAAGTTGTTTGTCGGCTTAGCATCGGTGTGTCATTCGATGTTGAATTTGGCCTTCCTGCACATTCTTTTACTGCCCTCCCATGCAGAGGGCACCTTCCAGAACATCCTTTGGTGTGTCTTTTCATGTTTCATGAATACGGATGCCTTCAAGCATGTTTATTTTTTACTGTATCCTCTGTACCCATGTAACCTTCTTCTTGTTCTTTTCTGGGCAGGTGAAAGGCATGACGTGTGCAGCATGTGTCGCTCAAGTGGAGAATCAGTTGGCGTGTGTTCCCGGCGTCTTCACTGCCTCTGTAGCACTAGCAACTGAACAGGCATCGGTGGAGTATGATCCATCTCGCACTGGGCCAAGGGCGTTATTCAAAGCAGTGGAGGTACGAGGTGGAAGGGGAAGTTTACCCTGAAACTTGATGAAAGCTTCACAGGCTTTAACGAAAAATGCACAGGTCCCGATGGTGAAAGTCCCAGGTTGATCAGAGCAGCCGTTCTGGAGTTGCAGCAGCTTGACATTTTCATTTTTCACTAAATTTGGTGGCATCATGAGACGTCATGAACTCGGCGAGAATGGGCCAGATCTGTGACATCACAGAGAGAAACTTTGTAGGGGAATAGATGTGGAGTAATCATGATTTCTTTCTTGTTTGTCCACAACAACGAACTTCTTGCCCGACGTTTTTTTGAGCCGGGTTACCGGAAAGGTGTCACATGTCCCATACCTAAGTTTGAAAAACATCCGACTTCTTTGGGACAGTGGAGAACCAAAATACTGCAATTTCCCCGTCTACTCCCCTGCAGAGTCTACATCTATGACATCACAGATCTGGCCTCTTCTCTTCTGGGCTAGTTCATGATGTCATAGTGAAAACGTCAAGCTGCCGTTACGTTGGATTCGGAATGGCTGCTCTGATCAATGTAGGATCTTTACAATTGGAATCAGAGCATTTTTCGCTCCAAAATGTTGACGGGAAACTTAGGCCAGGCTGCAAAGCCGGAAGTGAGCGTCTAAAAGGCGGTTGCACCGTGCTTGTGTATTTTTTACCAGGGAGTCGTAAAATTTCCAAAATAACAGGGATTTTACGACTCGCTGGTTTGACTCCTGTAGAGTAGAGACTGTAGGTGCCAGTGCAGGAAGAAAGTGACTGACTTCGATTGTAGCCGCCGGGCTTGGGACACGTGTCTTTCCTGGATGCATGATGTGTTACATGATGTAGCGCTGCGCACATGGGACAAAACGAAACTTACTTGCCATCTGCAAGCGCTTCTTTTGCACCATTGTACGACAATGTTTTCAGGAATCGGACTGTAACTTGTTGACTCGAAGACTTTTTTTCTGTGTCTTGGCGACATCCAAGGATGCCATGCTCAGGCCAGCATAGTTTGGATGGATTTTGCAAAGCATGGTTGAGGCTGTCTAACTACTGTTCCACCAGGAAACTGTGTGGGTGATTCTGAACAAGTTTTTGCAAGTCCAGCTTCGGAGCGGACTGATACTCAGCCAGACGCAGAAGCAGATGTTGTCAGCAAGCATAAAAGGACATCCAAGACAAGGGTGTCAGAACCGCACCGGCCGGGGCGGCCATGGCCGCCCCACTTTTTCGGCGTTTTTTTTTTCTAGCACACTGCAACAAAGCGCGATGATCTCAGCGCAAACGTGGCAAATCCTTGTCCCCGATCGTGGTTTGTTGCAGAATCAAAAGTCCATGTACACTGAAATGGCACCAAATTCCTGGGAATGCTTGCAATTGGCTTCAATTTTTGAATTTTTTCCCGGGGGAGGGTAATGTTTGTCCCCGATCGTAGCATCTTCTTGTTTTTTTGCAGAATCAAAATGTCTTTCATTGTAGTTACCGTACACTGAAATGGCACCAAATGCCCGGAAATGCTTGAAATTGGCTTCAAACTAAGAATTTTTTTCCCGGGGGAGGACCCCGCACCCCCCCCCCTTCCATGGCCGTCCCACCTCCAAAGTCGGTGCGACGCGTCTGCAAGACAGATCACTAGCAGTCGTAGTGGCACTTGTGCAGCAGTCTATGTGAGTGAAGAACTAAACAGTCATGTACGTGTACTGATGTACAGTCCATTCAACAAACCTGGGCCCATAGGGTTTTCACTGCCTCACTTCATTCTTATTCAAGATCGCGAAGACGATGACTTACATTGGTCAGAAATATGAAAACCGTTGTTTTAAGCCTATTTTAAGATAAAGTGAATGCCGCCCAGTGAATATTGATGAAGATATATAATGTGCAAAATGTACTTTTCGGACACATGGTTTTAGTGTATCAGGGGTCCCGATTTGGCGAATGAGCTGTAGTTACTGTCACCAGTCTGGAAGAAACCATGTGCATGATGTGGCACACGTATGAATGTGTGAACCTGTGGGGTGGCTGTGTCGTGTGCGTGATCGTAACAGGATGTCATCTGAACCCAACTCCCCCCCCCCCCCCCCCCCTCCCGCTCAGCCATCCTAGACATGCCACTGGCTGCAGCGTGACACATTGTGTTGTGTCCAGTTGAAATCCGCTGACCCAGCTCAACCGGGGCCCTTCATTAGTTTCTATGCACGCGTGTTCACTGGCTGTGTTATCCTCTTCCAGGATACTGGCTTTGTTCCAGCACTGTCAACAAGAGAAGAGAAGCTGAAAGCATTGTCTCGTACCTCGGAAATTCGAAAGTAGGTGGCATAGCTAGGTACATGTATGTGCTGCTGCTGGAGCCCGTGCAGCTATCCAGCTTCACATCACATAGTTTTGAACAATGTCTCCTCAGCACCCCTTGAGCATAACTGGAAGTCTGTGTAATACGTTCCGTTTTGGGGTAGCAGTAGTGGATGTGACATGCCTAATTATGACAGGATTCTCAAGGCATGTAGACAGCTCGAAAAGAGTATCACTTCACTGGCTTTCAGAGATGCATCCGTCTAGAAACCTGGCTTATTGTGTACAAGTCAGTGTGAGGGTAAAGCTAGTAATTAATGATAGCTTGCATAGACCTCGGTCCTACCTGTAGGACCTACCGGTAGGACCATCATACACAGACATGCTGCATGGTCTCTGTTCTAACATTGACCTAAAACTTGACCGTAAACTGTTGCTAAGGGGCTAATGAAGGAGTCCATAAATTTTAGACGTGATCGCACAAGCCATACTACGAAACTCCATGGTAACAACCCATGGTAACCATGGAAACAGAGTATGGTATTATGCATTCCACGGCCTTGGCAAGCTAATAAAAACATTAGGACCTCACCACAATTGATGTGCCATGGTCAAAATTCACTTTGGACAGAGTTGCTAGCGCACCGACAGGATTATGTGCGGCCATTTTGACAATCGATAAAATTGCGCATACGCAATGCACTGGACATAGCCTTGCATTTTGCGCCATTACTTTGCCTGACAAAGACCTCATCTCAACAATTGTTTCAAAAAAATTCTCAACCAAAAGCACTTTTGCAGCTCGATTTCTTGGGTCCTACCGGTAGGACCCGTGGTCCTACCGGTAGGACGGTATGCAAGCTATGATTAAACCCAGGCTTGTATTCAAACCAGATATTGTATCTATGTATGTCAACATACAAGTTGATAAAACCAGGCGTATTTGTCGATTTGTTCGTCATGGATATGATGTTTTGTGTTTGAAACAAACTACTATGTTTTAGGCACCAGTACTGTGTCTGTTTGGGAGATAGCCTTTTCCCAGCGGACAGCGTAGAACTTTTCCTTAGGGTTGCAATTTATGTTTGGACCTTCCCGAACGTGAAACAGTGGCAAACACAGTAGCATGCAGTAGAACTGGAAAAAGACAATCTCTTTCAGAGTGTGTTTAACACTTGGATTCAATAACCCCAGGTGCAAGTACGCACCAGAGCAAGTCTGAACACAGTCATAACTTTTGTAGTGTTTGATCGTCTTTTACAATTTCCTAATATATGTAACAGCATTCCATGTTTTGCGATATGGCTGTCCGCAGCCAACCCTGCACTGATTATTGCGATATGGCTGTCCGCAGCCAACCCTGCACTGATTATTGCGATATGGCTGTCCGCAGCCAACCCCGCACTGATTATGGCTGATGCGAGGTGTGAGAAAGAATCCATGTTCTTTTGTTTAGATGGCGTGCAGCATTCCTCCTGGCCTTGTTGACGGCTCTGCCAACACTATTCATAGTGATTTTCCATTATCGAGGCTGCAAATCTCGACGAGTTGTGATCGGTCTGTCGGTTCATAATCTGCTACTGTGGATACTGAGTACAATTGCCCAGGTAAGTCGCGTGACTTGATCTTCTAGGGATCCGTTCAGATGCACACCATCCACAATGCTTCAATTGCTTCTTTCAAGACTCTCCTGCATACAGGATAAGTAATGTGAACCCACCCCTACCCACCCCTACCCACCCTAACTAACCGGCTTGTTATTATGGCTTGCATAACACGGTTCTAAGAACAGCCTGTGGTAGGTGTGTTTATCATCTTTGTTGGCCCAATGGCGGAAAAAATCTCTTTGTAGATTCAGGGAAGATGCGCAAATAATGTTTGATACTGGACCCTGTTTTTTTTCTTCTGTGCCATGGGCGAGAGCTGGTCATGACATTGGATGAACATAACGTGTACTTGTATTTTAGCTTGCATACTTGTATACTAGGTACTGCATAACATTTTTTAACCCTTTGTGACCCCATCGATCGATATCGATCAATTGGTATACAGTGGCACTACAAATATTATATCTCTGGTGTTCCTTCCCCGATTTTCGTAAACAAACCGTCTACGTCTCGAGAGGAACCTTGGCTATCACGTCGAAGTTATCCGAAGTCTCTACGAGGTACGATGCCGCCGTGGTGAGACTCGAGGTCGGCGGAAAACTGAAAAATTCACTCCGATCAAAAAATTCAAATTTTCACACTGTGCATGGCAGGGGTTTTCCCCGGAGTGCTACGTCATACTCAAGCATGCTGCACGCCAAAATTTTGCGCTTGAAACGAGCTTTCCGCTGTAGTTTATTTGAAGTCGATGTGATGAAGGAGAATGGAATGGCGGCTGTTTAAACTTTGCTGGAGCTGTTCGCGCACGGCTGCTGTTTTGAGCGGCATTCTAGGCCACGCAGAGCAGAGGCCGTGCAGGTAGCTGGCTTGAGTGTGGCATTAGTCGCTTCGTCTTGGAAATACCTTTCCAGCGGTGGCAAGTTTGTAAAAATCGGTGAATGTTTGGCAGAGATACAAGCAAAAGTGCATGTTATTTGGAGGTGAGTAAATTGTCGTACTTTCAGTGGGGTCACAAAGGGTTAACATGTGTTTACCGGCTCCGGCTCTGTGCATACGTCCATGTGTACACGCGTGTGTGTGTGTGCGTGTGTGTGTGGGGGGGAGGGGGGGGGGGGTGCATGTGTGCATTTGTGTGTATGTGTGTATGTGTGTGTGTATGTGTGTCACGGTGTGCGTATGCATGTGTGTGTTTTTTTCTTTTGCCCTCTAGGCTGGTGTTGGACACATCTTCTATAAATCGGCGTATCTTTCTGTTCGGCACCGCGCAATTAACATGGATTTCTTGATTATGCTGGCTACATCCATCTCATATTTCTATTCGGTATGTTACATCCATCTCATATTTCTATTCGGTATGTTACACCCATCTCGTATTGCTGTTCGGTATGTTACACCCATCTCGTATTGCTGTTCGGTATGTTACATCCATCTCGTATTGCTGTTCGGTATGTTACATCCATCTCGTATTGCTGTTCGGTATGTTACATCCATCTCGTATTGCTGTTCGGTATGTTACATCCATCTCGTATTGCTGTTCGGTATGTTACATCCATCTCGTATTGCTGTTCGGTATGTTACACCCATCTCGTATTGCTGTTCGGTATGTTCTCTGAATATGTACATGTACTCAGACAATTTACTTTCCCATTCAGAAACATTTGTGTTTAGTACAGCTGATGGCTAGTGGCTAGTGGTGCTAGTGGTGGTGGCTAGCGGTGGTGGCAAGTGGTGGTGGTGGTGGCTGATGGCTAGTGGTGGTGGCTAGCAGTGGTGGCTGGTGATGGTGGCTAGTGATGGTGGCTAGTGGTAGTGGCTGATGGCTAGTGGCTAGTGGTGGTGGCTAGTGGTGGTGGCTAGCAGTGGTCGTCAGGCGAAATAGCACGTCATAGTACATTTGAGATCAGCGGGAAGAAGATGACGACGTCCACTAATTTAGTATCTGTGCACACGAATCTGCTGTGTGTGTGACTCTGTGTGTCAGCTATGATATCATCTTCTGTGGTTCCATGCCTAGCATGTACGTCTGAACCATCCTGCAAAGTTTGAATGAAGTAGGTTGAGCGATCGCTCCGCGAAACATACTTTTTGAAATTCTCTTCATAGTATATCTTCCACCATTGAAATTTCGAATTTCTTCAAAAAAAGTGCTGAGTGGGGTGGCTTGCAACCTCGATATGGCTTGTTCCAGGCATGCTTTGGAGCCATCTTCTGTTGAAGTAGTGGCGGGGATATGCCCTGCAACTGCTACAACAAAAAATGATTCGATCTGAGGAAGGGTGAGACCGCGAATCTCGGTTGAATATTGAGTATTTCAAGCCTTTTCACGACGAAGATGGAGTTCTTTTTGGAGATGGACGTCGCGGCAAAGGGCATGATGTCCGACTTCTGGTGTCTGGTGAAGCCAGGGATCATTTGTCCAGTCAGGTCGACAGCCTAACCGTCGGTAAGCTTGTGTTTGGATCCCGTTCTGCTCGATGTGGTAGATCACAAACAATTTGATATCGCACAAATTGATCTCAGCATCGTGCGTACGGTATTTTATATTCAGAAAATCCCAAAGTGTCTCTGTGTGGCCGTCCTATGCCACGAGAAACTCCAATCAGGCTCCTATGTCCTCTGCCTTCATGATTGAATGTCCACTTCGTTTGCACAACGAACACAACAATCGAGGACGGCTTTGCAATGAAAAATACAGCTATACTGGAGCTGAAAAAAAGAAGAAAAAAAACTTGCTCAGGATGAGACTCGAGTACACGCATACTCTCCCAGCAGGTGAAACGCAAATTTTTGTGAAAATGCGTGTCGCCGACTGACCAGTAATTTCGCCTGACGGGCTAGTGGTGGTGGCTAGTGGTTGTGGCTAGTGGTGGTGGCTGATGGCTAGTGGTTAGCGTGGTGGCTAGTGGTGGTGGCTAGCGGTGGTGGCTAGTGGTGGTGGCTAGCGGTGGTGGCTAGTGGTGGTGGCTAGCGGTGGTGGCTAGTGGTGGTGGCTAGTGGTGGTGGCTAGTTGTGGTGGCTAGTAGTTGTGGCTAGCGGTGGTGGCTAGTGGTGGTGGCTAGCGGTGATGGCTAGCGGCGGTGGCTAGCGGTGGTGGCTAGTGGTGGGGGCTAGCGGTGGTGGCTAGCGGTGGTGGCTAGTGGTGGTGGCTAGCGGTGGTGGCTAGCGGTGGTGGCTAGCGGTGGTGGCTAGTGGTGGTGGCTAGTGATGGTGGCTAGCGGTGGTGGCTAGCTGGTGGTGGCTAGTGGTAGTGGCTAGCTGGTGGTGGCTAGTGGTAGTGGCTAGTTGTGGTGGCTAGTGGTGGTGGCTAGTGGTGGTGGCTAGTGATGGTGGCTAGTGATGGTGGCTAGGAATGATCTGCTTACAACTACAGCAGGGGCATAGCAGCCGGTTTGCTTTGGTCGGATCACTTTTTTTTAACACAATGCCCAAAGTGCCCAGAATGCAGGATTTTGCACCCTATTTTCTAAATTTTCCCTTGGGACACCCCCGACCCCCTCCAGCCAGCGGATCACCTCCAACGACTGTGCTACGCGCCTGTACAGTACGTTGTTTCTTATGTAACGGACCATTGGAATTTCGGCAAAATTGGAGGTTTCCTTTCCAAATCCAGAGATATCTTTTGGCACAATCGTGTTTGGCTTGAGTTTGGATTTATGACTTGAGGCAACTCCATTCTTTGAAGGAGTATCATAGCATAATTGTAATATGCTAAAACCCACCATCCGGCGGGTTTTGGGCCTGGATACCGGAGTGTGTTACCTTTTTCCTGTTCTGAATCACGTTTACATGCCCTGTACTGCCAGCGGGATCATTTCATTAACTTTTTTTATGAAGCCTGGTGCTGACCAACATGGATCAGTGGTATCATGCCCGCAAGTACTGCCCGTACTAATATAAGTTTTGGTGTTCTTGTTTTTCTTTCTTCCCATTGCCTTGCTGCAGGCCATTGTCCTGATCATATGTATGGCAGCCCACTTCAATAGCACGCCACGCACATTCTTTGAGACCGGCCCATTGCTGCTAGCCTTTGTATCGCTAGGACGATGGTTAGAACATGAGGCAAAGGTATGGTTACCATGGTTACACTGTTCCGAAACTACACTCTGCAGAAGTATGCAGATGTCATTCTCCACACCGGGGGGGGGGGGGGGGGGGGGGGGGGGGTAGTGCTCAACTCTATTGATATACCGACAAACAGGGATGATGCCGAGGTGCCACGGGCTGCATGCTTTGAGTCCAATTTCTTGACCGATCTTGATAGTGAGAGTGATTATTATTTTTTCCGTTTCCTCATCGCTTTCCTTGTGTATTTTCTTATCCACTGCTGATGTCATGTACCTGGTATTACCGGTATCATATTGCGAGTGTTCATATGCGGGTATGTGCGGGTATGTGCATGCTTGGAATGCGAGAGCAATGACTGGTAGATTTTTTTAAATTGTTTTTAGGAAAGTGATGAGTTGTGGTGAAGTCCTTTTCTGATCTTAGTTTAAAATCCTATTAAAATCATTTAACGATATAATCGCACAGGTCACATTGTAGAGTGCAGATCACCTAGTGCTTTCAACAATAATAACGTACTTCCACATTATGGGAATTTGGTATAACCCCGCACCCGTCATTGTTGAATATTCGATAATAACGTGGATTTCCCGAACAATATAATTATTTTCATTTTTGCTATCCTCTCCCACGCCGTTGTACATAAGCGGCGGCTTGCCGTGGCGGACTGTACCAGTCAATACATGTACTATACCACTACTTTAATATCATCCTGTCCAAGTTGTGGAGTTGCGTTCATAAAAGTGTCTCTTGATTTGTTCCTGTAGCGTAAAACATCCAGCGCGTTGGCAAAGTTGTCAACCCTACAACCTGCTGATGGTGTTCTACTACACTATAATGCCGATGGCTCGCTTGAGTAAGTAAATACACTATAATGCCGATGGCTCGCTTGAGTAAGTAAATAACCTGACCGCCGCAGCGCCTCCCAGATTTTAAACCCAGTTTGGCCGTTTTGAATGGGCTTTTGGTCCTGCATGGTCTGTGTTGTGTGATATTCATTGTTCACAGCTTCACAAAATGCTAGTGCGGTGAACAGCACAGCAGTGCATTGACACATATGACATGCTCTGAGGAGAATCCATGCTGATTGTACAATCACCATACCCTAGCTATACGGCACTGACTTGAGCTGAAATGCTCAGAATGATTATTATGTAATACTTCACATTCCAATATGGTTGCACTTGAACACATGAATGCGTCGACACTAACGAACCTGAACGCACGCGTGTGTGTATGTATGTGTGGGTGTGCATGTGTGTTTGCGTGTGTGTGTGTGTGTGTGTCACGGTGTGTGTCACGGTGTGTGTGTGTGTGTGTGTGTGTGTGTGTGTGTTCGTGTGTGTGTGTGTGTGTGTTTGTGTGTGTGTGTGTGTGTGTGTGTGCGTGTGTGTGTGTGCATGGACATGTCTGTGTGCACGATGCGTATGCCATATTTTGACTGTTCAGGAAAGAGGAAATAGTCCGTGTTGAGTTGCTGCAGGAGAGAGATATTCTCAAGGTACTGCAAGACAGAGTGCTGTATTTCGTGTCACATGCTCAGAACTGTTGTCATGGGTGACATAGATTACATGAGATGTAGAACTTCATGACTGTTTCAACTACTAGCTTAGCTATGAAGACGATTGGTGGTGAGAGCCTGCCATCAAACTCGGATAAGGCCAACACATGCAGGATCAGAGAAAATCTTTGTCTCGCCCCGAGGTTTCCCTCGACCCAAATCATGAAAAATCACGTAGCTTGTCGAAATGCGTGTCTACTTACATGTACATGTGCACTCTACATGTGTATGTGTAGCTGCATATGCATGTGAAAGATGTTGGTTGTTCACTTTCCATGCAACACAGGTGATACCTGGCTCAAAGATACCGGTGGATGGCATCGTGATCAACGGGGAGAGTCTTGTTGACGAAAGCATGCTGACGGGTGAGTCCAAGCCCGTTTCAAAGACCATTGACAGCGAGTTGTTTGGCGGGACTGTCAACCAACACGGGCTATTGATTATGCGTGCTAGGCGTGTTGGAGACGACTCAGCCATCGCCCAGATCATCCGCCTTGTTGAACAAGCCCAGACGTCAAAGGTGAGACTTCCAGCAAAGAAAAGGATGCTTATCTGCCCGTCGAGCCGTGCAGCCTCTCCAGCTAACTCTGCATTTTATCGGGCCGTGCTTTACTGTATGCATCGTGAGTGCGTGTTGTGGCTCAGTGGCTGCAATGGTAGGTGTGTGGCTAGGCTATTGTTCACTTCTGTGTAAAAATAGTTATGACGTCACTCTGACTGAAAGTATGACATGCACATCATCTAGACGGCATGAAAACAAGGCACTAGAAGTCCATGTAGTAGTGTGCTTCCCAAGAACAAAGCAGCCACAGTCACCGTTGCACAGTGCTCCGTGTTGAACTGGTTTCATCACCGACATGAAGTCGGTGTCAGAAGGAGAGTACTTACCACAAAGTACCATTGATCCGCTCCATCTAAAAATGTCTCCTCCTGTCGATTTTCTACCTGCCAGGTGACACAGCAGGAAGAGATCAATGGTATTTTCTAGTATTTTCCCATACCGGATCAGATGCCTTGTTGTACGCGTACCTATGTCACTGTAATACATGTACTTGCTACACATTCTGTAGTACTAATTGTACACTAGTAGTTACTAGTTGTAGTACTAATTGTACACTAGTAGTTACTAGTTGTAGTACTAATTGTACACTAGTAGTTACTAGTTGTAGTACTAATTGTACACTAGTAGTTACTAGTTGTAGTACTAATTGTACACTAGTAATTACTAGTTGTAGTACTAATTGTACACTAGTAGTTACTAGCAACAGGGCTTCTTTTACGGGCAAATGACGCATATGCGTAAACCAAAAGCAACAAGAACCTCAATAAACAATGTCCAGCAAAAGAATCTGCAGACTGCAAAAAAGGACACAAGGTAAAACTCAAGTCCAATAGATCGCGTATGGTACGTATGTGTGAACAAACCAAAAGCCGATTGAGTGGTGAATGTGGAATGTGTAAGTTGAAAACTCGAGTCTGATAAATAGCCTATTGGGGGTATATGTGTAAAAACATCATACACCAATAGGGTGGTGGATGTATAATTTGTCTGCGTGTGAATGCTTATTTCGATCTGTCCGATAAACAAAACAAACTATTATAAAAGTAAAAACAAAAACAAAGACATGCTCAAAAACAGATATGTCCGTTACGTCACAACATCCGTTTAGGATCGGCCACACAGCCCCATGCCACTACCGGAGCAGCCTGCACTCCGTGACAAACGAATTGCCACGGCGTACGCCCCGAGCTCCCCGGCATCCACGCAGACAGGTTACGGCCCAGCGGAGGAGGCAGAAGGTAATTTTGGCACGAAGATGGTGTATGACGACGGAGTACTGTAGGTCAGAGTGCTTCTCCACCACGCGCTGAACAAGCCGCTTCAGGAACATTCCGCACTCTGCCCCAGCCATGCCATTCGTGGCAAACACCAACGGAGTGAAGGCACCTCGCTCGACGTCCGTGATCCTCTGGCAGTATTTCCGCTTCTTCTCCAACTCGTTGGTGCGCAGTTGGCCAAGGGCTTCCGAACGCGACAGCAGGGACGCTTTAGGGTGGGTGACCCTGACATCAAAAAAAGCGTCCTGCTGCCTTGTCCAGAACCCCCCCGGCCCTGATGTCCAAACGAGCTTCAGCGCTGCGATTGGCGGTCCGGCCGGCGAGCACCTCGCCATCGAGAGGGAGCAATCTAGGCTCGACCTTCACGTCCGGCACGACATCGCCAAGGACAGCCGCCAGGGTATCCCGGATTTCGTCGTGACGTGCCATCGGGTACCCCCCATGTGGACATGTCATCGAGTGGTGTAGGGTGGTGTCCGCTCCACAAGCGCATTTGCACGGGACATCCAGTGGCAGGTACCCATAGCGTATGCACACCGCATCTCGAAAGTCGGACTAATTCAGGATTGTCCGGTGCGCAGTAAGCGGGGCACACGTCAGCCATGACGACACGCCCTTCTCACCGGCGATATTTGTGAGGCATTGCTGAGGCGGGGGTAGATCGGGATACAACGCCGCGACTAGTGCCTTCTGCGACTTCTCCTTGTCCTTGCGACATGAGACCGCTTGCTTGCGGGACTTGGTAGCGGCTGCGACAGACGGGTTATCACGAACCGGCTGGGTGGTGTGGACCCCAGGTTCTGGCCGGGTCACAAGTCCAGGAGGATCACGAACGGACGCAGCAGAAGCAGAAGCAACTGACAATGGTGGATTCTGAGGCGATGCCAAAGACACCTCCTCGCCATCGGGCACGGCACTCCCCGAACCATCACCGATCATCAGACGTACAAGCGGCTCCGTCACCGCAACAGAAGTGGAATACTCCCGCTCCGCCTCAGCCGCCAGAATCGGGATGTTTAGGCCTCCAAGGCGGGTGGGCACTGAGAGGAGTCGCCGAAGGCTTGCCTCATCAGGCACCTCCCGACCCAAGAGGAGGGGTAGCAGGTCGCGTTTGACCAGGGTATCCAGGCGCTCTAGTAACGCAGGCGGGCAGGATGCCACTCGGAGCACGTAGCGCCACTTGGAATAGACACCCTGCAGCGTGGCGTAAACTGCATGAGGCTGAGTATGGGCCACAGATACCAGGTTCACCACCTGCCTGCACCAGGCGGATACCGCCTCCTCAAGGTACGCGGCCTTGAAGCTTCCTGTGCCGAGCACTCCTCCCAGATATCGACAACCGGAGGTTATGATTTTGATGCCGGTGCCGGCGAACAGGGTGGACGCCTCCTCCAAACACTCCTCCTTGACCAGCAGCACCGTTTTCGTTGGGTTAGGGGTATATCCGTAGGCCGGGCCAAGCTCCTTCACACTGTTCCAATAGCGTAACAGAGACCGGACACGGCCAGCGGCGGAATCATCGTCAGCGTACCACTCCTGCACGATATCGGGGCAGAGCTCCCCAAGCGGCGTATGTGTAAAGGAAATGGTATTGCCTTCTCCCCCTGGCCCCCGTGTCACACAACAGCTCAAACAACTTGGTGGAGTTTCTGACTTCTTATACAAACGGAAAGGGCACAGGAGGAGAAAGACGAAAAGACTAGACAGAAAACGACGACGGGAAAGACTCCCGGGAAAAGACTCAGAGGACCAACAAAGAACAAGCAGTAATAAACCGAGGACAAATCGTGACGACCAATCAGGGACTAATACGTACAGAACACATGACCAAGACCAAGACAACCAGACCACGGACGAATCACACACGACTCTCATTCCCAGACCAAACTAGCACTGCGCATGTACTGCATTCACTTGACAGTCACTCTCACACAGACGGAAGCACATCCTCACACTCTGACAACGCGTACTCCTGCATGCACCACATACCATAAACGTCACACATCACACCATGCTCACGCGTACACCTAGACCATATATGACATCAGACACTGGACTCCACAAGACAAGAACCAAATACAACGACATGCGTAAATCATAGTCGTAACATAAATTCGTTACACAGCCTTCCCCTCCGGCGAGAGTCGACCTCGACTCTCAGAAGTAGAAAAATGGAGTAGGAGGAAAACAAAAGGGTTGAGAAGACACAATAACAGGAGAAGAAGACAGGACAACGGCAAGTGGCTGGCTGCAGACGTGGAGATGGGAAAACCTTGGGTGTGGTTCCACGAGGTGGTGCGTCGTACGACTTGCCCATTCGGATGTGGAAGATGTGTATAACATGTACAAATGGAGCAACAGAACACAGCAGGCATGTAGTCAATCAGGGAAAAGAACAAATCGAAAATCCATCGATACACTGTCACACAAACTTCAGAAGGGGAGAAACCCACAGGACTCTAACCTGACTAGAAAACTCGGCGCGGAGCCGGCATAAGTGTCCCACACTTTTCCGATGGCGGATCATCTTGTCGTCCCACGACCCCGTATGATCCTGTCGTCCCACGACCCATAATAATCTTGTCGTCCCACGACCCATAATATTTAGATTTTTATTTATTTGTTTTTTTTAATTTTATACTTCCCCGACAAAAGGCTAAACAAACACTGGGGCCCACCAGCTCACGAAGGGAACCGTGGCTCACCATGATCAGACATTCACCTGGTGAACTGAACAGACCCGCAGGTCGACACAAAACGAGAACAAAATACGCTCCCTGAAAGACTACCTATGGCTATGAACCAACTCGTAACCAAGAAAACTGTTCCAGTACAAACCATCACAGCAAAACGTGTGTGGCAACTTCAAAACCGAACCAAGCTTACAAACCAAACAGTTACATAAGTAGTTTGTTTCTCCGTATAGCCTCTATTGTGAGACGATTTTCCCTGATGATAGTCTCGAGAAAATCGATTAGGAACAACCATTTTAGATACATGTATTCTCATTCATCATTTTGTAATGTCCGCTTCACTTATACTATTAATCGCATTAATAAAGTTACACAACCACACTGAAAGGCTAATCAAGAAAACTGCACAAACCCCAGCAAATATACGCACACTGACTGCAAAAACCAAAACAGAAAGACACAAGAGAGACACAAGAACCGGATCGCCGTCACAAAGACTGATGGTATCGGAACGATAGCGCGAAAAGATAAAGCGCAACTTGCCAAGAGGCACCACCCCGAGTACGTCGACATGATGCTCAAGCTCTATCGAGTGAGGCGACGGGACCACAACGAATATACAACAACCAAACCCTCTACTGGGAGCGACTCACCGGGTAAGGGGCCTGCAGGCCAGGCTGGCGAACGCCTTTCCATCTCCATGGCCGTAGTAGCAATCTCGGTGAAGTGAGTTGAACGACGAGAAATAAAATATATTTCGAAACGGCGAGCATGAACTGAAGCCACGGCGAAAACGAAGAGAAAACGATCTCAGGGTCGTGGGTGCCGATCACTAGTTGGGCGCCACTGTAAAGGAAATGGTATTGCCTTCTCCCCCTGGCCCCCGTGTCACACAACAGCTCAAACAACTTGGTGGAGTTTCTGACTTCTTATACAAACGGAAAGGGCACAGGAGGAGAAAGACGAAAAGACTAGACAGAAAACGACGACGGGAAAGACTCCCGGGAAAAGACTCAGAGGACCAACAAAGAACAAGCAGTAATAAACCGAGGACAAATCGTGACGACCAATCAGGGACTAATACGTACAGAACACATGACCAAGACCAAGACAACCAGACCACGGACGAATCACACACGACTCTCATTCCCAGACCAAACTAGCACTGCGCATGTACTGCATTCACTTGACAGTCACTCTCACACAGACGGAAGCACATCCTCACACTCTGACAACGCGTACTCCTGCATGCACCACATACCATAAACGTCACACATCACACCATGCTCACGCGTACACCTAGACCATATATGACATCAGACACTGGACTCCACAAGACAAGAACCAAATACAACGACATGCGTAAATCATAGTCGTAACATAAATTCGTTACATATGAGAGGCGTTATGGCCACAGCGTATATTCCCATCGCCAAGGGATCGCCCTGACAGGTACCCTCGCGCGACAGCACTTCGCCACCACCAGCAACAAACAATCGGCTTGGCGAACGGTAGGTGTTGTGGAAGATCTGGCCAAGCGGCGGGCAGACCACGGGTACATTATGCATGGCGACGGCACGGTTCAGCGAGTTGAAAGCGTTCCCTGCGTCTACCAGTAGGATCGCCTCAGTCGCTGGTTGCTCAAAGAGGTGCTCCATGGCATGTACCGCAGCCTCGCAGCCAGATGGGACACCCGCGCACAGCTGCAGAGGAGCCGTAACCATGAGCATGTCAGGCTCTATCACTCGGGCGACAGCCTTGCAGACGATCCTACGGAACACCTCACCCACTGCGATTGGGCGCACGCCCGGGTTCTTATTGAGCGGAATCAGCCGGGCTGCAGTGAAGGCTGCCAAGGAATCCGGGTCAACATCCTCCCTGCACAGAAGCCTGGCGGTCTCCGCCATGGAGGAAGCCAGCCGGTCCGAACAAGTTCCGTAGCATGTTAGCATTCGCTGCCAAGCCTCTGCGTCAAGGCCAGACGGGCCGGATGAGCCGGACATCTCGCGAGCGACGCGCTTAATCAAGGCGGGTGTCAGCCTCTCAAACAGAATGGGATCACATTCAGGCCTGTCCGCCGCATCCACCAGAACGCTCGGGTCAGGGCTAGCAGGTAATGGGTGCTTTTCGAGAAGTGCATCTCTCACGGTCTTCCCAGTGTCGGCGTCCATGACCTCATCCATCACCAATACTCCACCGGACGAGGCTGATGAGGCGAGACGAATGGCCGATTGTATTCTGCCGGAGAAGACCAGCTTGCTGAATCTCATATCATCAATTTGCCCATCTGCCTCCCGAGGCCCAGAGTCCCGAAGAGGGGGCAAATGTGCCTGGAGGCACCGTCCCTCGCGCAGCAGCTCACCAATCCGCCCAGATTCCCATATGCCGAGACGCCGATCAAGGTGCGGTGCCGAAGCCCCGTACTGGGTAGCACACGGCTTCTGTAGGAGCAACTGGGAAGCCACGATCACAGCCGCCCAGGCATGCCGGCGCGCTGCACCACCAACAGCAAACGAGTGCATGAGGTCAGCCAGTAGAGCCACAAACCGCCGACCCACGGCTCCATGTGGCACAATAAATAGATTCCGACGCCACGTGATGACCTCCTCATATGCGCTGAGAACAGACTCAGTAGTAACAGCAGCAGCAGCAGCAGGATCCGGTCCCGGATCCGGCACAGAACCATCACGGGAAGACTGATGTCCGGAACTTGGCACAGACCCAGCCGTCACCGCCGAGGCAGAGCCCCGAGTCGCTATTGCGGGAGAGTGTGAGCCAGATGGCGGAGGAACAGAGCCCAACACATCCCGGGAACCATGGGGCACCCAGCCAGGAGGTCGAAAAGGTGGAGCGCTACACAACAGTTCGTCCGCACCCATTCCAACAACTGCGGTCTGCAGATTCACGTTGCCAAAATTCGTACATTTATTATCTCTGCCAGGGTAACAGTTGCTGCAGCAGCGTCCATCCGACGCACACGAACATGACTTGCAAGTCCCAGACGCTCTGCTGCAAGCGCAGCACGATCGACCGCTCACAGCGCGCGACCGCGACATCCCACAGACACAGCACGGGCACACTGCATGCAAGGACCTAGCCCTAGCCTTAGGTGTAAACAGTGCGTCTAAATGCAACGAGTAGTGTCAACTCGACTCGTCCCACACCAAGTATGCATCCAGAGCGCCACTGCAGGCAGTACAGGGCCAAACCACAACGTGTGCACAGCACAGCAAGCCAGCTCAAACAGGGCCCAAGGCCCGCACGCTCAAACGTGCCCAGCACGGACCAACGGCTATAATGGCCGATTCGCAGCGCAAGAAACCAGCTGGATGAAGGACTGGCGGGCTGGACGAGCCCAGAAGGAAGCAAACTACTCAAGCCGACTCCACATGTCACAATGAAAGTAATTGAAAAGGTTTCAAACCGATTGAATAGTAGTTACTAGTTGTAGTACTAATTGTACACTAGTAGTTACTAGTAGTAGTACTAATTGTACACTAGCAGTTACTAGTTGTAGTACTAATTGTACACTAGTAGTTACTAGTTGTAGTACTAATTGTACACTAGTAGTTACTAGTTGTAGTACTAATTGTACACTAGTAGTTACTAGTTGTAGTACTAATTGTACACTAGTAGTTACTAGTTGTAGTACTAATTGTACACTAGTAGTTACAGGTCAGACCTCGCTATAACGTAATCTCTGGGGGATGGGGGAAATTATGTTATAGCGAGGTTTATGTTATAGTGAGTTGGGCACACCAATATGCAATATGTATGTCAAAATGACGCTCTTCACCTACTGATTACAACCGTACTGACTGTACTGTTTTACATACAGGTATGATGATGACTGGCAAAGATGTGTACAGACTACATAGTCTGTGGGCCAAGTGACAAAAATGTGAATTCTCGTTCCGAGTAAGAGGGCACCGCAATTTTTTTGGCCCAGTCGATAGATGGACTGGCATACATTGAAAACCCGTTTGTTGTCATTCCTGAACTTGTCCAAGGGTTGCACGGCGAGTGAAATACAAATCAGCACTGGTTGCCATGGTAACCAGAACCTAAAATTGGATTTTCTGGCTAATTACAATGTTTTTGGTATTATTATTTTTTCCACAGGGTCATATATCCAGAGTGCCTCCTTCCCAGATTCAACTGGAAAGAGAAAATATGATATAACATGAAAAATAAAGAAAAACAAAATGCCCAATACGTCCATATTGTTCATGTACACAGACGTGTGCAAGAAGACCGCGTGTGTCGAACACAATACTGTAACTACTTCGAAACATCATTCGAGTCATTGTATACCATTTTATCAGATCATAATAAGACTGGCTGTGGCATGCAGGTACTGATCATTGCAGAATACTATGTCTGATCTAAGAATATCTCAGACCGTTCAATACAAAAATGGTGTACATTATACAGATATGAGGCAGAACACACAGCCGCATTTATGCATTGCATAGTTATTATATGGGTTGCAGAATAATCTGAATGTCCAGAGAAAGGATCACAACACTGTGACCATCAGCACAGGTCACTGACAGACCAGACCTGAAGGACTGCGTGACCCCAGAAGACTATGTTTGTTGCAGCTGTGTACGAGGGAGACTTCGTCATCATAACACTGACTTATACTGCAGGATTAACCATACGGAATATGTTTAATGTTTCCGAAAAAGGTCGACCTGTAGAGAATAATCAGGTCACAGAAAATACACAATTCCAATTCCAATGATCACCCAACGTGTGGACAGAACTAGTTCGTCCTTTGTGGACTCATCAGCGCAGCACAGAGGAAATGAGGCCGAAGCCGATGGCAATGAAAAATAATCGCAATGATCATTCCCGTGCATTTTTATATCTCCCACATTGATTTTAGTCCACATGTGATATCAAGAGTTCATAACCCCCAAGAGTGTGCAACTCCTGATCAGTCCCTGTATGCAAGCCCGCTCGGCGGAATTCCTTCATTGCGTCATTTTTGGTGCAGTGCGATGAGTCACGCCGATGAATTCTTCTAAAATTTACAGTCAAACCAGGATGCTTCCCCAGGGTAAACTGCCTAAACTGCGATTCTAGTCTGAGCCTCGACTCGAGTCAAGAAGCAAAAGTAAAGTGAAACAAAGTATGCACACGAAAGACAAAACTATTTTTTCGATGCAATGGTGACTCTTCATCGCCTTCTTCTTTCACCAGTGCAGTCAGTCTCTTCAAGAACAATTATATTTCTTCCCCAGGCCATCGGCATATTTCTGGTGCTTTCCTGGAAGATAATTTCAAATGGTTGAGGAACTTTAGAATACGTCGAAGGAGCATTTTTCGGCTGAGTTGCACAGCTATCAGAATGATTGTCCTCGACGGCAATGCAATATTTTTAACAGCGTCCTCACTTCTTCCTGTCGCGATGTCCATGGATTCTTGGAGAAAGAGTTTGTTTTTGAGAAAGTACGACTTTTCGGAAATGTCTTCAAAATAAGCTTCGAAAAGTCGAGGCTACAGCCTTGAGTTAGGGGCGGTTCAGGGTATAGTTTCCAGAAATCGCAAAGAACCCAAATTTACCTCGGATGACAAGCTGCGCATGACGTAATGTAGGAATTTCGCCGAGCGCTGGGTCTATGCCCGTTGCACACTCTTGGGGGTTATGAACTCTTGGTGATATTGATACTGAACACTGGGCAAACATCAGAAGGACTTGAATTGGGCATGATGTACAGTCACGTACATGTTCATGATTGTACAATGTGCATCACTGAACTCTAAAGAACACTCAATCTTCAATCACATTATACATACGATTACCTGTCAGGATGGGCATTCTTTTTCATATTCATCCTCGTCTTCACTGAGTTCTGCAGTTACTTGAAGCTCCAGTGGTTGCCCATTCTCACACTCCTGGCCCGAGTGAGAGCACTTGCAAGCATCCGTGCAATTGAGGTGCTGTCTCCGGCAGGAGCAATGTCCGTGCTTGCAGCCTGTCGTGCAACCGCATGAAACAAATTCCATCAGGCTCCATGGTGCTGGTGCCAAGCTGAGCCAGTCCACTTCCAAACCACCGCCAGAATCAATGGTCCACCCTTTTTTTTTTTTTTTTTGTTTCTTTATTTTACTTCACCATATGAACAGGCAAGACTGCCTTCTCACCGGGGCTGTTGGCCCACGGCTCTCACAATATGATGAAACCCTTGACCAGGGCTATGCGGTGGTGGGACATCCGCGGAAGCTTCCAGAGCACGGTGCCAGATACTGGCCTGGTAATTTGCTCTTGCAGCATACTTGCGCAGCGCATCTTGGCAAGGAGGAAGGGAGCTGGATTGCGTCGAGCGAGAGCAGAACATCTGGTATCGCACTTCGTTGATAGATGTGGCGGTGTTGAAGCCGTATATACCGCAAGTGAACTGCTCGATGCAGGCGAAAATGTCAGCTGGTAGTGCGTCAAATGATGCACCGAGTGCTGCCATAGCCTTTCGAGCCAGCTCGCCTTTTGGGGTTTGCTTGGTGATCAGCTGAAATGCTAGCTTCTTCCCTCTGCCACTGAAGGCACTGGTTGTGTCACAACCTGTATAGGCATGCATCCCCACCATGGCTTCGCAAACAGGGGCACTAAGCTCTCGTGTAATTCCTGTAGCATTGTTTATGGTAGTTAACCTCGCACGCAAATATTCCAGAGACGGATTGACCAATTGCAACTTGGACCTTTTCGTCTTTTCTGACGTTTGCTGCGTATAACATGTACATAACAGCTTCGCTGCAGCGTGTGCGTATTTACACCTGCTTGTGGACTGGACTACAATTCTTCCGGCCAGGTTGCTGGCGCCTCTCCTTCCCACAAAATATGCAGCCCTTCATGCCTGGAGCTACGACGGGCGCGGCTAGTGCGGCGCGCGTGCTGGGGCGGCGCTTGGCTTCTGGCTCTATCGACTCCGGCACAGACAGTTCTTCCGAATGGCTAGATGAGGGGTACTCTGCCTTCGTCGGAGGGTTATATTCGTTATTTTCTGGTAACATTTTCTGTGGAAGCCTCCGTTTTCAGGCCAAACATCACTACGACATAACTCCCTGAGCTCAGCTAAATTTTCTACGGCAACAGCTTCACTAGTGCATATTTCACACACTTTCTTCCACGTTGTCTGGGTGAAGGGCTTCACCTCCTCACCGCACTCCGGAACGTGAATGAGACACTTTAAACTCATCACGACGCTTACTTCTAGTGCTACTTGACCACAGACATACTAGTACAAACTGAAACCAAAAAACCAATCTCGAAATGAAAGTTCAAACTGAGAAGGAAGATGCCAAGTATAGTGGGTGCACGCCTGCACTGCAGTGCAGAGAATTGTGGGTCCGGGTGCACGCCTGCAGAGAGTGTGCAGTGTACCAGATCGTACCAGATCACGACTTGACATGACAGGTAACACTGTGTACTTTCGTCTATTCTGGTGCATAATCACATTTCACAGCACCACACACAACGCGCATGCATGAATGCATACAAAACAATGGCCGCCGGGAGAGAAATTTTCAACATGGAAAAGCCGATTTTTGGATACCTTTCAGAAAGTTGTCAGAGTGACAACAACCGGAATCCTGCTCAGTAAGGTATCTAGAGTAGACGTGGCCAATAAAATTGCGGTGCCCAAAAGTCGGAACGAGATTTTTCTAGGAGGCCTTTTTTCAGGTTTGGCCCACGGACTAACAGCCTTGTACAGGCTTGGCAGCAAAGGGGTGACAAGAGTCATGTAGTGCGTGTACTTGTACAATCATGTGACAAGATTAGAGCCTATAAAAAGTAATGGGAGTAGTAAAATACCGGTATTTTACTACTCCCTGCTTCCAAGGTGGACGTCTCAGTCTCGAATTCGTCGCGAGAAGGCATGCATGCCGTGTACATAGTCTTTTTTATAGGAGTTGTTACGTTATGCTGAGGTCTCCGGGCGCCCGGGACCCAGCAAACAGTGCGTTATAGCGAACATTACGCTATAGCGGATTATGTTATAGCGAGGAAATTTTGTACAGAAGTGATGCAGTTTCGGCAGGGACATTCACATGTGTACGTTATAGTAAGGTTTATGTTATAGCGGGGGTCGTTGTAGCGAGGTCTGACCTGTACTAGTTGTAGTACTAATTGTACACTAGTAGTTACTAGTTGCCGGGATTCTGCGCTCTACAGTGGTGGACTACAAGTTCGAGTACGTCACACGTCAAGTCTGTATTGCCGAGTACGTCACATGTCAAGTCTGTATTGCCGAGTACGTCACATGTCAAGTCTGTATTGCTCTTTGCGGGTCATAAGATTGATGAGTGTGTCTGTTGGTTTTAATGTGCTTCTGTTATGCTTAGGCTCCCATTCAACGGTTGGCAGATCGCATTGCTGGCGTATTCGTACCATTCATTGTGTCAATGTCTACTCTGGCATTTGTAGTATGGCTTGTAGTGGCGTTGGCAAACATCTCTATACCAATGGATGTAAGTGCAGATGATATTTCCCGGCTTTTTTCAACCAGTACATGTTTTTTATCACTTTCCAGTTTCGAATAACCTGCATGATGACCTAGGTAAAAACCAGCATGGCGAAGGCTCGGGGCTTTCAAGCCCTCTGGTTCATTTTTTTAGTTGTAAAAAGAAACTTTAGCTTACCACACGAACATACATAACTCATGACTCAAACTCCCTGAAAGGTACTTTCCACCAACCCCACAGCCCCCTCCCCATACTCTGTTTGCGCCCCCCCCCCCTCCCCCCCCCCCCCCCCCTGTGAAAAAGTGCTACCCCTACTCATTTTCCGATTTTCGTGTTTTTCATGCAATTCAACGAAGATGCAGTTGAAAGTCACAAATAGATGGTTCACATAAGGGCAAATTTTTCTGGGGCGAAGTCGGGGATTCGCCCCATACATTGCATTTAGCGTGGAAAGACAATATTGGAAAGTGGAAAAATGGGATACGGGGTGACTGTTTCCCATGCCCCCCCCCCTGCTATTTGGACCTGGCTAGAACCCTGCCATCAAGTTGCTTCACGATATGCCGTTGAAAGCCGTATATGACTATTAAAATTATATCGTGGCCAGCTGTCTTTGAGGGTACGGTACGGGACCCGTATGGGATTGCGCGTCACGTGATGATGCCCTGCCCCCCCCCCCCCCCCCCCCCCCCCACACACACACTCACACACCAAATGATAGCGCTGGTGACCCTGGCTAGCGCCTGACGCTACTAAAGTAGCGTCTTTTGTGTAGCTACGGAAACGAGAGAGCTTGGAAGCTCAGGGCCCTACGCTATGCTTTGTTGCTTAGCTCATCGTGCTTGTTGTGGGAACTGATGGAAATGTTTCCTGGGACGGCGCTGACTCTGCCGATCACGGGCGTTCTGGAGTCGACGGGATCTCTCTCCCGACGTTTCCTGTGACCGGCGCTGACTCGCCCGTTCACGCCTATTTTGGAGACGACGGGATCTCTCTTCCAAAGTATGTTTTTGCTGACGCATCCTATCACCTATTCGGCAACTAACGTCCATTCTAATTTCATTTCCTCCTCGTCTCCCTATTTCTTTCCAGAAAGTCTCCCTATACATCAGGGAGTCGTACTGTATTGGCAGCTACCCTAACGGGTCACGCCGCCCTCCACCCAAGCATGGGTATGATGAGGGACAGTGGCAACAGAAAAAACAGCAAGCAGAGAGAGATAGCAAGAGAAAGACAGCGATAGTGGTACATCTGGTGTGCGACGTATAGAAAAGAGAGATGACAAGAGATGCGCACAAAAAAGGAAACAATAATTATTTTTGCAGTTCCGAAACAATCAACAAGGTGATGGAGTGTGGGCACCCGAAGTCCCACCTGGACTCCACTGGAAGAACATCCCACGCAGGGATATCAGCGATAGGCCAAGCATTGAAAAACAGCCATGAGGACACATTGTGTAGAAGTCCACCGCGCTCGAACTGAAATTGCAGGTTCAAACAATTTCCCACGCGTGGTCAGGCAGCGTAACTCTTCTCCCTGCATCACCATCCATCTCCAGCAACCGTCTACACTCACAGCTCATGCCTCTGCCACCACTGTACTCCTCTGAGCTTCGCAGTTTGAAACCATTCGGGAGTCAGCTACACCACCGCGAATGGAGAGACGAGGACGACAACGGTCGTGACTGAAAACACACTGCCTTGGCGACCGCGTCGCGGAACCCTCGCCCCAGCAAATTCAGAAACATGCCAGGGGCGACTCTGGTGGACCCAGAGCCACCCACTTGGCAAGACTAGTAAGAGGGGCGACTGAAAACTCAGATAAAACGGAGCTACAAAAAGTGCAACCGTCCCCTTCAAGCACAGTTGCAATACACAAGGAGTCGTATACATGTACATAATACGACCAATATTGTGGCCAGCTGCTTGTGGCCAGCTGTGTTTGATTGTACGGTACGGTACGGGACAGATACGGGAGCCAGCAAATGGCCAGCAAATGGCCAGCTGTGTTTGATGGTGCGATACGGTACGGGACAGATACGGGATAGCGCCAGGCGTGACACAAACAAACAAACAAACACCGAATTAAAGCTGTGCGGACCCTGGCTAGCGCCAGACGTTACTGAAGTAACGTCTTCTGCATAGCTACGGGAATCAAATGATATTGGTGCTTCATTGCTATTATACAACGGAAATAGTGCATAGTACTGAGTATGGTGCAGTGCAGTACAGTACAGTACAGTACAGTACAGTACAGTACAGTACAGTACAGTACAGTACAGTACAGTACAGTACAGTACAGTACTGTACTGTACTGTACAGTACTGTACTGTACTGTACTGTACTGTACTGTACTGTACTGTACTGTACTGTAATGTAATATACAGTACACGTGTCAAAGTACCTGTGTGGCATTTTCCAGCATAGCTTCTCTGCGTGTGTGTGCATTGTGCATGCTTTCTGTTTTCGCTTACACTTTGGCCAGACTCGGCCTGCAGCCGAGTCTAACGCGAAGCGTGAATTTTTGTTGGTCAAACCTCGACTGACCTACGCCTCCACTTCTGACGGTGATGATTTTAGAGCAGTCATCCACACCAAAAACACTACTCAACTCAGTCCTGTTTACTACGAGCTTTTATTAAGAACATTTTTTTAAACCTAAAGATAAACGGTATCCATCATCAGTGACCATGGTGACCAGGGGAACAATGCGTACAGTCACTACAGTATGAAAACTATGAATGCTGTGACAGCACATGTACAAGTGCTTAGACGGTATGATTGAGGGTAGTACAACTTCAGATACCGGTATGAATGGCAGAAGGTGATCAATGCATAGACAGTGGTGACAAGAATATGGATCCAAATCCCCGACGTTGACACACTAAACGCATACTATTTTATCATATAAAAATTAATTATGATAGCTGTGCATTTTGCAACATGTTTGGTGTTTCTTCCAGCTATATGAAGGGTGCCAGCTACCAACGGAGAAGCCACCCGGACTTGTTGGTTCTGCATTCAGTGTAGCATTCCTAATGGGAATATCAGTGTTATGTGTTGCTTGTCCCTGTGCTCTTGGCCTGGCAACACCTACTGCAGTCATGGTGGGTACCGGAGTAGGAGCCGAGAATGGCATCTTGATAAAGGGCGGTGAACCATTGGAAACAGCACAAAAGGTGAGTTGCACACTTTACCTATAATTATGATTTCACCAATCTCTGTAGGATTGCTAAGTCTTGCATCCTGTCACTCAATCCTCATACATCACACACATGACTCGAACAAGATATCAATGCATGCATGCACTAACAACACAATGTACATATGATGGTAATTCTTTGAACTACATGTACACAACACACCCAGCATTGTCTTGGTTTACCAGTTAACCCATTTAGCGCTATAGGGATATGCACCCATCCTCTGCATACATTTTCGGCAAAATCTGAATTGCCTAATTTGACTATTTAGTTTGTTGTTCTGTGTAGCAGGGTCATCTTATGGACAGAAAACAACGCTGGAAGGAACCTGAACCAAAAACTCAGTCTCCCAGAGCCTATATAAAAAAATCAAATTTTGCGCATTTCACCTATTTCAACATGGATTTTAGTCTAGGTTGCCCAAAAATATTTTTCGGTACACTGTTCGACTGCGAGCACAGGTTTTACTAGGAGCAGAATGTATTGATGTAGCAAGAGCCTTCTTTGTGCCCTACTTAGCACTAATGAAGAAGATACATCACCAGCGTTTGCGGACAAGGAAACAATGATGCAGGCGTAATGCGGCAAGGGACGGCAAATACAGATATTCGAGTTCACCTGTACTGTTCCAGCAGCAGAGCAAACAATACACAAGTGGAAGCAAGTCCACCATCAGTCTAATAGGTACAGCACAACAGGAGAACAGGAGAACTAGCTAGATCGTGCAAAAAATATATTATTATATACAACCAGAGTATTGAAGAAAAACAGCGAAGGCACTAGCTCTTCAGAACAATGATAATTTCAATTCTGCAGGCGACCAGAGTCCATATTGCAGATATATAAATTTATAGTAAAGAAAAAGGACCAAGAAACTACAAGTTACACTATAATGTCCACTGACACCACCAGTTACTAAACAATCAGCTCATGTGATAACATTCCACGACACTGACCGACGGTACTGACGTTCTACAACTAACTGGCTAACAGCTCCAGCACATCTAGGATGCGCACTCCAACAGGCTCCATCCGATTATAATTATATACTTACATTGGCAGAAGCTCACTGGTGCCAAAGAGAAAAGCATGGTGCAGCACACAGGCCAGGCTGATTGGGGCACTGCAAACAGCAATAGCGTGACTCCTTCCGCACACCCTTCGTCTTCGAACAGTACCGGCAAACTCTTGTCGGCGTTGCCTTCTTTGCGGTGGGAGGAATGCAAGCTGGCATATGCGCGGCCATCATGACGGTACGTGGCACAGGTGTAGCTGGAGCAGCAGCAGCAGCAGCAGTGCACCCGCTCTTCCCATCCTGGAGCATGGCCTGCAATGCGATGGTAATGAAGTCGGTGTGTTTCCTTGGTGTCGTGGCAAACTTCTTGTGCAGCACAAATGCGTTGAGCATGCACTCCTCCAGCAGATGGGCGGCAAGCTTCTTGTACCACTTCTGGGTTTTCCTGGCACAGGTGTAGAAAGAAAGCATTTCATCATTTCTATCGACACCGCCCATGAACAGATTGTAGTCGTGTACTAGCGCCAGCTTGCGAATCGGGAGGCGGTGCAAGTCGCGCTTCCCAGTGTCCACGACTTCAGCAGAGTGAAGGGTGGAAAGGAAGTGGACAACCTTTGTGTCGGAGAGCTTCACAAAGATGATGCCGTTCCAGCTCCGGAACACAAACTCGCCTTTCTTCAGGCCCTTGTACGCAACGGTGCGCTTCGGCAATCCACGGCGGTTGGATCTGATGGTCCCGCACACCATCGTTCCCTTGTCAGCAAGATACCGTGCCAAGTCCACACTTGAATACCAGTTATCAACATAGAGGTGGTATCCTTTGTCGACAAAAGGTTCCATCAGTCTTGCCACAACAGCACCAGACTTTCCAAGGTTGTTGACAAGCTCAGGACTGAACGTAGCATCATCCTTGCCAACGTAGACGATGTAGCTTGACATGTAGCCGCTCGATTCACAGAGTGCGAAAATCTTGACACCGAAGCGAGCTCTTTTGGACGGTATGTACTGACGGAACTGGAGACGGCCTCTCCAGGCAACAAGCTCCTCATCGATTGAGATCTGCTTGGAAGGTGTGTACACAGTCTCGAAGAGGCGTACGGTCAACGTGATGAGTGGACGGAGTTTAGCAAGCTTGTCATCCGCGTCGGCTGTTTCGTTATCCGCAAAGTGAAAGAACGATAGAATAGCGCACCATCTGTCCCGAGCCATCGATGAGCTGTAGATAGGAGTGTGGACCATTGGATTGGTGCTCCAATACATATCAATCTCCGGCTTTACGATGATGCCCATCAGCAGGTAGAGCGACATGAACATCTTCATTTCCGGCACGGTAACTGGTGTCCACTTCCTTAGACGACTGTGCCGGGGAAGGTCTTGACTGCGCGTTGCCAGGTACTGTGTGGCATACCTGTTTGTCTCCACCACAAGCAAGTCCCAGAGTTCCGGCGTGAAGAAGAGCTTGACGAAGTCGTACGGTGTGGCGCTCTCAGGAAGCTCGACATTCAATCCTGTTTCTGCCGTGAAGTCCGGTATGTCGGGGTGATTGTCATCCATACACCATATGCCTAAGAGACAAGAAATGGCACACAAACACACACATGTGCGCATGCGCGCGCACACACACACACATGCGCGTGCGCGCGCGCACACACGCACACACACACACGCATGCGCGCACACACGCATGCGCGCACACACGCATGCGCGCACACACGCATGCGCGCACACACGCATGCGCGCACACACGCATGCACGCACACACGCATGCGCGCACACAGACGCATGCGCGCACACACACGCATGCGCGCACACACACGCATGCGCGCGCACACGCATGCACGCACACACACACACACACACACACATGCATATCAAGTAAAAAATATCTATGTATATTTTTAGTGCTTCGTTCTGCATACCGGTATGCAATTGCACATTTATAGAGATACGAATTGACACCACATGATGCTCTGAATACTAGTACAAAATTATCGCATTGACCATGAACATTGCACAAATAATTACTGAGGTACATATACTTTCAGCATGTACATAGCATCTGGAATCGTCATGACTGATGGCAAGCATGCTACAAGTGTCACGCAATATTCGATTTGTACTAAATTCAAATTTCAAATTTTTTGAATTTTTCAACAATTGCACTTTTGACAATTACCTTCTTGTCCCGAGTCTCCTGCCACCAGCGCTTCAACAGCCGGCTTGTGTGATCTCTCCGATTGCTCTAAAGTATCTGGACCTCCTGCGTTGGCATCAGCTTGGAGTGCGGGGGCCGCTTCCGCGACATCATCATCAGCGTGTTGAGCAAGGTCAAGTTCGTCATCAATATCGTCATCTGCGTCCCCATCCGCGTACCAACTGTCATCCTGGTCGTCTACATCTGGCTCAACATCGCTGTTGGGGTCAAGGGCCACAACATTTATCGCCTCGTCAAGAGAAAGGATGCGTGTTCTCCTTGACATCTTGGACACGTGGTCCCACGCAAGACGAAACTCAACATTTTTCAAAAAAATATTTCAGTCTTTCGAATCACGTGCAAGAGCGATCCGAGCACGGCGAAGTTCGCGGCACGCGATGTCCACGAGTACATACGTTGCCTATGATGTGTCTAGAGACTCTGGGGTCTCTTTGAGCCCTACGCTGAAACACAGAAGTTAGTACAGTACGATAGCCTGTCAGCCCGAATATATTCGGGCTCAGCGTCCTGACGTCATTCTGAATCCCGAGTATATTCGGGCTCAGCAGTGAATGGGTTAACCTATCGGTATGTCTTCCCCCCTGTCTTCCCCCCTGTCTTCCCCCTGTCTCTCCCCCCCCCCCCCTGTCTTCCCCCTGTCTCCCTCCCCCCTGTCTTCCCCCCTGTCTTCCCCTGTCTCTCCCCCCCCCCCGTGTCTTCCCCCCCCCCCCCTGTCTTCCCCCTGTCTTCCCTCTGTCTCCCCCCCCCCCCCCCCCTGTTTCCCCTGTGTCTTCCCCCTGTCTCCCCCCTGTGTTCCCCCCTGTCTCCCCCCTGTGTTCCCCCCCTGTCTCCCCCCTGCTTCCCCCCTGTCTTTCCCCCCCCCCCCTGTGTTCCCCCTGTGTTCACCTGTACTGTATGTGACTCTAATCGGTGGCACAGGTGACAACCGTCGTGTTCGACAAAACTGGTACACTGACAGCATCCAGACCCACTGTCCAGACCGTAGTTCAGTTTTCTGATAAAGTGTCATTCAGCAAGGAGTTCTTATTGGCAGCTGTGGGAACTGCGGAGTCAGGCAGTGAACACCCGATTGGAAAAGCCATTGTTGATTCAGCCAAGGATGTAAGTTGCGTTGCTCTGCGAATGTGCATTCTGTGTGTTAGCATGTGTGTGTATTAGCATGTGTGTGCATGCATGTGTGTGTGTGTGTGTGTGTGTGTGTGTGTGTTAGCATGTGTGTGTGTGTGTTAGCATGTGTGTGTGTGTTAGCAGGGCAGTCGGAAGGTATTTTAGGGTTGCACGGTCAGTCATCTGAAGTACAGTTTATTTGTGGGGGAGGGATGGCGGAGGGGAAAATTTTGGAAATTTAGAGTCCAGATCAGTGTATTTTATTGATTCACGGAGTACCTGGGGCAAAAAGTGGTACGGTCAATACCGTAGTGACCGTACCGTGTCCGACGCCCCTGGTTAGCATGTGTGTGTATGCATGTGTGTGTGTGTGTGTGTGTGTGTGTTAGCATGTGTGTGACTTGGTGTGTGTCGATATGCATACACCTGAAGGGTTTTGCATGGAATGATTGTTATAACATGCCTTGCTTACTGCAGCATTGCTTACTGCAGCATTGCTTACTGCAGCATTGCTTACTGCAGCATTGCTTACTGCAGCATTGCTTACTGCAGCAATGCTTACTGCAGCATTGCTTACTGCAGCATTGCTTACTGCAGCATTGCTTACTGCAGCATTGCTTACTGCAGCAGAGCACTACAGCAGAGCACTACAGCAGAGAACTACAGTATGTGATCTGTTGCTCATCATACACAACATGACCTCTGTGCTCACTGCTAGTCGAATGTTGATGGATCAAAACTGTTTGTACACGTTATTGCTGCTGTTGTGCGTGTACCCACTGAAATACGGAATTTTCCTCTGCTACAGCGCTGCACTTATGTCCTCTGCTACCCATGGAATACATGTACATGCAGGTACAACCACACACACACACGCACACACACACACACGCGCACGCATGCACGCACGCACACGCACACACACACACACACACACCCTCCTGGCTACGCAACCGAGGATGATTGTGTAACTTCATCGGTCACTACTGTAGCTTGCAGCTGTCAGGCAAGAAGGATATTGTAAAACAATAAAAGGTGTGCAGTACTGCCGGGCACCGAAGAACTGGGTGTCAGGGTTCTAGCCTAGCCCGTTCTCATTTTTAGAGAACACAGCCGTTTCGTTCTTATTCCATGGCACTGTCTTACATGTATGCATAGTGTCTTAGGAATGCACAGAGTTTGCGGCCTTATGTGTTGCATAGTGGAGTCAGGCGGTGATCAATAAACTTTGTACAAGTTGGCTTGATAGGGCTGGCACTGGTTCTATTGAGCATATACCTAGGTTAACCCATAGGGTAATTGTCGGCAATAAATACGTGACTATATCCTTTGAAATAGTATCCTCTTCAGCTCTTGTGTATTACCTGGTTCACCACTGCAACCCCCCCCCCCCCCCCTCTTGTGTATTACCTGGTTCACCACTGCACCCCCCCCCCCCCTCCCCCCTCTTGTGTATTACCTGGTTCACCACTGCAACCCCCTCCCCCTCTTGTGTATTACCTGGTTCACCACTGCAACCCCCCCCCCCCCCCCACCCTCCCTCTTGTGTATTACCTGGTTCACCACTGCAACCCCCCCCCCCCTCTTGTGTATTACCTGGTTCACCACTGCACGCACCCCCCCCCCCCCTCTTGTGTATTACCTGGTTCATCACTGCACCCCCCCCCCCCCCCCGTTCTTGTGTATTACCTGGTTCACCCGTGACTGCACCCCCCCCCCCCTCTTGTGTATTACCTGGTTCACCACTGCAACCCCCCCCCCCTCCCTCTTGTGTATTACCTGGTTCGCCACTGCACCCCCCCCCCCCCTCTTGTGTATTACCTGGTTCACCACTGCAACCCCCCCCCCCCACCCTCCCTCTTGTGTATTACCTGGTTCACCACTGCAACCCCCCCCCCCCCCCCTCTTGTGTATTACCTGGTTCACCACTGCAACCCCCCCCCCCCCCCTCCCTCTTGTGTATTACCTGGTTCGCCACTGCACCCCCCCCCCCCCCTCTTGTGTATTACCTGGTTCACCACTGCAACCCCCCCCCCCCCCCCACCCTCCCTCTTGTGTATTACCTGGTTCACCACTGCAACCCCCCCCCCCTCTTGTGTATTACCTGGTTCACCACTGCACGCACCCCCCCCCCCCCCCTCTTGTGTATTACCTGGTTCATCACTGCACCCCCCCCCCCCCCCCCCCGTTCTTGTGTATTACCTGGTTCACCCGTGACTGCACCCCCCCCCCCCCCTCTTGTGTATTACCTGGTTCACCACTGCAACCCCCCCCCCCCCTCCCTCTTGTGTATTACCTGGTTCGCCACTGCACCCCCCCCCCCCCCCCCTCTTGTGTATTACCTGGTTCACCACTGCAACCCCCCCCCCCCCTCTTGTGTATTACCTGGTTCACCACTGCACCCCCCCCCCCCCCTCTTGTGTATTACCTGGTTCACCACTGCAACCCCCCCCCCCCCCCTCTTGTGTATTACCTGGTTCACCACTGCAACCCCCCTCCCCCGTCTTGTGTATTACCTGGTTCACCACTGCAACCCCCCCCCCCCCCTCTTGTGTATTACCTGGTTCACCACTGCAACCCCCTCCCCCTCTTGTGTATTACCTGGTTCACCACTGCAACCCCCCCTCCCCCCCCCCCCCCCCTCTTGTGTATTACCTGGTTCACCACTGCAACCCCCCCCCCCTCTTGTGTATTACCTGGTTCACCACTGCAACCCCCCCCCCCCCCCCCCCCTCTTGTGTATTACCTGGTTCACCACTGCAACCCCCCCCCCCCCCCCTCTTGTGTATTACCTGGTTCACCACTGCAACCCCCCCCCCCCCCCTCTTGTGTATTACCTGGTTCACCACTGCAACCTCCTCCCCCCCCCCCCCCCTCTTGTGTATTACCTGGTTCATCACTGCAACCCCCCTCCCCCCTCTTGTGTATTACCTGGTTCACCACTGCAACCCCCTCCCCCCCTCTTGTGTATTACCTATTTATGTATGCAGGTTCTTGCAGTGGAGACACTTGGTACCTTGGAGAAGTTTGATCTGACTCCTGGCAAGGGCGTGGACTGTTCCGTGTCAGGAATCGAGGACTTAGTGGCTGTTGATGAGGTTGACAGTGCGAGAGGTGCGTTAAGTCTGATTCTGCACTGATATGCCAGCACTCCGCCGTGTTTGATTCACGCCACCAACCCATTCATGTAGTAGTCTTGTTGCTGTCACTACTGGTAGTAGTGTCACAGTATGCTCTAGCCGCATGACTAGGTGCCTGTGTAGCAGTTTGAAGATAGTACCTGTGTTGTGTCAGGCAATTATGCTCGTAGATAAATATTGAACCCCTTCATCCACCATGCACTGTAATAAGCTAACATCCTCTTCTTCCAATTCTCACATTCTCTCTCAACAACTCAGGACCAGCAAGGAAATCTATACTGAGAATTCCCCGTTGAAGGTTAACCTGGTAATAGGTGTCACGTGTACTGCGTTCACGTACATGTTGCGTTCTATGTGCGCCCCACACATGCGCATGTGATGTCATGTGTGGATTGGGTTTTGGCTCTTTGCTGGCGTTTCAGGCTTTCGCTACTCGGTCTGTTCTTTACGCTTCTGGCAACTGGTTTTGCCATTGCTCTGTTCTCTTCTTGCTACTCCCTGCTATTACTCTAAGTGCCATTCACACTGCTGTAGCATTGTTGGTTATAGCTAAGACTGGTCACGTAACAATAGTTATGAGGTACACACACCCCGGGGGGGGGGGGGGGGGGAGGGGGTACACACCGAATTCTGAGAGCAGCCTTCCCTGCCAGAAGTGAGGAATGTGGAAGTGATCAATGCTTTTTCAGTTTCATTGGGCTTACTCTATATTTTATGTGTGTGATGCAGCTCGTCCGCTTGCCAGTTCAGACGACGGTGTTGTAATCCATCATGTCGTGGTGGGCAGTCGCAGCTGGTTACAGAGCCATGGTCACACATTGTCATTCTATGCCGATCATCAACTCAAACAGTATGAGAACTACCAGTCTACCGTCGTGCTTGCCGCAATCAATGGCCGTTTGGCTGGAGCATTTGTTCTGAGCGTTGCCGTGAAGCCAGAAGCTGAGGCTGTAGTGGCCATGTTGAAGGATATGAATATCAAGGTGATGATGGTAACTGGTGATAACCGCCGCACTGCTAATGCCTTGGCAAGTCGGGTACGTAACGCTTCCCTATTTTAAAAGGCAGTGACCTGTCCTCTTTCACTACATCAGAGTACATGCACAGCGGCATCTAGCTATAGCATGTCTTGTGATGCAGGATGCTTAGGCCGCCGTTATTACACTACAGCACGCAGCTCGCGTTTCGCATTACTTTTGATCAGATTCTGACGGTTGTCAATGGCTTCGGGTCACGCGATCCAAACGCGGCGCTGCCGTGATCCTGATTTGGGCTTTCGAGGGCAGGTCCGTGTTTCCGTGAGCTCTGCCATGAGACGTGAACTCGTTGTGCCCATATTTCTGAGTGCTCCTTTGGTCAGTTTGTGTTCACTTTCAATTATCAGGTCCGGACTTGACCCTCAGCATGCCGACGAGAAACTAGACGAAAGGAATAGAAGCAAGTTCTTGTTACATCCTGCAAAGATGATCAGGAATAGATCCCGCACAATGCAAAACGAGTGCCACGACCGAGGTTAACCTCGCATTCTAGGATCGCAGCTGGAAAACTGCAAGCACAAGCTGGGTGTGATGAAGGAGAGATCAACGGATCTATGTGAGGCAATGTTCTGGCATAGCCCGAGAGACTCGTTGTTGACCTAGGATACTAGGCAGGCTCTTGTGACTTGAGCAATTTGGTCACAAATTTCACTTCTCACACCGCAGTTGCAAGTTAGTAGCTGGTTGAAAAGTGCTTCGCCGCAAGTGTGTCTGATATTCATGCGACACTGGCTTTCAGTGAAGGAACATTAATTTGTTTAATATATTCAGCACCCTTTCTAATCGACTGGGGCGTAACAGCCACCTGAATCTCCTCGATGCATGATCGCTTGCTCTCCTTCTCTATTGTACAGATTCAGTGTTTTTTTGTTGAAACATACAAGCCAAACTCAGTCTTTTGTAGCACGCGTGTACGTACGAAATGTACTACCGTAAAATTCCGTTAATAAGCCCCGGGCGTATACTTTGCAGAGTGTCAAAAACCGGGCGTGTATTTGGGCATGGGCTTATTTTAGGGCATGGGCGTTATTTCGGACGCAATCTGCAGAAGATCAATCTATCAGCAACCCACTAGTTTCAGTGAACCACCATTCACACTGAGCGTGGTACAGGTCCATCAAACTACAACTGTTCTACAGTTTGTATGCGAAGGCACGCTCGCGCTGGTCATTTTGAGTCCACTTTACGCCCTGGACTTATTTCGGGCATGGGCGCTAAAACGGACTTGAAGTGTACACCGCCTAAAACTGGGCTTATTATCGGACATGGGCGTTATTTAGGGTGGGCTTATTTACGGAATTTTACGGTAGTACTTTGAGTACAGAATCAATGCAAGTGACGCAGCTCTGTAGCATCACGGCAAGAGTAATGTAATACCTCGTCGATGCGTTTTTGGGGATGCGTTTCCACACTTTGATGGAGCCGGCTACCGTAGTGCAATAACGGCCTTACCAAGAGTTTCTACTTGCTGTTACCTGCTTACTGTGAACTGCGTTCATGGTGCAATGGGCTTCTATATTTATGTGCTTGTGCTGTGTTCTGATGCTGTTCTAGATTGGTATTCGAGACGTCAAAGCTGAGGTCCTTCCAAGTGATAAGGCAGAAGTAGTAAAAGGCCTTCAGAGTCGAGGAGAAGTGGTCGCTGTTGTCGGCGATGGGGTTAATGATTCACCAGCCCTAGCTCAAGCTGATGTCGGAATAGCTGTAGGAACTGGAACAGATGTTGCTATTGATGCTGCAGACATTGTTCTGATACGGGTAAGATTGCAAGTTGAAATGTGTGTTGCGTGTGGTTACCAGACCATCACAAGTAAGCTATGTTACAGTAACTCCATTGATATGGGTGCAGAGGGAGTTGCAGTGCAGGAGTATATGCTCTCGGTGGATTTGTGTTTGTGCAATAGATTTATTTCTGATGATATGTGATTGTAGAAAAGAAAACGGACCAAGAAACTACAAGTTACGCTATAATGTCCACTGAACACCACGGCAGTTACTAAACAATCAGCTCATGCGATAACATTGCACGACACTGACCGACGGTACGGACGTTCTACAACTAACTGGCTATCAGCTCTAGCACATCTTGGATGCGCACTCCAACAGCCTCCCAACTTGGAAGGTTCTAAGTTATATGATAACATAGGAGGGGAACCTCCTTTTTCCTTGATCCTTTTTCTTTTCTATAAATTTATCCTTGGCTCTCCATCCGAGATGATATATATACTACGGTGACAAATTTACATTAGTGACTCCACTAAAGCCATCACAAGTTCCAGCAGGTTCAATTTTCCTCCAGTTGACAGGCTGAACATGAGTAGGCTAAAAACTAGTGTTTAAACCGAACACGGATTCTTCGAACGAATAATCTATCGAATAATTTCGCCCCCCATCGAACGAATAATCTATATTCTATCATACGCATGATGGCATTTTTCAACACTTTTTCAGCACTTTTTAAGTAGTTTTTTTTTAATTTTTTGCTGATTAATATCGGATTTTGTTATGTGGAGGTGCAAAACCGGTTAACCTATACTCGTACCGCCAAGAGTACATAACCCCCCAGACTGCAGAGTGTGCAATGCCTGATCCAGCTCTACATAGGGTCTTGGTCGAAAGTGGTCAAAGACCGAAAATCACATTCACTGCATCCATGTTTCCCTCGTATGGAAAGAACAGAAGTATTACTAGATACCGATAGGAGATTAAAACTTGGAGGAGAGGAGATTGAGAAGAAATACTACGAGCAGATCTATGTTACGCCGTGCAAATATCAGCAGGGTCAGCACTGAGCATAGACCTTTTTTTTTTTTTTTTTTTTTTTTTTTTTTTTTTCGATTTTTGATAATTCCTACGACTATTCGATTATTCGTTCACCCCACGAATATTCTAAATTATTCGATTATTCGATTATTCGTTTCAACACTACAGTAAAAACTCATTTTCAGCCGCCATTCACTCAGCGTGTTTGTTCAGAACTATACGGGAAACTTATGTCACGAGATAACGGTGCTGTTTTTTAGTTCTGCTGTTTCTGAGGGATCAAATTTGATGGTGGGTAAGAGATGTAGAGCAGTGTTCAGCTGGACTTGAAGCGCAATAAACTGTACACACATTTGGCTGATTTCTGTGAAAACAATCAGTTAGTTAGACAATCGAGGCGAAATGGTTACAGAGATCTTCCACGGTGAAGTAACACGTTCTTTATGCACGAGCGTCTGTTGGCAGGTCTGCACATTCATGAGCGGTGCTGCCCTTGGTTTTACTTGAATGTAAATTGTCATCAATTGTAGGTGCTTCACTGGCACATACCCGTGACCACTGACTCAGGGGTGTTGCAGGGCAATGGGGACTGGCACAACCAGGGGTCGGGGTGTCCCCTGTGGGAAAAGAATCAAAAGATGGAATTTTTTGGCCAACAGGGCATGTTTTAGCGCTCTACAGGCGCTCTGGGTGGACCATCCTCCATCCTCGTGGACGAAAAGGGGTACGACCATGGTCACACTGGGCGTACCGTGTGTGACGCCTCTGTGACTGGATTGTAACAAGCTGCAGGCATCACGGGGCAGCAGGCATAACGTTATGCCGCATGCACGGGCTGCACATCCAACGTTATGCTGCATGCATGGGCTGCACATCCAACGCAACCATTCCGCTTGGTAAGGCCGGAGGTGGCCAACGTTTCGACCAAACCGTTATGTCGTGTGTTTACTGCTGAGTAGATCATGCGTCAGAGTTGCTATATGCAGCAGACACGGCTGAGTAGATCATGCGTCAGAGTTGCTATATGCAGCACACACGGCTGAGTAGATCATGCGTCAGAGTTGCTATATGCAGCACACACGGCTGAGTAGATCATGCGTCAGAGTTGCTATATGCAGCAGACACGGCTGAGTAGATCATGCGTCAGAGTTGCTATATGCAGCACACACGGCTGAGTAGATCATGCGTCAGAGTTGCTATATGCAGCAGACACGGCTGAGTAGATCATGCGTCAGAGTTGCTATATGCAGCACACACGGCTGAGTAGATCATGCGTCAGAGTTGCTATATGCAGCACACACGGCTGAGTAGATCATGCGTCAGAGTTGCTATATGCAGCACACACGGCGTGTTACATACCACGGTACATGTATAGTCATATCAGTACAGAGCCGTGTCCAGCGGAGTTGTGCCGTGTCCGCGGCCCTGTCTCTTCCACGTGATGTCTTAGACTGTAATCAGTAGTAGAGTACAGTACAGTGTACATGCAAGTGTCCCGGTTCCAGTTCCTTTCATCCTGCATGGGCACTGTGAAATGTTCAACTATTGTCAAGTCACCAAGTGTGTGTTCTCCGCACTGTTTTGCCGCTGCACAGGATGATCTTGGTGACGTGGTCAACGCCATTGACCTAAGCCGACAGACGGTGCGCCGTATCCGTATCAACTTTGTCTGGGCAGTTGTGTACAACGTGATTGCCATCCCTATAGCTGGTGGTGCTTTCCTGCCAATCGGACTCTATCTTCTACCTTGGATGTCGAGTGCCGCCATGGCTGCTTCCTCGGTGTCAGTGGTTTGTTCATCACTTCTTCTCAAGTTGTAAGTTGCTCTGTCATTAGAGTATGGGCACCATTGCAGTATGTGAATGGTATGGTTCTTGTTTGTTTGTGTGTGTGTGTGTTTGTGTGTGTTTGTGTGTGTGTTTGTGTGTGTGTGTTTGTGTGTGTGTGTGTTTGGGGGGGGGGGGGGGTGCGCGCGTGCATGTGTGTGTGTGTGTGTGTGTGTGTGTGTGTGTTTGTGTATGTGTGTGGCACTTGTCTTGATTTGTTTCAATCAGAATCAGATCCGTTATCGTTGCTATAAAGAGAAAAGCTGTGGGTGCGCATGCAGTGCATTTGCAGATTTTCCATGCTTCTCTTGCGACGGGCGTACACATGGTACAGGTCTACTCTCCATCTAACGTAATCTCTGGGACCACGCAAAAATTATGTTATATCGAGAGTTATGTTATGTAGAAAACCGTGTGTAAAATACAAAATGTACCTCAAACTGAAGGGTATTACAAGGCGGGTTCAACCGTGCAAACATATACATATACACACTGTACCACCATTGACATCAGATACCATCAATGCTGCAGAATATATGCACAATAGGACTAAACTGGCTAGCTACGGTTGCAGCTTGATTGTACCGTGCACGTGAATCTACGTTGTATCGAGAGTGTGCACGTCGGGGACAGCGCCGTAGCGTGTGTTGTGCCGAGGTTTATGTTATGTAGGACTAAACTGCCTAGCTACAGCTATCGCTTGATCGTACCGTGCACATGAATTTATGTTCTATCGAGAGTGCGCACGTCGGGGACCGCGCCGTAGCGTGTGTTATGTTGAGGTTTATAGTATGTAGGATTATGTTGTGTAGAACAAAATTTGTATGGGAGTGATGCTGTTTCGGCGCGGGATTTTATTTTATTATGTACTAGCGAGGTTTATGTGCAAGTGAGAGTTGTTATATCGAGAGCAGACCTGTATAGCAAGAATGGAAAAAGAAAAATAGGGATTCACTTGCCAGAAAAGCCACTTCAATTAGCTGTGTGGTGTAGACCACGCTAAAATTTGTGGCGACAAGAGTACATAGCCCCCAAGAGTGTGCAACTGCCTGCGCAGCCTCTATACAGTGCTGCGACGGCAGAACTTCACATCACAAGACATGGTTCGAAAGGGTACGCTGGCAAACAGTGCAAAGTGACCACAAGAGAGTTGAACCCAAAGCAGGGTTGCATACAATCCTGTATCTATCATGCACAGGGTCCAAATAATGTGTACGGGTTTGTCACGTGATGTGAAGTTCTGCCGTCGCAGTAGGCAAAGCCCGATTTTGCCAGTGAAACTTCGATATTTTGCCGCAAAATTTTGCTGGCTCATCGATATTTTTGCTTTCATTTTGCCAGGCCACTCGATATTTTGCTCACTTTTTGCTCCCAAATTTGTGTCACGTGTGGGAAATCTGACGGAAAGTTGGTCACGTGTTGGCAAAAATGAGAATCATGCACTGGGGATTACTGTGGATTAGCGGACACACTGAATGATGCACTGCCGTTTTGGACCTGTTCGCCTTCTGTGTTCCCTAGTTTTTTATACCTCGCCCCCCATGTAATCATGTAATCATGAGTTGTTTGTAGCCGTAGTAGCCACTTCTGTTTGGTATGTTGCGCCGTTCCACCATTACTTGCGCACGTTGTATTTGGTTCTTGTCTTGTAGAGTCCAATGTCTGCTGTCATATAAGGTCTAGGTGTGCGTGCGAGTATACAGTGGTCCCTCTATAATCCGGCACCATTTGTGCCACGAAAATCTGCTGGATTAGGGAGGGTGCTGGATTAACAAATCTGATTTACTGCTGCAATGTGCATGAAGAGGACATTTTGGCTACTGAAAATTGTGCTGGTTTATCGAGGGTGCTGGATTATAAAGTGCCGGATTAGAGAGGGACGACTGTAGTGTGATGTGTGACGTTTATGGTGTGTGGTGCATGCAAGAGTACACGTTGTCAGAGTGTCTTGGTCTTGGTCGTGTGTTCTGTACCCATTGGTCCCTGATTGGTCGTCCCGATTTGTCCTCGCTTTATCACTGTGTGTTCTTGGTCTTTTTCCTTAGTCCTTCGGTTCACGTTCCACTTTTCCCTTCCCGCTTGAGTAGAATGCTCTAAACAGATAACTGTGTGAAGTTCTGGTTTGGAGTGTCCGTGTGAGGGATTGTTTGTGTGATCTAGTAGCGTCTGGCTACAGGCAGTTCCTCTGTGTAGTACTAACTGTTATTGTGTTATGTGTGTAGTGTTTGCACTCAATCTATGTATCCCATGCCTGGTTGGCCATGTATGTATCCCATGCCTGGTTGGCCATGTACAAGTACTGTAGGTCCATGATGGATGCATGAAACCTCTGCTGCTGCAATGCACTGTTGGTCTTGTAGGGAAACTTCAAACACAGTTTTGTAGGGAAACTTCAAACACAGTTTTGGCCTTGTTACCATGGGAATACTGTAGTGTTTTTTAAAGCCTCTCTCGTATAGAAGCCTGTTTTGAATAAAAGCCTGATTTTCAAGATACACAAGATACATAAGCCTCGTTTTAGTGTTCACATACGTAGAAATACCTGCCTGGTTCGAATACCTGAATACCAGCCTGACTTGAATAGAAGTCTAGCACAGGCCGCATTGGCTTCTACAGGAATAAGCCCGGCTTTAATTACGCGGCTTTGTGGTATGTGTGTTTTAAAAGGATGTAGCTCCTCGAGTGACACCCTACTTTATTTAGTGGGTAAAGGTCATGCTCGCCCTTCCGATCCGCTTGTTCTGTATGCTTCACTGGATGGTATACTGAGTTTGAAAGCCAGTGTGTTTGTGTTTATGTGTATGCGGGTGCAACCTGTCAGAAGGCTACCTTTCTTGCCAAGGCATTAGGAAGTTGGACTAGTTTCGGCTCCACAATCCAGTGTGTCGTTACTATAATTATAGCTTTCATGGCTGAGGTTGTTGGTATGTCTGTTGGCTCTAGGTTCCCAGTACTCAGTAGTCGAGGCTGGTTGGTAAAGTAATTCCAATTTCACTTCAAGGTACCAGTGCATCTAGTGTCCACTTCTATCAAAGCGACGTACTGTCTATACTGGTTACCCCAGCAAGTGTAGGGTGTGCATAAGTAACTGTCTTGCCCGTTTTATGCCGATGTACTCCGTGTGGTGTAGACCAGGTGTGCATTGGTGGTCGATTCACATGGCTTTGCAGGTTGTGTGGATTGGTCAGTTATCTGGCGCTAGTCTTGATCTGTCTCATTCAGATCTTGTCCGTTATCGTTGCTATAAGAAAAAATCTGTGGGTGCACATCCAGTGCATTTGCAGATATGCATGCTTCTCTTGCGACGGGCGTATACGTGGTACATGGTATGCGGGTGTGTTCTTGCACTTTCGTCCCAAAGTATTTAATGGTGCACGTTCAAATGTGTGTTCGGGTGATACTGACTGTTGTTGGTTCAGGTACAAGCCGGTGACAGCAGGAAAGCTGGATCATCGACGACGGCACTCCTTCGTGAAATGGGTGTGCCTCCTATGCCACGATGACAGACATACGTATCAGATGCTTGAGTCCGACGATGATGAGGAAAGCTAATTATGTCGATGAGGAAAAGCTAATTGTGTCGATCAGGACAAGCTAATTGTGACGATGAGGAAAGGCTAATTGTGACGATGACAATGGCAATGAGGAGAGGCACACGCCTCTTGCTCTCTTCTTCAAGTCACATGAGGTGTTGTGTACACGCCTCTTGCTCTCTTCTTCAAGTCACATGAGGTGTTGTGTGTGCGAGAGTGTTCTGTGACTGTTCTAGTTGTCCTGGTGGGCATGCTGAACAGCAGCAAAGCACGGATGGCAACTATGTTAAAACGAAAAGACAACTCTTCCTGGACTGGAGCCCCCACCGAAGTGAGTGACTTTGGCGGCGGTCCTTAGAGACTTGGCTTCATGTGATTTATTGGTGAATATTCTTCTAGTGCAACAATGCGGTGATGTATGTCCCCACTATCTGTTTTCTAGGTTGCTATCTCAGTTTGAGTTCTGCCCAGACCCTAAGTTTATGCAGCTATGCATGTAGCTGCTGCAATTCTGCTTTCCGACTAGCGTTGGGAGTGCTGTGCTATTGCTGAGCCCTGTAGTGATTTTCCTCTGAATATTTATTTGAAAGTTTGTGTTGTCTATTCAGTTGTTACTAGTACTGACAAGTGTTTAGTAGCAGGAGTGCGGCTTTCTGCAGCTTCATCATCTAGGAAAGGGGAGAGAAAGAAAGTGCCCGCGCTTCCTTACATGACCGCAACAAGCTCGTGTCGCCGTTTGCAGTGCTGGTCGCATCGTGGATCTGAGCCACAGTGAATGTGTGTTCTTGGGAACACTTTCTCTTGTGTTGCCTGCATGGACAGTGCCCTACTTGCAATGCAGAAACATCGTACTGCTACCATTACCAGCTGTCATATTGAGTGTACTTGGCTATTCTTGTTTGGCCCAATTCAATCAGCTGTGATTTTTCATTGTCCAAGTTTTCTATCGTGAACTTAGCCCATCTTTTGTCCTCTCGCATTGCACTGGCCAGCATCAGTGCAGAGCCGTGTAGATTAGACCTGCTACGTGCAACTGGTCCAGATTCAAGACTGAAGATTCCTACATCCAGGTCTTATCAGGGAGAGTACATGTACTGTAAGGTTACTTCCAAGTACAGTGTAACTCCCTATAAGCCTTATGCGCGTTGTACAGGTGCACGAAGTCCCGTACAATCTCGTAGCATCCCGTAGACCCGGTTGGGCATGTGCAGGACCCTATTGTGTTTTATACTGCTATTTCCACCAAGAAATGGGCCCTGAAGGTATTTCATAAGAAAACCTTTTCAGACAAATATCTAGTTAGTCATTAGGTCTAACCAAAGTGAAGAAGCTAGAAAAGCGACTGTTTGCCATGAATTATGAGGCTAAAATTGGTCAAACGCGCATGCATAGCACACAACGAACACCTAACCGCATCTGTACACACACCTACAGCCCTAGTACAGAACTCCGTACATCTATACAACGTGCATAAGGTCTACCAGGTATTACTCTCATGCCAGGTCACAATTACAGTGCTCGCACCCATACCCCACCCTACTTTGTCATGTTCTGTGAGCGATGGAAAGTGACAGCATGCACACACCACTGTGCACCTAAAATCAATGAAGTGCTGCTAGAAGAGTGACCGCCGGCTCACTACATACATGTACGGTATTCGCATGGAGAAAGTATCGCAGCACATGCAGTGCCCGATCTAGATGGTCAGATTCTACTGTCCGGGGCTAAACATGCAGCTGGCCATTCCACTGTCCGGGGCTAAACATGCAGCTGGCCATTCCACTGTCCGGGGCTAAACATGCAGCTGGCCATTCCACTGTCCGGGGCTAAACATGCAGCTGGCCATTCCACTGTCCGGGGCTAAACATGCAGCTGGCCATTCCACTGTCCGGGGCTAAACATGCAGCTGGCCATTCCACTGTCCGGGGCTAAACATGCAGCTGGCCTGACGTCCAAAAGCATCATGCGTGGCGTCCTGAAACCATCAGCACCGTGCGACCACCAATATTCAACTTGACATGCACACAGCTTTCTGTTCCAGCCATGATTCGAATACATGTACTTGTAGCAACATGCGTAATTTGAGAGTAATGTCAAGAGTGTTGAAAAGAAACAAGAAAGGAAGCAAAGTAAAAGAAAGAAGTCATCTGACCAGCAGAGACACCTAAAAAAGAAAAGAAATCACAAGATACCAGTGTGACAACTTTCAACTAACACGCCAGCCGTACTAGTTTCTCCGTGCGGCTGATAAACGCACTGGCAAAGGTCTGGTCATCGAAGCGACGCGCCGACAATCGCGCGTGCTGCCGTAGGTTGTCGCGCTCCTGCTCAGTCATACACAACACCCACATCATCTTGTCGGCGTACTCCTCCACTGTAGATGCTAAGAATCCAGTTGGCTGTCCGCGCCACTCTACTACAATGTCCATCTTGGGACCAGCTGACTCATGAGCCAAAGTCACTGCACCAGCAGCCATGCATTCCACCACCCCAATGCCAAAGTGCTCATTCACCATAGTGTGCAGACCAATTGTAGCACTGCATAGAAAGTCACGCAGCAGATCGTACGAGGCGTTGAGCTCAAAGCGCACCGACTTCTCAATGTTGAGTTTACGTGCCAATACACGCAGCTCATCCACACGCTGCTGGTCTCCTTCGTTTCTGCAACCACCCACAAGAACGAGTTCAGCATCAAGCTGGTCTTTGCTATTTAGGTGAAGATTCTTGTGGAATAGAGCGAAGGCTTCCAACTGCAGTGCATGGTTCTTCTCTGGACGGAACTGTGCTACCGACACAACCAAATGTTTGAGTGTGGACCGGTCGGGTAAAGGCTTCAATGGGTTGGCAGAAAAACCACTTGTGTCACAGGGGGGGTACACAACTGCCGTGAGCTCTGGAATCTTCCACAGCGACATAATGTGATCTTTGGTCCATGATGAATTCACCATCACAACATCTGCACGCCGACCAGCAACACCATAAATGTACGCAAACATACGATAATAGAGTAGCTTGCCTGCGCTGAGGATACGAGAGCGAGCAATGAACGATGCATTGTTGAATGCAGCTTCCCGCTGACTCACCCGACCCAGCATGTCTGTGCTGATAGTTGGATAGTGTACATAGCAACCTACACGACAACCACCAAGCCACTTGAACAATGGAAGGGTAAAGGCATAACCCATAGAGTCAATGTACACATCAGGCGTGAACTTCCATAGAGCTTCGAAGCCTAGAGCAAGCGAGCCAATGCTTTGTCCAAGGAGGGTAAAGCAGGGCCAAGTAGACGCCTCCACCAGATTACGGGACTTCAAATGGACAAACTCCACACTATTGGGTACTTTCAGGTTAAATCGTTGGCGAGCTCGCCTCAAGATTTCCTCTCCAGTGGCGCTATCTCCGGTGAAGACATGACACCGGACAAACTGGTACCTCTCCAGTAATGCATTGACACTACACCAGAGGACACGCTCACCGCCACCACCGGCATGACAATAAGGGTGGAAGAAAGCAACGCGAACAATTGCACCTTTATTATTTTGACGATCAGTTTTTCGGCGATGCCGAATTCTCCACCAAATGACCAGTTTTAGTGCAACAAAGGGAAGAATGAAGATCAGCAGGAGAAGCCAGGAGAAGGAGCAGCAGATATCCATGTCGTTGATCTCACAATTTCGCAGCTAGCTAGCTGTGCAACTTTACGTCAAGTACTAGTACTCAGTACTAGTAGTACTTCCAAACACCGGACAAAGTTTCTATTCTGTCATAGTTTTTGAGCTCGGCGATCGGAGAAGAAAAAGCATGCCACTTTTTTTTACTTCACTCGGATCGGATCGTACTCGCGCTCGCACATATACATGCATAGTAATGATGATGTCACTACGTAGCTAAAAAATTTACACGTAAGTGACGTAACGTCGTTTGTAAACTCGCTCCCACTGTCCATACGTGCAGGCCACTCATGGGTGCACCCATGAGTGGCCTGGCGCACGGCCGGGTGGGCCGTTTTCATTTTCCTGGGTCCGATCCCGCGGGAAAAAGTCTGCACAAAACTGTGTTGGTGAAGATGATGACGACAATGGCAGTTGGGGGAGAAATTTGGCAATTGTTTTGGCCTTTCTCGCGGCCTGTCTTCGCTCCTTTGCCTTTGCAGCAATGGAAGATGATGAGTTCAATGTTGTGCTTTGACGCCGAGTAGAAAATGTGAATCGCAAACGCCATCTTGGCCTTTATGTATGGAAGAAACTGCTCTCCCCGATTTGCTGGTTTCGCCGACTGGCATCGAGAAGTAGACGAGCTGCGCTTTCCAAGAGCCGCGGACACCAAGCTCTCATGGCGGATCTTAGTAAGTACATATTGTTGTGTAGTGAGATGATAATGGTTTGAGCATTCCTGCCTGGAATAACCGATGGCACTAATTGGAATCTCAAAATTGTTTTTTTAGTATTTTTACGAGCACAAGTGTTGCCTTGTTGAAAATGGCACAACAAGAAGAAAGAAGCATCCAAAGGAATACGATGTCATAAACGAGAGAGCTTGGAAGCTCAGGGCCCTACGCTATGCTTTTAATGTAAAAAGGCCAGAAAATCCGATTTTATGGAGATAAAAAGGAAAAGAAGGAGCAAACCGAAAGCGGATGAAGTGAGAGAAAAATAACAATCCGCAATACTTTTGCCTAGCTCATATTAGGGCTAGGCGGATAATGCTCGCCGAAATCACTCATTCTGCTTTTCGGTCTGCTCAATATTCTGCTCATGAAAGTGCATTTTCTGCTGAAATTTCTGCTGAAATCCAGTTATGTAAAAATACACTTGGCACACATAATTGGGTTCAGGATCTAAAAAGATGAGTCATGTGAAATACTAGACAAGGCATTCTAGTCTTTATGATCAGTTCTCACCAAGTATATTTGGACTGACTGCGTTAGCCAGAGGAAATGGCTGTGCTGAAGGCTGGGGAAATATCACACAAAGAGGTAAATGGGGCTGCTAAAAGGCAATAACGTATGGACAACAACACAAGACATTCTAGTTTTTATGATCTGTTCTCACCAATGGACGGATTATACTGCCGTAGCTTCCGGGAAACTTCATTGTCAACCCTGGCAGCATGATTTGATTTGAATCTTTTCACACAGCGGGCTTTTTCACCGAAGGTCGAAAATCGCTGCAACTGGGCCATATTATGTAGATCTACGACTCGTAGACTTCTGCCAGTGGCCTGCCATTCAAGGCTGCTACCTTCCGCAAAGTAACAGTTCCGGCCACATTTGGTGGATGGATGGACTGCGTGTCGAAGAACGCGGCAAATCTGCTGCAAAATCAGAACGTCGCACGCCAATTCCGTGGTAACTGTCATTTGACATGGCAGAGAATGCTTTTTCAGCCCCCGTTCTGCCGAAATATGCTCGACCCCCCAAACAGGCGTTTTCTGCCGAAAATTCTGCCGGCATTATCCGCCAAGCCCTAGCTCATATTCATACTGATTGAAACGTTTTTGCAATACAACGATGTAGCCAATCAACGGAAAAAACATTTCCATCAATTCTAGTAACATGTACAATGAGGTAGGCAAAAAATGTCCTGATGTCTGTCCTGACGTTTCCTGTGACCGGCGCTGACTCTGCCGATCACAGGCGTTCTGGCCTCGACGGGATCTCTCTTCCAACTTTTCCTGTGACCGGCGCTGAATCGCCCGTTCACGCTTATTTTGGAGTTGACAAGATGTCTGTCCTGACGTTTCCTGTGACTGGCGCTGACTCTGCCGATCACGGGCGTTCTGGACTCGACGGGATCTCTCTTCCGACGTTTCCTGTGACCGGCGGTGAATCGCCCGTTCACGCTTATTTTGGAGTCGATTCTGCGTCTGTCCTGACGTTTCCTGGGACCGCTCTGACTCTGCCGATCACGGGTGTTCTGGAGTCGACAGGATCTCTCTTCCGACGTTTCCTGTGACCGGCACTGAATCGCCCGTTCACGCTTATTTTGGAGACGACGGGATCTCTCTTCCAAAGTATGTTTTTGCTGACGCATCCTATCACCTATTCCGCAACTAGCGTCCATTCTAATTTTATTCCCGTAGCTATGCAGAAGACGTTACTTCAGTAACGTCTGGCGCTAGCCAGGGTCCACACAGCTTTAATTTGGTGTTTGTTTGTTTGTTTGTGTCACGCCTGGCGCTATCCCGTATCTGTCCCGTACCGTACCGTACCAGCCAAGACAGCTGGCCACAATATATTTTGGTTTGTTTGTGCCATCGGCATGCCAGACGCTATCCCGTACCTGTCCCGTACCATCAAGAATACGGTACAATCAAGAGAATGAGTATATATGCGGAGTGTATCGGGGTAATGCATTCAGTGCAGTAACATTTTGTGTGGATTTGTGTGCGAGGCCGAGATCCCACTAGCAGGCTGGCTGGGCCGCCTGTCGACCAGCCCGGGAATCGCATGTAGGCCGATAGCATAATAATTATAACGTATATAGATGTATAGCAGGGATTCGTATTATGTAAACGACTCAGTGCTGTCTAGGGAGATTTTCTTGAAAGAAATACGAAGTAGGAAGATGAAGAAATGCAATTAGAATGGACGTTAGTTGCCGAATATGTGACATGATGCGTCAGCTAAAACAACCTTTGGAAGAGAGATCCCGTCGTCTCCAAAATAATCCTGAACGGGCGAGTCAGCGCCAGTCACAGGAAACGTCGGAAGAGAGATCCCGTCGACTCCAGAACGTCCGTGATTGGCAGAGTCAGCGCCGGTAACAGGAAACGTCGGAAGAGAGATCCCGTCGACTCCAGAACATTCGTGATCGGCAGAGTCAGCCCCGGTCACAGGAAACGGCAGGACAGACATCGCGTCGACTCCAGAACGCCCGTGATCGGCAGAGTCAGCGCCGGTCACTAGGGGTGTGCGGATAATGCTCGAAAAGGTGGCAGATTCTGTTCGAAAAGCAGTGAAATTGGCAGAACCATACAAACCTATGGCGGGCAATTACTCGAATTCTGCTCCATTTCTTTATCCACATACCAAACATGCAGGAAACTTACCAAAAAAGTACCGAATTTGCCAATTTTTCTGCCGGCATTATCCGCAAATGCCTACCGTTCACAGGAAACGTAACAAAAAAATTAAAAATTAAAAATATACAAAAAATATTAACGCCGTAGCAACAGACGTTACTTCAGTATCGTTTGGCGCTAGCCAGGGTTCACACGGCTTTGGCACGTCACATGCATGATGAGCAAGCAAAAAAGCATAGCGTAGGGCCCTGAGCTTCCAAGCTCTCTCGTTTCCTCCTCGTCTCCCTATTCATTTTCTTTGCAAATCTCCCTCTACATCAGGGAGTCGTAAACATAATACGACGAATATTGTGGCCAGCTGTTTGTGGCCAGCTGTTATGTACAATCCTGTAGAACCTTTGTAGTCACAGATACGGGACAGATACGGTAGCTCTAGACGTGACACAAACACACAAACAAACACCAAATCACAGATACGGGACAGATACGGTAGCTCCAGGCGTGACACAAACACACAAACACCAAATTAAAGCTGTGTGGACCCTGGCTAGCGCCAGACGTTACTGAAGTAACGTCTTCTGCATAGCTACGGGAATAAATGTATTCTCTTCCCGTTTAGTGTGCCTGTGCTTAGGATGGTACTGTTGAGGAATCCGAAAGTGCGAAATTTGTATGTGTTTATACTCTGTATATTGTAGAATTTGCATGATATTTTAGTGGGTTTGGACTTGTAGTTGTATTCTCTTGAGATGTACCCTCGTTGCTGCTGCTGCATGGCTGCGGATGGACATGCTGGCCTTAATTGCCATGAAAGCTTCTCTTGGTGTCATTGTAATAATATATTCTTTGTCGATATTATCGATTGAAACGAACCGAATGCTGTCTCGTTTCATGTACGCCGCTGACGCAGATCCACTGCATTTATATTTTGGTGGCTGAACCAAGAGTCCATAGCCCCAAGAGCATGCAACTTTGCACGAGGGGTCTGAAGGGGCTTGCTGCCCACATTACGTAGCGACAAACTGGGGTATGTATGCTGGGGCAGTGCGTCAACGATCTGCTGTGGTTTCCAGATTCAAAGCGCGCTTTTTCTCATAAGAGCCTTATGAAGCTTTGTGTGCATGGTGTATCGCATGCAGACACTGCCCCGGACCTGCTGTGTTTCTGTGTGTAACCGATCCACCAGGGGTTAATAATCCGGGTTACGTCTTCTTGGCAGAACTACCGGCAGTGATGCCCAGCCATGCCAACATTCTAAAGCGCGATGCATGATATCACTTCTGCGACGTGATGCGCGACGATGCGATTGAGAAATTTTTCTGCAAATTGTTGCAGTGAGTGCTGCTTCACTGGAACCAAAATATGGTTCAAGTGAAGCAGCACCCACTGCAATTATACTAATAGGGACAACCAAATCCACTTCCATGGAATTCAGTGTATTATCTGTATAACATTGGAAAAGTGTAGTATATATAAAGAGCGGAGCACTTTTTTCCATTGAATTACTTTCTGTGTTTCATGCATTATTCCTACTGTCGTTAAAAACTTAAAATACTGCCTTATCTTGTGCGATCTGTGTGTCTTCTCAGGTGGATCGTGCTCCAACGCGTCTTGGCATTGTGTGAGAACAGCACGAAGAGGACCTTGGGTATTAACGCGTCTTGGCATTGTGTGAGAACAGCACGAAGAGGACCTTGGGTATTAACGCGTCTTGGCATTGTGTGAGAACAGCACGAAGAGGACCTTGGGTATTGCAGCCTTTCCGCAGAAGGAGAATGACTCGCTTCTTTGTGCTAGTGTGCAAACATCCATGTGTTCTCCCAATACTGCTGTTAGCTCAGCCAGAGGATTATCGCAGATCTGAGTGTGACAAGCGATCAGCTGTACTAGCTTTGTCGTGAATGCTTGCACTGCTGTCAACTATTATCCATTCTAGCTGTGCCTCGTAGCACTTCTTGCAAAAGACATCATTCTATGGTATTGTCATGCTCTTACTTGGAGCTGCTGAGACCGTTTCATAGTGGGAACACTTCATCTGTGCCTGTTTGTCCAAAAACTGTCTTTACGTACATGTCCTGCAATACCGCCTATATTGGCTCGGCGTGCACTTTTGAGCTCGTCCGCTACGTTCCGTTTCATACACTTCTGTAGTAACGCAATGAAGATTCTCATTGACACTCCTTTACACGGCCAGCGTATGTGGATATTAATCTGTAGGTGGCTGCTATTTGGGTTTTTGTCTTTCGCCGTTCACTATTTTACCAAAATAATATTCCAATATTCTGCATTTGTCGGATGTGTGCACTGGTGTCCAGACGAGTTGCTTGGCATAACTCGCAGACGGAAATGCACACACACCCAGGGTGTAGCTGAGTGGCATTATTACACCGTCCTGATGTGTTCATTGTGAGTGCTACATGCTTCCAGCTGTCCTCCATATACATGTAAATAGCGAGAAAAACAGAGGTTAGAAAATTGGTCGGCGTGGTGTTATTTGGTCTTGGACACCGGCGAGAGACCACATACTAAAAGACTAAGGCTTGTTCTTCTGGATGTTGTAGTAGGTGTTACTACGCGTGCCTGGAATACTTGATGGCACTACACTAAAGTCCTGCGTAAAGAAAAATTCAAATTTCGACAGTCGGAGAAGACGTGATGCTGCATGGTACAGAAGCACCCCGCGAGAAAACGTTCGAAACTGAGGATAGAAGTTTGCCTTATCCGGCGATGGACGGCGTGTCAGGTCTGAACTCGAACGAAAAAGGGCCTTGTAAGGCCCACCTTGCAATGACTAGAAACTAACAATTCTCAAGAAATAGCTCAAAAAGTTCAAAGTCCACTGACTCTGGAAAATAAAAAACACGGATAGAGTGCGATATTTTGAATCTGGCGCACGGACTGTGTCCCAGTACTGGTGGTGTTATTGTAGTGGATAATTAATTATAGCGTAACTTACTTACTAACTTACTTGTAGCTCTCTGGTCCTCTTTTCTTCTCATAGATTAATCCTTGGCTCTCCACCCGAGTCTAAATTTATTTCTCCTCTGCATTTACTTTTGTTCTGCAGTTTTAAATAAGAATATGCAGAAAATAGTAGAGATTGGGGAGGGGTCGTGATTCTATCACTATCCAGACCCTTCAAAATCTGCGTCTAAAAAGGAAGATTGATATGCTGTAACGGCAACGCTTTTTATACCATGTTACAAATCTGAAGTGGAATAGTCAAATGAACATTTCTCCATAAACTGATAACCATCTGCAACCAATTAGGGAAGGTCTGAAGAGAGCTATGTTCTTTACGCTTACAACGAGGGGAGACTCTTCCTCAAGGTGTGTGCACTCTACTAGATGGGCCTGGCCCGAAAACTTGGATAGAATATTCATTTACTTTACTTGGAAGAACTTGTACTCGAGAGACTGTTTTTGGGTACTAGTAGCGGTGTATAATAATGTGAAAAATGAAGGGAGACAAGTTAAAAATTCATACACATAACAGTGCAATACACACACTCCCCATCAACACCACTTCGAAATCCAATCACAGTGTACTGAATTGTGGATGGTCAATCCACTGGCTCAGTTTCAGCAACCACATGATGCTACTACCAGCCCAGATACTTGGGAACAGAAAGGACCACTGGCACACACACTCTCTTTCTCTCTCTTAAATACCTAACACACAGAGTCAAAGCTGGAAGCACCAGAACTTAGAGTCAAAGTAGACATCCATGGCACAAAGGAGTTCTACTTATGCTTGCATCTCCTTGGTCTCGTCCACAACATCAAGTCCCATTCTCCACGCTTGACGGATAATCATGCCACAAATCTCTTCCAACGACTGCATTTCCATCTGTATATTGTTCTTCTGCTTGATTCTGGCAATCTCATATATTTGCTTGATATTGACGCGACCCACGATTTCATGAGACGCTCTTGCAGCTCCTTTCTCAATCCCAGCAGCGTTCTTCAAAAACCACGCCGTTATTGGTTGGCGTGTAACCATTTTGAAGCTGCGATCCGAGTAGACGTCTATATCAGTTGGAATTGGAGCTCCATCGATAAAGTGGCTCGTTCTCTCATTGAATTCTTTGCAAAACTTTCCTAAGTTCACTCCCTTCTGTCCGAGTGCAGGTCCCAACGGAGGCGCTGGGGCGGCCTGGTTAGCAGGAATAGTTATGCGAAATGTATTGATAAGCTTCACAGCTTTTTTTCCTGACTTCGACATTGTGCCTGGTATTCAGCCGAGATACAATGCCATGACTGAAATACAGAATTATTATGTCAAGAAAACCTGCGCTTCAAACAAGTGATAATAAAAATTCACAAAATAATTTTGTCATTCCTGTGTTTTTTCAGGTCATGACGTCAATCGATCAGGGAGACCGGATATCGCGGATCAGCTCGAGATCACAGGCGAGGTATATTATGCTCCGCAGGCCGCGAAAGAGAGCCCGTTACCTGGACCCCTACTCGCGCGGGTAGAGCGAAACTGAGCACCCTGGGATGCGAGCAGCTTTTTAGTACTCCCGGGTCCAAAATCTCACCACCAGGCCGGGATGATCAAAACGTCTGCCGGGTCTGCAGCCTACAAACGTGGATCTGCCGACACTGTGCTGTCGACGACATGTCCGGCAAGGCACCTCCTTGCGTGAAAGCAAGGAACGCTTTTTTTTTAGAAAGGAAGCTTCTTCTCCAAAATTTAAAATTTTTGAAAATTATTCCTTCTGAAAATATCATCGCGTTCTTGACCTCGAAGCTGACTGCTGAATGCGATTAGGAAAGAAGATTCCTGAAGATACACCAGACTGATTCTGGCAAGCCGTCTGTCGTCTAGATATGCAGTTGTTCGTCATGCATGGTCAGCAATCTTCCTCGTTCGTCCTTTCGTTTTCCTGACCACGATGATGACAAGCAGCTCTCATGCTCAGGTTAGTACTGTACTTGTATGTCTGGGCACACAACACATCTGAGATTCACCCACTGACGTTATCGAACTGAAGAATGCAGCAAGGGTTCCTCGGATTCTCTTGATTTCGGAACAAATTTCCTTCACTTTCACCCTCTCAGTCTCTTCCCCATGCCCTCCATGCATGCACAATCGAGTTTGCATTTCAAATGTTGTTTTTACTTTGGCAGTGCGTTCGATAACGTTAGGACAGTCTAAGTTAGGTGTTCTTCTCTTCAGGCTTATTGGACGTGTACAAATTCTAAAAAAATAGCTTCCATATGCTAAACGCAGATCCCTGTGAATACGGTTCTGCTGGGCAATGATGTTTACACCAATCTACACTCTATGCTGTCACAGCATCCACAACTGATCCTCTCTCTCTGAATTAACTATTTGATAAAGCCAATCTTTAAATCGCTGTTGCATAGGATCTCGGGTGGGAAGAAGCGATGAATCGATACATGGCATTGTGAAGAAAAGAAGAACAAATTCACATTGCACGTGAGACTCGGTTAGAAAGACTGAGTTTCTGCATTCATAAGAATGTCACACCCCGGGGATCATGATAAAGAAAACATATGTCGTGAAAATGACTGAAAGAACCAAAGAAGTATTTGATCTTCCAGCCAGCTTAGCCTGGTACTACCATACTAGCAGTGCTACCAAGTACCAGCCCTCCATATTTTCTGTATTTGTACGGAAAATCACTCCTTGTGCGCACTACAGAAATTGAGCAAATGGTATAGAAAATCGGAGAGGATCAATCAGCTGTGTAGAAGCATTGCAAGTGTAAGCTGAGTGATGAATAGTCTTGTACCAAAGCGAGTGCATGCCGTACCACAACAACATGTACATGTAGCACAAAAATAATAATGTCGTGAGTGCAAGTCACACATGTTTTACACAACCAAATGCAGCCACCGACATGCATGTGCGTGTCAAAAAACATTACAGTGCAAGTATGCATGCAATGTACACGGCAGTACGCAAAACACTGCAAGATACGGAAAATCAGAAGTCTGAGTACGCAAAACAGACTCAATTGGTGGGCAGCTCTGTACTGGCCTGTACGGAGGGAGTGAATCTCAATGTGTGCAATGCACGCACTTTGGCCGACAGTGAAAACTATGCAAGTCGTGTTGGTTTGCAGGATGAATGTGAGTCCTTTTAGACAAGCGCCTTAGTGGAGTAGCCCACCGAAAGAAGAGTACTTGACACCGCGAAGTGGAGTCTGCGCATACAACAGTGAGGGGGTAAAATTAGCTATGACTGATTCTACATGTGTTCTGCATGTGTGTCACATTACACTAGCAGATAGGCACACCTGTTGTTCCAAAAAGATGCTTATGTCAGTGTCTGAATATGTCGTGTACCAGGTAATATTGTTGCCAGGATCTCACGGTGAGAGTCAGACTTGAATATGGTATCAATAGATTATCAATATCATACATCACCATGTACCACCCAAAGTATAATAGCCGAAGGACCCGTTTGTGTGGTGGTGTATGATTTCGTGAGCAAGATGAAGTGGCTACAGATGTGTCTTATATAACACCCTAAGAAAAGATCATCAATTCTGGGGAAAGTGATTCTGGTAGCATGTTGTATCCAGTGTGGCATGACAAAGACTCCCTCGATTTAGCCTGTGGAGAATCCGTAAATACATAAATACAATACATACAGGCATCGCAACCTTCGGATTATATGCTCTTTTGCTTGCCTCCTGGAGTGTGGTTGTACCTTGGTTCACTGTATTAGAATAATAGTAGACTTTGTTTTTCGAATTCGTTTCTATAACATTAGGTTTCTTTCTGTTGCTGCTATGTCTTTTCATGTGTTTTACAGGATTGCCATCTGTTGATGAATACCACTCTGAGGCACTCTCACGAGCGAAGGTGTTTGAGAATCCATGTCGGAATGATGGTCATGTTGGCCTAAAGGTGCATTACATTGCCGATACTCGCCACCTCCACCCTGGAACATGTTCAATTTCTGTTTCTCGTATGGAAGGACCGAACAGGTTGTTTTCCTGTCTCAGTGGACCACTCAAGACTGAACAGCACTGATGGAAGAAGATTTGCCGTGAATCTCGTTCACATAAATTGTTGGGGATCGTCTGAAGCATATTCAAGCGAGGTACAGTCGGGCTTGATGACTGATCAAAGCCCTCGGGCTTTGATCAGCCATCAAGCCCTCTGTACCTCGCTTGATTATCAGCCTATGCCCACGGTCGAAACAAACCCTGTAGTCCTGACAGGTGCCGAAAAGGTGGACAAAGCGATATTCTATGTAGGAAACGTCCACATGGGCTGCAGTGCCGACTCCATCAAGGATTGGTGCCAAGAGCGTGCAGTGGATGTGCTCAACTGCACCATCTTGGAATCCCGCACCTTCGGAACAGCTTACGCCAGAGTGACATTCCCAGCCTCAGCTACGGAAAAGGTACTGGGTGACGGATTCTGGCCTGCAACTATCCAGCACACCGTAAGAAAGTGGCGGTTTGCAGATTCAAATACGAACAAACCAGGTAAAACCTCCACGTCGTCAGAATGATGGCTTCCGCACCGCTGAGCGCCCGGGCCTTCCCATATTTTCCTAAGACTCAACATAATATCACTATTGTTACGATTAATTGTCGCTCCGTGTCGAACAAAATCCCTGAACTCCATGCATTGTGTCGATCCAACACACCGACTATCCTATGTCTGACAGAAACCTGGCTCTGCCCGATACATATGCTCAGTGTACCCGGTTATACGTGCTTCCGTCGAGATAGGCCAATACCAGCAAACCAAAGGGCCCAGTTCCGAGGTTATGGTGGTGTTGCCATCCTTGTACGAGATGGGACATTTTTGCATGCAGCCCAGCGCTCAGACCTTGACTCTCCCCAATGCGAAAACATATGGGTTGAGCTTGGACTTCCTGCAGACCTGGGTGCTAATCCTATACTCATTGGCTGTCAGTATCGCCCTCCTTCGCAATCCCTACCTGAACTTACCTCATTTTGTGACATGATGACGGATACCCTACGGGCTGTAGACCTCTCATCCGTTGATATATTCCTCACTGGTGACTACAATGCTCACAACTCTGACTGGTGGAGCGGTGACGCTACATCACGCGCTGGAAAGGAACTTTCGCATATATTCTCCAGCTTCGGTCTCTCCCAGCTGGTAGATTTTCCCACTCACACCTCTCCTAACGGAACCCTGTCGTGCCTAGACTTGCTCGCTACCAATCGTCCTCAATCAGTATTCTCTGTCGACGATGCTGCCCCGCTTGGTGCGTCCGACCATTCACAGGTAGTTACCACCCTTTTCTACAGAACTGTAACCCGAACGCCTGCAAAGGAAGTACCATGCTATCCTGCCCGTAGTTCCCCAGCCACTCCATACAATTTTGCGCAAGTGCCACCTTCTGTCTGGGTAGCAGTAAATATGTATCTTTCCTCGCTCAACTGGTATGATCTCATGCACACACCAGATGTCGACGACGCATTAGCCAGATTCTCCTCTTCCTTGAATGATGCATTTTCCCACTACCTGTCGCCTTATCGGAAAATCTCTTCCTCCACCCAGCGAGCTGTATCTAGGAAATATCCTCCGTGGGTTAATCGAGATTTAGTACTTGCCATTAAGTTGAAGTACGAACTCTACAGCCGATATAGGAAGTTCCCAACCCCAGCTAACCAGTCTGCCTTCAAAGTTCAGCGTAACAGAGTACGCAACTTATCTCGAACTCTTCACCGTGACTATTTGGCATCTATACAGGCCAGCATGGCGTCAGGTAACCTTAACATGTACCAGTTTGTTCGTTCTCAGCGGAATCGTCAGCAGGATCGTGGCCTTCCTCACCTCATTGATGAAGGCGGTCATCCAGTTTCTGGCAGTTTCGACAAGGCTACAGTCCTCAACCAGCAGTTCGCCTCCGTTGCTGTGCCGGATGATCCGTCGTTATCACTTCCAGCTCTTCGTGCCCACAGCCAACTTCATGAAACATTTGTTCAGGTCATCACCACAACTGCGGATGTTAGAAAGGCTATCGCCCGACTAAAGTCTCGCCGCAGTCCTGGCTTGGACACCATTACGAATGATGTCCTGAAGAAACTTGCCCCGTCGATATCGTACCCCCTCTGCCGTATTTTTAATGTGTCCTTTTCGACTGGTAAATTTCCAGCAGCATGGAAACTCGCGAAGGTTGTTCCGGTTTACAAGAGCAAAGGCTCCAAGTCACAAGCCAGCAATTACCGTCCTATCTCCTTGTTGTCCTGTGTATCAAAACTATGTGAGCGATTATTCTTTGATAAGCTTTATGCTCATGTGTCGCCGGTCCTTGCCCCAGTCCAATCTGGTTTTCGACGAGGAGACTCAACCACCATGCAGCTGACACGCCTTGTGCAGGACATTGTGGCCCTTCGTCATGATCACCAACATGTTGGTATGTGTTTTTTCGACCTAGCAAAGGCGTTTGACACGGTATGGTTCCGTGGACTCCTAGCTAAATTATCTGCGATGTACAATGTTTCCGGAGCGTCTCTGGCGTGGATTACGGACTACCTAACAGATAGAACGCAATCAGTGTCAGTCGAAGGGGTACTCTCAGACCCACTGCCTGTGAAGTCGGGAGTCCCCCAGGGATCTATACTGGGGCCTCTACTATTCTTGTTGTATATAAACGATCTACCTGACTCTATAGATGGTTTGTCACTATTTGCTGATGACACAGCCCTCATTCAGTTTGACGCCGACATTGCAAACCTGTGTACGAAGCTTCAGAATGGAATCAATGTTGTTCATAAATGGATGTTGTCATGGCGTCTGAAACCCAATATCTTGAAAACAGAAATAGTCTTTCTCCCTCAACTAGACCACCCTCCCACATTTACCCTTCCCGGACTTGATTCGGCTATTAACATTAATATTGTAGATACGCACAGGCATTTGGGTGTTGTATTTGACTCGCAATTGTCCTGGAATTCTCACGTAGATTTTGTATGCAACAAAGTTAGCAAATCTGTAGGTTGCCTGATGTCTCACTGCTCCCACTTGTCCCCCGAATGTATTCGTCTCTTTTATAAATGCTACCTCCTTCCTATCTTTCTGTACGGCGCCACTGCTTGGCATTCCCTGCTTAGTAAATCTGCTGTACAGACACTAGAAATATATCATAAACGTGTGTTGAAAATTATTTTTCGTAAACCCTCTCTTTTTCCCTCTACTGATCTATATAGTTTGGCCTCCACCAGCCCCATCTCTATCCTGTCGCAGAGACAGTCATGCGTTCTGGTCCATCGTATTAAACTCAACATTGTCCCTGAACATCTCACCAAGTATAATTGGTTTACTTTCGCACGGGACACTCGCAATGGCATAGTACTTCCCAGAGCTTTGTCAACTATGTTTACCAAATCTCCTATCTTCTCTGCATACTCGTATTGGCTCAAGCTGCCCATGGAAATGAAGACAATATCCAATATTAGACAGTTCATAGACCATGTTAAATGTCATGCCACGTTGTAGGCTCGCTCGCCTCTTTTGCTAGCTTATCTCGCCGCTCTCCACCATGGTCAACATAGTGATACATTTCACCCCGCTGATGCATTATTTTCTTCCGATTATCATCTTCTTTCCTTCATTTTGTTTTCTTCTCTTGCCATGGCTGGCTAACGCCCCCTCCTTTGCATTGGCTTCTGCCATTGGACGGTGAAGTATAATAATAATAATAATAATAATAATCAGCCTGTTTAATTGCTGTACTGAGGTGACTGCTTCATAACAATGACCATGCAGCATTAATTTTGGATAGTATTGCAGTGCCCCTAAAATTGGAGAATATCGAATTTCTCTGATAGCATTGTGATTCATTTGTGAATAAACATCACTACTCTTTTTGAGTAGCATAGCAATGACAGAGTTGGTTTAATGTATGACAAAATGGAGCCGCTTTTTAACTTAAACCTGTACTATAATCAGTACCGCCGGAAGCAGTTTTTGATTGGTCCGGTAGTTTCATGGCGGGTACACACGTCCTCCACGGTAGGAAACGTTTGTTGGTGGCCAACAAGTTGGTCTGGTGATAACCTGACCAACCAGACCGGCGGGCCTGATAATTGTGGGGCTCATGAGCAGCTCAAGTACTTAGTATGGTTTTGGACATGTCCCCAGTTAACCAATGAGAATAACCGGAAAACAAGGGGGGGCTTTAGATACCGGGCTGACTTAACAAGAGGCAGGATAAGCGCGTTACGGGTTGAGCTTGTCGAAAACCAATTGTACTTCATTATGTGTGAAGGGGTTTTATGAAGAAATATTTTATGAACCAGTGTACAGAGATGGTGCTTATGACGAAAGGAGAGAGGAGAAGTGTGTGAAAGTCGATAAAGGGCATCCGAAGGAACACATCGATCCTTGTTGTAAAGAATATTAAGTATAAATCTATGGTTGAAACCTACTTCCCCAAGCGTTCTCTGTTAAGTATAAATCTATGGTTGAACCCGACTTCCCCAAGCGTTCTCTGAGGGGACCGAGGTCTACTCTATCAGTTCATGTATTCTGTGAAGTGACATGACCATTCGTGGGGACCTTGCTCATAACTGCAAAAGTCCTCGTCTGATTTTTCCGCATCAATTGAACGTTATACATGTGCATGTAGTGAAAGCCACATGCAAAAGGCTGTTCCATGGCACTCATCTGCCACCAAGCTCTGGGTTCATTGGCTGAAAATATTCTTCGGCACAGTAAAGTCGTGCGCCCAAGAACGTGGAAGCCTACAGAACATTCAACCTGGAATACTAAGAACACCACAGCCCAAAATTAAGAATTGCGGTGTAGGTTTGTGCTGTTGTCAAACAACGGGATTGTTATGTTGCACATGTATCTGAGCTTTACCACTACATACACGTCTGTCTTTACACAATTACCAATCTGCAGACAGCATGCTGTTTCGTCCTTTAGTTACTAATGGACTCATCAATGCAGCACAGAGAAAATGAGGCAGGTGAATGTCCTAGGCTAGAGAGCATCAAATACAGGTAAAGAATCATGCCTTGCAGATCTCGTTACGGCCCCTTCGATGCATGTCTGAACATCAGATGGCTGTGTAGCTTCAGTTATCTCAGAATATGTACTATTTATCCAGCAGCAACAACGTTGGTCACACAACTATTCACTATAATGAGTATGCGTTGGAACACTTTACCCCGAGTCATACTATAGCAGTGTATGCCATGCATGGGTTTACCTCACACACTGAATTTCATAATTTGACATCCAAATCACAGAAGAGTGGTGTTCCAAACTTTACGTAATTGCACTCCATGTCCTGCGAGCTACAGTAGAATACTTCAATAGAAAATTTCTTATAGCACGTTCTTAGAAACAAATCGTATAGGTTCGAGGCTGTCAACCCAGAAATTTGTGATTTCACAGCCATAGATGTTACCAGTCAGGTCACTGTATACAGTAGGTATGCAGAAGAAAATACTAGTAACTCTTTGTGGAAGAGCTGTGCCAAAATGTGTACAGTACAGTAAATTAATAAAAAATTAGAAAAGCAGTGACAAGGCTGTGCATGATGTAGATCTACTCGTACCAGTAAGTACAGTGCACCAGTGAAATTGTTGGTGTAGTACCGGTATACTACTATAATTATGGCATGGCCCATGCCACTACAATCTATTTGCAGTGGGCCGCAGTAGGCCAGTGCAACAGAAAGCATTTCAGAAGCTGTGTGCAATGTTAACATCTATGACATACAAGTAAACTGCCATATAGCACAATCGATTACTCTCAGCCCACATAAGTACAATGTAGGCCAATCAGTAGTATAGATACATAGAGCACACTCTACATCATACATAGTCGGCACCAAATCTATGTTGTCGATGTACTTTGCAATGATGACATGATGGCAAGCGTGCTTGATTCATCATAATATTGCCTTGTACTTGGTTGGAAGTTAGTTGTAAGTTCAGTGGTCGAGGTAAGCAGAGCTGCTCCAGCTTTCAGAATCCTGCATGAAAAAGGCAGAAAGCAAATGTAGGTATAATAGTAGCAAGCTGATGTAAAGAGCCCGTCTTTCCATGCAATAATTCTATCCACTGCATGGACAGACCTGGTGCTTCATTCACCTCTGTTTCTTGCTTTCTCAGAAAACCTACTTCCTCCTTCAGCCATCTAGCTCATGATATACATTAATTTTTCTTTATGCCTTTTCAGCCGTGGTCGACTTTCGCCCCTCCTGTTTGATTGGCAATTGCAGTCAACCTGGGGAATACTGACCCTCGATTGTGAATGAGAAAAGTGTCGCTATTCGCATTGTTGTTACTCGTGAGGTTGGAAGTATGCAATCAAATGTTCACTAGATCTGAAGATTGTGTCGTTATTTGCGAGTTGTTTTGTAAACCCGAGGTAGATTATTCACAAGTGTAGTAGACGGACTTTCTACCGTATAGTACGTTATTTTGTGTACGTCGCGTGTACAATCATGTATGCGCATGCGCGTGTTGCTGTAGTGTAAAAAGTAGTCTTCGTCTTGAGTTCGTCTTGTCTAGTTGTGTTTCGTCGTCGTGTCAATAAAGTCTTCTAAGGCTGCGTTTACACGACAACGCACGGCCAGTTTTCCGTTTTCAGTCCCGAATTTCTTTTTTCGTTTTCGTACGTTTACACGATCAAAGCCGATCGGAGGTGGTCTCCGTTTGTACCGTTTTCAAGCGTCTACACGAGAGCAAAGGATCCGCCAAAGTTCGTCATGTGCCAAGTGTTGCCGTGGAAGCACCAATCACACTCAAGCAATGGTTGAAAACAGGCACACGACAACCCACATCACATGACGAAAATTGTAAAAACAATTTTTTGGATTGTCGATCCGTGTAAACGGCCGAAAACGAAACAAACGTGACGGAAAACGAGGCCAACACACCGTTTCGACTGTTTACACACCCAAATTTATCCGGCAGAACATTTCCGTTTTCAAATTCTTCCACCTTGGCCAGCGTTTTGGTTTTCTTCCGTTTTGGTGTACAACTTTTACGTTTTGCTCCGCGTACCGTGTAAATGAACCATGGATCCGAAAGGATTTCGTTGCGTTTTCGCCCCCAGCGTTGTCGTGTAAACGCAGCCTTAGGGGCCTATTATATGTGCAACTCCAGCCCGGGCTGGAGCGAGCGGGCCAGCCCGCCAAGGGTGTTTACATGTGCAAGGCCGAGCTGGTCGCCCGCCCGCAGTGAGTTTATATGCACTGAGCACACGCCAGCCCGTTGTGAGTATGCAGCAAACACACTACGACTGTAGTGTGCTGCCCCGGGCTGAAACGCAGGGCTGCAAGCCATACTCAGGTTATAAACCTAACAACTTTTTTTCTCACACATTGTATTCTTCTGCTGATTTATTTTCATGCTGTGGCACATGTTTGGTGTGTTGTATCACCTCGTTTCTTTTCCCTGTTTTTCACATTTTTAGCAGTCCATATCAAAGTATTTTGCAAGTAGTTCCCCTTCCGTTTTAATGTAAATCCTGCATGTCGACAAATACACAGTGCTCACTGCACGTCCTTCTTGTTGCTGTACAAAAAGCTTCATAGATTTTCAAGACAATATCGGGAATCCTCTTTATAACTTCCCTCAAAAGGTAAAAGTACCTATTTTGTAGTATCAACGCAGTGTCGACGTAGACAATCATAGAGGTCTGGCAGGACTTTACGGCTGAATCAAGGCCGAGTGCGTACGGCCAAGGGCGCAGGCCAAGGCGCATAGCGCCGAGGCCTGCGCCCGCGGCCGTACGCACGAGGCCTTGATGAAGGCGAAAAGTCCTGCCAGACCTCTATGATGGTGTTTCAGGTTTTGTCTTTCGCTTTTCTGGTATAAAAGCAAGACACGTATAGGGGTGGTGGTCGGGGACGTGGTGGATTCAGCTTGTGAGTTTCAGCTCCGTCCGCTTCTCATGGATGGGATGACCCTTGGTCCATGATCTTTCGCTACAGAAAGTGGAAAACTGATCGCGATGTGTGCCACTTATTTCAGCTTGCTTCTTAGCAGATCGATAGGTGCATGCTCTTTCGCTTATTCACAACTATCGTAAAATTTCATCTCCACTCACGACAACAAGAACTTGAGTTGAAAACTGACCACGATGTGTAGACACTTTTCATGTTGCCGTTTTTGGACAGGCTGTTTCCAGGTACCAGAGCATGTTCACAGTCGAATGTGAGATGTGAACTGAGCTGACAACGAAAAACTGCCACAGACCCCTGCAGAGCTAGGCTGACAGAGTACGGGGTGCCATTGACGACGGGCTTTATTGCTACCGTATTTTTCCGTATCCATTGACCACGGGCTTTATCGGCTCATCAAGGCCACCGCGGGAACGTCGCTCATTGGCTACAACCATAGAAACGGTACGGTAAAAACCTGAAACCATAATAATACAACTCTGGCCCGGGCTGGTCTGTTTATATGTGCTTTTTCTGGCCCGCCTAGCCGGGATCCCGGGTGCCTCGAGGCGGGATCCCGCCTCGCCGGGCCAGCCCGCTTGCCATGTAAACGCACCACAGGTTTTGTGTGGATTTGTGGACAACCCCGAGATCCCGTTGCAGGCGGGCTGGCCCGCCTGTCGACCAGCCCGGGCTGGAGCTGCACATATAATCACCCCCTAAATGTAGTTATCGTCGTCCCTTGGAATAAGTGTGGAGATGGCACGGGACTGGGAGCAGGTGGAGAAAGGCCAGTTACTACATTGGTGGCAGCGGTGATGGAAACTGTTGTCAAAATCAACTTCTGGATTCGTCCTGCGTGGCCTTCGCTCCCAGTTTCCGATGTCATCTCCGGTCGTCCTATCGTAACAGTTTCGTCAGTCTTCAAGAAGTTCGTCCGTCGTCTTCGTCCTGCATCATTCGTCTCGCCCGTCTCTTGTCAATCGTCGTCACTGGTGGTCCCGGACACGACGTAAAACTGTGCCCAGAAGAAAAGGAAAAGAAAAAGAAGGATGGATGGTCCCGGACACGACGTAAAACTGTGCCCAGAAGAAAAGGAAAAGAAAAAGAAGGATGGATGGTCCCGGACACGACGTAAAACTGTGCCCAGAAGTGAGGATGTCGACGCTGAGCAGCATTCCTTGAGATGGCGGACGACATGGTAGACGGCGTGAGTTTTGTATTTGCTGTTCTCCTCAATTTTTTTCTTTTATTTATCAGTTGCTCTCCTCGAGGACGAGGGTCATTTTCTTATTTGCTCTTCTTATTATTTTGTCCTCTTACATTTTAGAATTTTTACGTGATTGGTGAGGTGGCGCGAGTGTGATGTTGTATGCATTTCCCACGATTGTGTTCCAGCGCGTGAGCTGAAGGTCTGGTTGGTGGGCAGACAGGGTTTTGTGTTATCAGGTCCTGCGTGAATGGCAGATGGTCTCTGGCTGCTGTGTTTTGCTGCGATACATTTTTGGGTGATTGGTGTGGTATGCTCGCGTGGCTAGTGTGATCTATTTTTATTCTGTTATTATTTTTTGAATCAGGAACGATTCAGCCTTTTGAGGAGGCAGCAGTGTATACATTAATTTTTGTGTCATGTTCTTGTTGGTTTTCCGAGGACGGAAAATTATTTGAGAGGGGAGCAGTGTAGTAGACGGACTTTCTACCGTATAGTACGTTATTTTGTGTACGTCGCGTGTACAATCATGTATGCGCATGCGCGTGTTGCTGTAGTGTAAAAAGTAGTCTTCGTCTTGAGTTCGTCTTGTCTAGTTGTGTTTCGTCGTCGTGTCAATAAAGTCTTCTAAATGTAGTTATCGTCGTCCCTTGGAATAAGTGTGGAGATGGCACGGGACTGGGAGCAGGTGGAGAAAGGCCAGTTACTACCACAAGGTTGATTGTACATGCTATGGGATGTACAATAACTAACCAAACAATAATGGTGTAACAATGATTTGAGTCCATATCCAATTGGATGAACCTAGAGTGCATGATCCATTCCAGAAAGGCGACTTCAGTGAGTCTTGAATTGTCAGCAGCATCATACTTCCATCGAGCTTTTTTTTCTTTTTCGAAACGACCCTCTCTTTTCAATTCGAACGAAGGTCAACATACGATTATGGCAGGCATGCACGCACTGATCTTCACTGTATACATGTGCATGTATACTGTACTGTAGTCTGTGCAGTCAACTAGTCGTGTTCCACTTGGCTTACGGTAAGTATCACTACAAGTGCATAGTAGCCCCCCCCCCCCCCCCACCCCGGGGAGTGCGCGTGAACGGCAACTGTGAACTGGTAAAAGAATTATTCGACACCTTCGTTCGTTTCGATGGAGAAGGTTCATCTGGCAAATTGAGGCCTTCGTTTCACTCCTAGCCCCAGGAGCGAAATTTTCACTCCTTGGCTGCCTGTTTGAGCCGTCCTTGTGGAAGGGTTGATTTATGCATGCCCGCATATACATGTAAACCTTATTCAATAAACGTCACAATCACGTGAACCAGGGTCCCGGGAACCAGGGAGCGGCAAGAGACCTGCACTCAGTGCACAGTGGACTCGGCGTGGGAACATAGGAGTAGAAAAATACCGGTATTTTACTACTCCCTTGTACGAACTGGGCCTTTCTTGCCACTCGTTTCACGTACGCGTGCCCCAGCTTACAACAAATCCCTGGAGGCGAGTCCAAAAATCACGTTATCGAATAAGGTCTATAGAAACACAGATCACGTAGAACTACCCCATCCGGGGTCACAACTCACAACGTTTTGGGTACTTAGGTCTCATGTCGTCTCCCCAGGTGCTATGAATCCCTGATGCACATGTATCTACATATACAATGTAATCGTAACTCTACCAATATTGCGGACGATGACCCTCCCCCCCCCCCCCCCCCGGCAAACAGAAAGTCGCTATGTCCTGGCCGAGTTTATCTTTTAATTAAATGGTTTTCTCGGTTGGGATTTCATACCTGACAACCATCCCGATTTGGCCGGGACCGTCCCGATATCGAGGGCGGTAATAGGCACCCAAAAGTGCACTAGTTCCATGCCTCACCGCGAGCTTCTTTTGTATACATTTTCATGCCTAGGTATGTCATTGGATCTCAGGTTTGCAAAGGTTGGCAGGTATGGGATTTGTAGAGTGACCAGTTTTGACTATTGCCACCTGCTGTGCAGAAGTGTCATTCCTACATCCTGGCTGCAAACGTACCCCCCCCCCCCCCCTCCCCCCCCCCCCACACACACACACCACCACCAACAATGTTCGATCCTATTTACAGAACCTCACTCTATATGAAAGTGTAGCAGAGGCACTGCCAAAGTATAAAAAACAGCAATTGAAATGCAAGCTGCATTGTGCATGCATGGAGGGCATGGGGAAGAGACTGAGAGGGTGAAAGACTGAAAGTGAAGGAAATTTGTTCCGAAATCAAGAGAATCCGAGGAACCCTTGCTGCATTCTTCAGTTCGATAACGTCAGTGGGTGAATCTCAGATGTGTTGTGTGCCCAGACATACAAGTACAGCACTAACCTGAGCATGAGAGCTGCTTGTCATCATCGTGGTCAGGAAAACGAAAGGACGAACGAGGAAGATTGCTGACCATGCATGACGAACAACTGCATATCTAGACGACAGACGGCTTGCCAGAATCAGTCTGGTGTATCTTCAGGAATCTTCTTTCCTAATCGCATTCAGCAGTCAGCTTCGAGGTCAAGAACGCGATGATATTTTCAGAAGGAATAATTTTCAAAAATTTTAAATTTTGGAGAAGAAGCTTCCTTTCTAAAAAAAAAAGCGTTCCTTGCTTTCACACAAGGAGGTGCCTTGCCGGACATGTCGTCGACAGCACAGTGTCGGCAGATCCACGTTTGTAAATTGTAGGCTGCAGACCCGGCAGACGTTTTGATCATCCCGGCCTGGTGGTGAGATTTTGGACCCGGGAGTACTAAAAAGCTGCTCGCATCCCAGAGTGCTCAGTTTCGCTCTACCCGCGCGAGTAGGGGTCCAGGTAACGGGCTCTCTTTCGCGGCCTGCCGGGCCGAGCATAATATACCTCCACAGGCGCGCAGGGAGTCGTAAAACACGACTCCCTGACGACAATCCCCGGCCCCGGCGGCCCCATAGACTACTCAGTACTCACTGCGTGGAGTCGTTATTTTTCATACGATAGTCGCGTCATGACGTCAGCGCTGCAGCATAGCTACATCATGCATTGTAGGCTAGCGCTATAGCTAGCTACATATAGAGGACTTTCCAATGAGTCATACCGTGCGGCCTATGAGGATTCGGGCCAAAGATCATCGAGTTCACCACCGATCACCGGAGGTATATTATGCTCGGCAGGCCGCGAAAGAGAGCCCGTTACCTGGACCCCTACTCGCGCGGGTAGAGCGAAACTGAGCACCCTGGGATGCGAGCAGCTTTTTAGAACTCCCGGGTCCAAAATCTCACCACCAGGCCGGGATGATCAAAACGTCTGCCGGGTCTGCAGCCTACAAACGTGGATCTGCCGACACTGTGCTGTCGACGACATGTCCGGCAAGGCACCTCCTTGCGTGAAAGCAAGGAACGCTTTTTTTTTAGAAAGGAAGCTTCTTCTCCAAAATTTAAAATTTTTGAAAATTATTCCCTCTGAAAATATCATCGCGTTCTTGACCTCGAAGCTGACTGCTGAATGCGATTAGGAAAGAAGATTCCTGAAGATACACCAGACTGATTCTGGCAAGCCGTCTGTCGTCTAGATATGCAGTTGTTCGTCATCAGGTCATGCATGGTCAGCAATCTTCCTCGTTCGTCCTTTCGTTTTCCTGACCACGATGATGACAAGCAGCTCTCATGCTCAGGTTAGTGCTGTACTTGTATGTCTGGGCACACAACACATCTGAGATTCACCCACTGACGTTATCGAACTGAAGAATGCAGCAAGGGTTCCTCGGATTCTCTTGATTTCGGAACAAATTTCCTTCACTTTCAGTCTTTCACCCTCTCAGTCTCTTCCCCATGCCCTCCATGCATGCACAATGCAGCTTGCATTTCAATTGCTGTTTTTTATACTTTGGCAGTGCCTCTGCTACACTTTCATATAGAGTGAGGTCCTGTAAATAGGATCGAACATTGTTGGTGGTGGTGTGTGTGTGTGGGGGGGGGGGGGGGGGGGGGGGGTACGTTTGCAGCCAGGATGTAGGAATGACACTTCTGCACAGCAGGTGGCAATAGTCAAAACTGGTCACTCTACAAATCCCATACCTGCCAACCTTTGCAAACCTGAGATCCAATGACATACCTAGGCATGAAAATGTATACAAAAGAAGCTCGCGGTGAGGCATGGAACTAGTGCACTTTTGGGTGCCTATTACCGCCCTCGATATCGGGACGGTCCCGGCCAAATCGGGATGGTTGTCAGATATGAAATCCCAACCGAGAAAACCATTTAATTAAAAGATAAACTCGGCCAGGACATAGCGACTTTCTGTTTGCCGGGGGGGGGGGGGGGGGGGGAGGGTCATCGTCCGCAATATTGGTAGAGTTACGATTACATTGTATATGTAGATACATGTGCATCAGGGATTCATAGCACCTGGGGAGACGACATGAGACCTAAGTACCCAAAACGTTGTGAGTTGTGACCCCGGATGGGGTAGTTCTACGTGATCTGTGTTTCTATAGACCTTATTCGATAACGTGATTTTTGGACTCGCCTCCAGGGATTTGTTGTAAGCTGGGGCACGCGTACGTGAAACGAGTGGCAAGAAAGGCCCAGTTCGCACAAGGGAGTAGTAAAATACCGGTATTTTTCTACTCCTATGTTCCCACGCCGAGTCCACTGTGCACTGAGTGCAGGTCTCTTGCCGCTCCCTGGTTCCCGGGACCCTGGTTCACGTGATTGTGACGTTTATTGAATAAGGTCTACATGTATATGCGGGCATGCATAAATCAACCCTTCCACAAGGACGGCTCAAACAGGCAGCCAAGGAGTGAAAATTTCGCTCCTGGGGCTAGGAGTGAAACGAAGGCCTCAATTTGCCAGATGAACCTTCTCCATCGAAACGAACGAAGGTGTCGAATAATTCTTTTACCAGTTCACAGTTGCCGTTCACGCGCACTCCCCGGGGTGGGGGGGGGGGGGGGGGGTGGGGGGGCTACTATGCACTTGTAGTGATACTTACCGTAAGCCAAGTGGAACACGACTAGTTGACTGCACAGACTACAGTACAGTATACATGCACATGTATACAGTGAAGATCAGTGCGTGCATGCCTGCCATAATCGTATGTTGACCTTCGTTCGAATTGAAACGAGAGGGTCGTTTCGAAAAAGAAAAAAAGCTCGATGGAAGTATGATGCTGCTGACAATTCAAGACTCACTGAAGTCGCCTTTCTGGAATGGATCATGCACTCTAGGTTCATCCAATTGGATATGGACTCAAATCATTGTTACACCATTATTGTTTGGTTAGTTATTGTACATCCCATAGCATGTACAATCAACCTTGTGAATAATCTACCTCGGGTTTACAAAACAACTCGCAAATAACGACACAATCTTCAGATCTAGTGAACATTTGATTGCATACTTCCAACCTCACGAGTAACAACAATGCGAATAGCGACACTTTTCTCATTCACAATCGAGGGTCAGTATTCCCCAGGTTGACTGCAATTGCCAATCAAACAGGAGGGGCGAAAGTCGACCACGGCTGAAAAGGCATAAAGAAAATTAATGTATATCATGAGCTAGATGGCTGAAGGAGGAAGTAGGTTTTCTGAGAAAGCAAGAAACAGAGGTGAATGAAGCACCAGGTCTGTCCATGCAGTGGATAGAATTATTGCATTGAAAGACAGGCTCCTTACATCAGCTTGCTACTATTATACCTACATTTGCTTTCTGCCTTTTTCATGCAGGATTCTGAAAGCTGGAGCAGCTCTGCTTACCTCGACCACTGAACTTACAACTAACTTCCAACCAAGTACAAGGCAATATTATGATGAATCAAGCACGCTTGCCATCATGTCATCATTGCAAAGTACATCGACAACATAGATTTGGTGCCGACTATGTATGATGTAGAGTGTGCTCTATGTATCTATACTACTGATTGGCCTACATTGTACTTATGTGGGCTGAGAGTAATCGATTGTGCTATATGGCAGTTTACTTGTATGTCATAGATGTTAACATTGCACACAGCTTCTGAAATGCTTTCTGTTGCACTGGCCTACTGCGGCCCACTGCAAATAGATTGTAGTGGCATGGGCCATGCCATAATTATAGTAGTATACCGGTACTACACCAACAATTTCACTGGTGCACTGTACTTACTGGTACGAGTAGATCTACATCATGCACAGCCTTGTCACTGCTTTTCTCATTTTTTATTAATTTACTGTACTGTACACATTTTGGCACAGCTCTTCCACAAAGAGTTACTAGTATTTTCTTCTGCATACCTACTGTATACAGTGACCTGACTGGTAACATCTATGGCTGTGAAATCACAAATTTCTGGGTTGACAGCCTCGAACCTATACGATTTGTTTCTAAGAACATGCTATAAGAAATTTTCTATTGAAGTATTCTACTGTAGCTCGCAGGACATGGAGTGCAATTACGTAAAGTTTGGAACACCACTCTTCTGTGATTTGGATGTCAAATTATGAAATTCAGTGTGTGAGGTAAACCCATGCATGGCATACACTGCTATAGTATGACTCGGGGTAAAGTGTTCCAACGCATACTCATTATAGTGAATAGTTGTGTGACCAACGTTGTTGCTGCTGGATAAATAGTACATATTCTGAGATAACTGAAGCTACACAGCCATCTAATGTTCAGACATGCATCGAAGGGGCCGTAACGAGATCTGCAAGGCATGATTCTATACCTGTATTTGATGCTCTCTAGCCTAGGACATTCACCTGCCTCATTTTCTCTGTGCTGCATTGATGAGTCCATTAGTAACTAAAGGACGAAACAGCATGCTGTCTGCAGATTGGTAATTGTGTAAAGACAGACGTGTATGTAGTGGTAAAGCTCAGATACATGTGCAACATAACAATCCCGGTGTTTGACAACAGCACAAACCTACACCGCAATTCTTAATTTTGGGCTGTGGTGTTCTTAGTATTCCAGGTTGGATGTTCTGTAGGCTTCCACGTTCTTGGGCGCACGACTTTACTGTGCCGAAGAATATTTTCAGCCAATGAACCCAGAGCTTGGTGGCAGATGAGTGCCATGGAACAGCCTTTTGCATGTGGCTTTCACTACATGCACATGTATAACGTTCAATTGATGCGGAAAAATCAGACGAGGACTTTTGCAGTTATGAGCAAGGTCCCCACGAATGGTCATGTCACTTCACAGAATACATGAACTGATAGAGTAGACCTCGGTCCCCTCAGAGAACGCTTGGGGAAGTCGGGTTCAACCATAGATTTATACTTAACAGAGAACGCTTGGGGAAGTAGGTTTCAACCATAGATTTATACTTAATATTCTTTACAACAAGGATCGATGTGTTCCTTCGGATGCCCTTTATCGACTTTCACACACTTCTCCTCTCTCCTTTCGTCATAAGCACCATCTCTGTACACTGGTTCATAAAATATTTCTTCATAAAACCCCTTCACACATAATGAAGTACAATTGGTTTTCGACAAGCTCAACCCGTAACGCGCTTATCCTGCCTCTTGTTAAGTCAGCCCGGTATCTAAAGCCCCCCTTGTTTTCCGGTTATTCTCATTGGTTAACTGGGGACATGTCCAAAACCATACTAAGTACTTGAGCTGCTCATGAGCCCCACAATTATCAGGCCCGCCGGTCTGGTTGGTCAGGTTATCACCAGACCAACTTGTTGGCCACCAACAAACGTTTCCTACCGTGGAGGACGTGTGTACCCGCCATGAAACTACCGGACCAATCAAAAACTGCTTCCGGCGGTACTGATTATAATACAGGTTTAAGTTAAAAAGCGGCTCCATTTTGTCATACATTAAACCAACTCTGTCATTGCTATGCTACTCAAAAAGAGTAGTGATGTTTATTCACAAATGAATCACAATGCTATCAGAGAAATTCGATATTCTCCAATTTTAGGGGCACTGCAATACTATGCAAAATTAATGCTGCATGGTCATTGTTATGAAGCAGTCACCTCAGTACAGCAATTAAACAGGCTGATTATGTGAACGAGATTCACGGCAAATCTTCTTCCATCAGTGCTGTTCAGTCTTGAGTGGTCCACTGAGACAGGAAAACAACCTGTTCGGTCCTTCCATACGAGAAACAGAAATTGAACATGTTCCAGGGTGGAGGTGGCGAGTATCGGCAATGTAATGCACCTTTAGGCCAACATGACCATCATTCCGACATGGATTCTCAAACACCTTCGCTCGTGAGAGTGCCTCAGAGTGGTATTCATCAACAGATGGCAATCCTGTAAAACACATGAAAAGACATAGCAGCAACAGAAAGAAACCTAATGTTATAGAAACGAATTCGAAAAACAAAGTCTACTATTATTCTAATACAGTGAACCAAGGTACAACCACACTCCAGGAGGCAAGCAAAAGAGCATATAATCCGAAGGTTGCGATGCCTGTATGTATTGTATTTATGTATTTACGGATTCTCCACAGGCTAAATCGAGGGAGTCTTTGTCATGCCACACTGGATACAACATGCTACCAGAATCACTTTCCCCAGAATTGATGATCTTTTCTTAGGGTGTTATATAAGACACATCTGTAGCCACTTCATCTTGCTCACGAAATCATACACCACCACACAAACGGGTCCTTCGGCTATTATACTTTGGGTGGTACATGGTGATGTATGATATTGATAATCTATTGATACCATATTCAAGTCTGACTCTCACCGTGAGATCCTGGCAACAATATTACCTGGTACACGACATATTCAGACACTGACATAAGCATCTTTTTGGAACAACAGGTGTGCCTATCTGCTAGTGTAATGTGACACACATGCAGAACACATGCAGAATCAGTCATAGCTAATTTTACCCCCTCACTGTTGTATGCGCAGACTCCACTTCGCGGTGTCAAGTACTCTTCTTTCGGTGGGCTACTCCACTAAGGCGCTTGTCTAAAAGGACTCACATTCATCCTGCAAACCAACACGACTTGCATAGTTTTCACTGTCGGCCAAAGTGCGTGCATTGCAGTGGCGGATCCAGGACTTGGCCGAAGAGGGGGCCCAAGGTATCCGCCGCCCCCCCCCCCCCCCAAAACAAAACAACAAAAATTAATACAACAACAACAAAGTCCTGAAGTTGTGAAGAGCTGTTGTATTTTAGGGTCCGGCGGATTCTGCCGGCAGAAAAATTGGCAGAATTCGGTACTTTTTCTGGTTTCATGCATGTTTGGTATGTGGATAAAAAAATGGAGCAGAATTCGAGGAATTGCCCGCCATAAGGTTTGTATGGTTCTGCCAATTTCACTGCTTTTCGAGCAGAATATGCCACCTTTTCGAGCAGAATCCGCCGGTCCCTAGTTTTATTCCATTCTCACGACATTTTCAAACTGCACTGGAACATTTCCACTCGATCGACAGCGGCCGCGACGGACCTTTGGACGGCTCTTCAACGCGAGCTCTCTTATCTACCGCCAGTACCGGTCCACTGAAGAACGACCTGATGTCAGACGCTTTCCTCTTCATCGCATATCTGAAGGTAACCCGTTGGCTACAAGCGAAGTAGAGAGCTAGCTAGAGAGCGTTTAGTTTCTGACAAGTGGAAAAGAAAAAAGGAAGGACGAAGTCGACAGCACCGTGCACCATACAGGACTTCAGCCCAACGCGATCACTGCGCTATGCATAATAAAAAAAAGTACCAGGCCCTGCATTTTTGGCACGTTTTTCACATGTTTGAAGTGCGGCCGTGTCTACAGGTCGCAGTGCGTACAGTAGTTGTACACAGCGCGCTGACTACAATGCTAGTGCGTGACCCCGGACACGTATAAAAATACCCAGCACGCGTGACCCACTTGATACGCCAAGTCATTTCGAGCGCTCATTCTACAGTCTACTGTTATCCTAGACCAAGGTCGAAATTTTCAAAGGGGGGGCCCAGGCCCCCTGGGCCCCCCCCTGGATCCGCCACTGCATTGCACACATTGAGATTCACTCCCTCCGTACAGGCCAGTACAGAGCTGCCCACCAATTGAGTCTGTTTTGCGTACTCAGACTTCTGATTTTCCGTATCTTGCAGTGTTTTGCGTACTGCCGTGTACATTGCATGCATACTTGCACTGTAATGTTTTTTGACACGCACATGCATGTCGGTGGCTGCATTTGGTAGTGTAAAACATGTGTGACTTGCACTCACGACATTATTATTTTTGTGCTACATGTACATGTTGTTGTGGTACGGCATGCACTCGCTTTGGTACAAGACTATTCATCACTCAGCTTACACTTGCAATGCTTCTACACAGCTGATTGATCCTCTCCGATTTTCTATACCATTTGCTCAATTTCTGTAGTGCGCACAAGGAGTGATTTTCCGTACAAATACAGAAAATATGGAGGGCTGGTACTTGGTAGCACTGCTAGTATGGTAGTACCAGGCTAAGCTGGCTGGAAGATCAAATACTTCTTTGGTTCTTTCAGTCATTTTCACGACATATGTTTTCTTTATCATGATCCCCGGGGTGTGACATTCTTATGAATGCAGAAACTCAGTCTTTCTAACCGAGTCTCACGTGCAATGTGAATTTGTTCTTCTTTTCTTCACAATGCCATGTATCGATTCATCGCTTCTTCCCACCCGAGATCCTATGCAACAGCGATTTAAAGATTGGCTTTATCAAATAGTTAATTCAGAGAGAGAGGATCAGTTGTGGATGCTGTGACAGCATAGAGTGTAGATTGGTGTAAACATCATTGCCCAGCAGAACCGTATTCACAGGGATCTGCGTTTAGCATATGGAAGCTATTTTTTTAGAATTTGTACACGTCCAATAAGCCTGAAGAGAAGAACACCTAACTTAGACTGTCCTAACGTTATCGAACGCACTGCCAAAGTAAAAACAACATTTGAAATGCAAACTCGATTGTGCATGCATGGAGGGCATGGGGAAGAGACTGAGAGGGTGAAAGTGAAGGAAATTTGTTCCGAAATCAAGAGAATCCGAGGAACCCTTGCTGCATTCTTCAGTTCGATAACGTCAGTGGGTGAATCTCAGATGTGTTGTGTGCCCAGACATACAAGTACAGCACTAACCTGAGCATGAGAGCTGCTTGTCATCATCGTGGTCAGGAAAACGAAAGGACGAACGAGGAAGATTGCTGACCATGCATGACCTGATGACGAACAACTGCATATCTAGACGACAGACGGCTTGCCAGAATCAGTCTGGTGTATCTTCAGGAATCTTCTTTCCTAATCGCATTCAGCAGTTGATACGTTACTATTTATTCGTGAAGACTTGGGAACGGAAACAAACATGTCATGAGAAAGAACAACAGGAAAAAGAAGCACACTCAACTAATCCGTGTGTGTGCGTGCATGCAGTACAACTATGACGTAATGAATATAGATACACATCACGCCCCTTCGAGATGTTGCGAAACCTGTGACAGCAACATCTATCATAAATAAAACAAAATGAAGAATGAAAACAACAAAGCAGAGACAGCAGAAATTGACATTAGTGATCAAGAGTGTCAATCATAGGACTGTCCATGATGCGAACCAATGTTTAAACGCTGGGGTGGCTTGCGCTGACGTGCGCTGCGGCGGGACGGCGGCGGCGGGGAAGAGGGGTCAGCAGCAGCCGGTTGGACAACAAGCGGTGCAGGCACAAGTGGGCGATACGGACGCAGGAATCTGCGGTTCCGCCAATAAATGCGACCACTCGGCAACTTCACTAGGTAGTCCCGATGATTACCGACAGCAACAATGACCCCACGAATAGACCACTGCTTGGTGCGCGGATGCTGAACATCCACGTGGGTGCCGAGGCGAAGCTGCGGCAACGAGCGACGAGTTGACGACTTGTCTGTGACGGCATCGTCGGATGGCATGGCAGTCTCATCACGTGTCGTCGCTTTGGAGAGCCAGGATGAATCAAACTCCTTCCAATGTGCAATGACGAATGACTGGAGAGAGCGGCCATATAGGAGCTCAGCGGGGCTCTGACCAGAGGAGCCAGGTGTGTTTCGCCATTCCAGTAGCCCTCGGCGGAAGTCATCTGTGTCAAGATTGCCATTCACGGTTGTCTTGGTGATAAGACGCTTCATGGCTTTGACAGCAGCTTCGGCGTGCCCATTACTCTGCGGGTAGTGGGGAGAGGACATGACATGGTTTACCTGCCAGCGCTTACAAAACTCAGCAAACTTATGCGAGGAGAACTGGGGACCACCATCTGTACACAGCACAGCAGGAACACCAACATCAGAGAACCAGCGACGGAATGCTAGTATCACGTCATGCGATGAGGTGGTGCGGCCAGTACGCGCGACACAGGGCCAACCGGTCAAACGATCTGCATACACAAGGAAGTCGTGACCTTGACAAGTGAACAAATCGGCAGATGCACATTCAAACGGTAGTGTCGGGGTGCGGTCGTTCAGCAGGGGCTCAGCTGGCTGGGACGACTGGTGTTCGCGGCAAGCAGGACAAGAACGAACGAGTGTATCAATGTCCTTGGTGATGCCGGACCAGTATACAAGCTGACGCGCACGAGACTTAGTACGCACTAGGCCTTGGTGTGAAGCGTGGAGGTTGTGCAATACCTGAGCACGCAATGATTCAGGAACAACAATGCGGTTGCCCTTCAACACAATACCATGGTCGACGGAGAGATGCTCACGTCCATTCCAGTACGCACGTAACGGAGCAGGCAACTTCTGCTGGCGATCAGGGAATCCAGTCAAGATACACTCAATCAATGACTGGTACATGGCATCTGCAGCTGCAGCTTCCCGCAGCTCTGCAACCTTGAGATTCGCATTCGGCTCAGTGTCAGAGTGCACCATGCAGATCTGAATGCTGCGGCAATGAAGCGACGGGGCTTCACCAAGCTCATCAGTGGTGGAAGGAATGCCAACAGGATTCCGGGACAGCGCATCGGCGAAGGCATTTTCAGAACCTTTTCGCCAATATGCCTGCAGCTGATAGGCTTGGAGCTTGAGGCGTAATCGGAGAAGACGCGGGTTCTCGATCTGATCCAACGAATATGAGTTGATGATCGGAATCAGGGGCTTGTGGTCGGTGACTACTTCAAATGGCGCACCAGACAGGTAGATGCGGCATTTGCGCACGGCCCATACTACAGCGAGCATTTCCAACTCGATGACAGCATAACGGGTTTCAGCATCAGACAGGTAGCGGGATCCACACTGAATAATACGCCACTGATCATTCTGCTTTTGCCAAAGCACGAATCCGAGACCTCTTAGAGCGGATGCATCGGTTTCAAGCCGGAGGTCTTGACCAACTTGATAGAAAGCGAGAACCGGAGGAGACAAGAGAGCTTCCTGTGTCTGTTCAAACGCTGCAGTGTGGCTAGCGTCCCACATGAACTCACGGGAGGTCTTGAGCAGGCCACGCAGAGGATTGGTCAACTCGGCTAGATGTGGAGTGAACTCGCCACATTGGTTCACTAGACCGAGGAACGAACGGAGATCAGTTCTGTTGGCGGGTACTGGAAACTGGCGAATACCGGACGTCTTATCATCGTCGACGACCCAGCCATCAGGCGTGACGTTGTAGCCGCAGAAATGGATACGTTGCGTACCGAACACAAACTTGGCGGGGCTGAACGTGATACCATGCTCCCTGGCGCAGAGCAGAATCTCGCGCACGTGGCTGACATGCGACAGAAAGTCGTCGTCGTACGCTAGGCAATCATCGACTACCTTGCCGAGACGCGGGATGGCAGAGAACGCAGCATCAGTGCGCCGGTTGAACTCATCCCCAGCAGATATTAGACCCTGCGGGTTCCGTAGATAACGATATCTGCCGTACGGGGTGATAAACGTGGTGAATTCCTGAGCAGTGTCACTGAGAGGAATCTGCCAGTAGCCGTGCCTTGCATCGAGCTTCGTAAAGAACTTAGCAGAGCCAACTCCAGAGACAACGTCACGTGCCGTATGTACGGGATGCGCGGGACGACGGACTTGGTCGTTCAGCCGCTTGAAGTCAACTGTGAGGCGCTTCTCAGTGCTGCCCTTCTTGTCTACTATGACAATCGGATGGCACCATTCACTAGGCTCCGTCACTGGTTCAATGATCCCGTCGCTGACCATGCCGTCGAGCTGAGTCTTGATCTGGTCACGGAATGCATACGGTATTGGTCGAGCAGTGTGCACACAGGAAGGCTTAGAATCATGCTGTAGCTCAATTTCCATTGGCGGACCTTCCATTGGCTTCAGACCGGAATCCGAGAAAACGTCAGCGAACTCTTGCAGGAGCTGCTCACGTGTCCGCGCTAACTCAGCATCACTAGGATGAGCGCATGACGAAACAGCTGCACAGATCTTGGGTGAAGATGCACCCTCGTGTTCAGCGGTGAATTGGACTGGCCAATCAGGTGGGAGAAACTTCAGCGCACGCAATGAGGTATGAGAGAGCAGGGCATCGTGTAGACCCTTGTACACATGGATGACGGTTTCATGCTGCGTCTCACCGACTCGTAGAGTCGCACGTATTTTGCCCAGGTTGCGTAGCGGCTCACCGGTCACAGCCTGCACACAGTCGTGGTCGTCATCTAAGTTCTCGACGAACCCACCGATCTGCGTGAGGTGCTCCTCGCCAATGGCATCAATGTCACTGCCTGTGTCTGGTGTCCAGGACAGTTGGGATGGCTGATCCTCTGTTTGCAGCATGGTCGAAACAGGTACTGTGCGACGGTCCACGCGAGACGCACGCTGTAGCTTCAGCTGTCCAAGCTTGGCAGCAGAGCTAGTCTTGGGCTGTTTCTGGCTCTTGCACATTCGCTGAAAATGCCCAATGCCATGACAGGAGTTGCACTTCTTGCCCTTGGCAGGACATACAGATTTCGTGTGCTCAGAACGACCACAATTTGGACAAGTGGACTTGGCCGCACTTGATGCCTCACTTGGCTTAGAGTCAGCTGGCTTGTGACGTTTCTGCTGCTTGTACGCCGACTGCTTGGCAGCACTTGCCTGGAGGCCAGGACTGGGCATGTGTGCCTTGGTGTGGTATGCTGCTTCCTCCGTCCGACAGAGGGTGACAGCCTGGTCGAGCGTGAGACCATGAGTTGCGAGCAACTTGTGTCGCGTCTCATCGTTCCGCACACCAATGACGACGCGGTCGCGCAGAGATTCCTCCTTGAGGGTACGGCCGAGGCCTTTGCACTGCGCACAGCAGCGAGCATCACACGTTCCACATAGGCTGTGTGACAAGAAGTCGCATGCACTTTGTAGTTCACACAGGGCTGTGTAAAACGCATCAAATGATTCTCCAGCTTGCTGGACACGCTGGTAAAACTCTATGCGGTCCAACAGTGGATTACGTTGCCGTCTGATATACGCCTGAATGCGCTCCAGCATCAGGTCGACGTCAGCTGAAGCTGGTATGCAAATAATATCCTCTCGGATAAAACGTCGCAGCTCCTCATCGAAACACTGACGGAGTGTTGCCACTCTGGCCTCACGAGCCTGGCTGGCCAAATGCTGGCAAACACTAAAATCTCTCCAGCTTTCAACGAAGGAGTGAAAATCAGCCAGCGTCGCAGACGACAATAAGTGTGGGCAGGAAACACTGTTCACTGGCCGTGGTGCTGAGGTCTGCGAGGTGGACTGAGCTGGTGCTGAGGGCTGCGGAGTGAACTGAAGCTGCGATGGTGATAGCGACCTGCTCTGAACATTCTTGAACAGATCTTGCATCGCCTTATCACGAGCCTCAGCTGCACGCATCTGCTGCTCCATAAATTTCATCAGGACACCCATTTGAGATTCCTGCTGTCGCTCGGTCGCGGAGGACAGGTCAAATCCGGTATCGTCCTGTGATTGTTCCATTACGATTAGTCACTCGTCCACGAGTACGAACAAAATACACTACTAAAATAATTCAACTGAGACAGAGTTTCGATCGCGGAAACTACTACTTCATACGGAAAAACCAACTGGGCCCGTGCAAACACTACAAGGTGCGGACACAAGGCACGGACACAGGAAAGAACAAGTTCACTGCGCCATGATACGTTACTATTTATTCGTGAAGACTTGGGAACGGAAACAAACATGTCATGAGAAAGAACAACAGGAAAAAGAAGCACACTCAACTAATCCGTGTGTGTGCGTGCATGCAGTACAACTATGACGTAATGAATATAGATACACATCAGCAGTCAGCTTCGAGGTCAAGAACGCGATGATATTTTCAGAAGGAATAATTTTCAAAAATTTTAAATTTTGGAGAAGAAGCTTCCTTTCTAAAAAAAAAGCGTTCCTTGCTTTCACGCAAGGAGGTGCCTTGCCGGACATGTCGTCGACAGCACAGTGTCGGCAGATCCACGTTTGTAGGCTGCAGACCCGGCAGACGTTTTGATCATCCCGGCCTGGTGGTGAGATTTTGGACCCGGGAGTACTAAAAAGCTGCTCGCATCCCAGGGTGCTCAGTTTCGCTCTACCCGCGCGAGTAGGGGTCCAGGTAACGGGCTCTCTTTCGCGGCCTGCCGAGCATAATATACCTCATCACCGGACTTGAAACGGAGCTTGGGTGGCAAAAAAAGAAGACTGCACTGGAAGGAAACAGTGTTTTTCGAAAGCAGTTCCATTTTGCATACTGTAGTTTGAGAATACCAAAGGGCTGCTCGCGATCGGATGTTCCCACACCTGGATCGTCTTTGAGTTGTTATCGTTTTCCCTACGATGGAGAACGACGGAACCAGTGGATGACGGACACACGACTCGAGAAATTCGCTCCTGATGCAAATACTTCGAAGTACACGAATATTGTTCCATCGCTTCGTTGGCGAAGAGAAAAGTCATGATCATCCCCTGTCACCCCAGTACGTATCGAACTAACTAACCAACTTGTTCAGCTCATTTGTGGCAGCACCAGTAAAGGCGGAAACACGAAGATGATTCCGAACACTATCAACTTACTTAGTTTGTTGGGGTGCAAGGTATAGCTGGAGTTTGATGATTGATAGGGCTGATGCTGATGGTAATGACTAATGTACCCAGCTCTATGCACGTACCTCTACATGACTGGTGGTGCTAGCTATTCTAGTACTGGCCCTGGGTGCAACTCATCATCTCTTCCATGCCAGTGTGTATGCCTCATGTTCTGCACAACGTATTTCCTTTGTCATGGATAAATACTCTGATCGACAGTCGTCTTGAGGTAGCCTTTTCGACACCACGTTCTTTTTCGTCTTTCCAACAGACATTTTATCCAATTTTTTCTCTCACCAGCATGGCTGAGAACGCATCTGCTCCCGCTTCAGCTTCGCCCGCCACGCCAGACTGGGCAACGAACCTGACACAACTTGTCAAAGAGCAGCATGCTCTAGCAGAGAAGTCTGTCTCTGAAATGGAGGCATGCAAGAAGCAACTGGAAACTGCCACTGCGGAGTTGCATCGCCTCAAAGCAAAGCAAACAACTACTTACTCCTTTCGTAAGGAGAGCTGCAAGGAGCATCACGACTTCGTGGACCAGGTGGAGGCGAAGCTGGAGGACGCGGCCCGGACCATCCCGGATGGACCTGCCAAAACCGCCATCATGGAAGGTATGTCCTTATGCGACAAAAGGAAGAAAATTATAAAAATCGCCGACAAATATGACTGGGCCACGGCGATCCAGTACAAAGGCGAGCATGACATTGCCGACGATGACGAGGACGCGAAAAGGATCAAGAGGGCTGAGACTGAAGTGGAGTCACACTTCTGGCCCTCCTAACCGCAATACAAATGTGCTGTTGTTTGGTGTGTAGCGAGTGTGGCTTATCGCTGTGCGAGAATGCACGTACCTCTACATGACTGGTGGTGCTAGCTATTCTAGTACTGGCCCTGGGTGCAACTCATCATCTCTTCCATGCCAGTGTGTATGCCTCATGTTCTGCACAACGTATTTCCTTTGTCATGGATAAATACTCTGATCGACCTACTTGCGCAATCTTCTTCTGCTTCCCACTTGGTTGCTGCGCTGTGCAGTTCTTCATCTGCTGCGGCACATACTAGTATACCTCATATTCTGTCTTTCTGGTCAATTAGGTACATGTATTCAGCTTCTTGATCTTCTTGTGGTGAGGATCATCTTGATCTTACTTCTTGTGTAACTCTTGCAAAGACAGTAATGGAGGACACTCTACCGGTAATCAGCAACTGCTTATGGAGAATGCCAGGTCGAGGGACGACCAGGAAAAAACAATTGCTGTATTGGATGTGCATTCATCAGCGTGTTTTAAGATCAGGACAACTAAGTTCGCCACTACACCAACTTTTTGGCTACATAGGAGCAATGATGATGATGGCCGTGTTTGACTTCGTCAGTTTTCGTGCTACCAGCCACCGCATGTCAACATTGTCATACTCGTACTGATAAGGAAGAAAAACCCACACACGCACGCGCACACACGCACACACACACACACACACACACACACACACACACACACACACACACATGGATACACTGACAGGCATGCAAAGCAAGAGAGACACAGAGAGAGAGTCAGGCAGCGGAAGAGAAGTGAGACTACTTGTAGGTTATGGCCCTATGGGCACGGTGCTCCAATTTCTGCCCAGCTGAAGTAAAATCCATGTACACTATTTTCGTGTAGTGTTCAGTGACGGTGCCAGCCACTGGTGAGTGACCCAGTGGTGTAGGTGTTGACATTCAGCACACATCACATTTCAGTCTCCAACGTAAATTCAGTCAAAACAACACTGCACTGCAGCAACATGGGAACATGCTTCTCCCAGGCCCACCATGCAAGTGCAGTGTGCGCCAAGAACAATTCCAGGTAATTCAGCAGCTACCCAAGGATGGACAGGTTCGGCAAAAACACTCCGCGAGTGCCTGACGTTTGCAAACGTATTTTGTTGACAGTTGTTGTTTCTTCCTTCGATTGGGCAAGACACGATAATGTGCCAACCCAGCCAGCAATGAGACACATGCATTTGTATCCATCAGGGCTATTGTAAGACTTTAGAGAGTCCTTTGCATATGTGCTGGGGACATTCACTAAATAATTAGAGAGGCCTGGATACCCAACGCAGGGGGATTGGCTGAAAGGTCTTCGTCCATAGGTAAATATGGATCAATGTACTGGGCCCACGGATTCTGTCAATCTTCTCGCGGCAACGCCTCTTCAAGGCTGGAATAAACAGTAGAGTAACTACGGCTAGTAATCCTCGCGACTTACCGAAACTATTCACCACATCAAAGAAAAGCAAAAGTGCTTCACCACTGCGACGGCCTGCAACATCATTTCCAACCGTACACCGAACAACACATTTGATTCTCGCACAGCGATAAGCCACACTCGCTACACACCAAACAACAGCACATTTGTATTGCGGTTAGGAGGGCCAGAAGTGTGGTTAGGAGGGCCAGAAGTGTGACACCACGTTCTTTTACATGGAAGGATGCGGAATTGTAGAATAGCGGAAGAAGGGACAGAGCACATGGATATTCTGTGAAAGCAACGCAATGGCAGCAACTGAGAGAGCAATGACCGAAAACCAGAAGCACCACTTGGGACCGTCAGATTAATTCGTCTGGGCCGAGCCAGCCGGGAAAAAACCCTCGCGCCGACGGACGCATTATTTTTTTGAGGGAAAAAACCGGGTGTAAAACCCCAAGTGGCTAATCTGACAAGTACAAAAAGCAGGGAGGGAGGGTGGGTACCTCAAGACGACTGGCCAGTCGTGCTCATGCGCAGCGGTTTAGAGAACATGTGAAGATGTACGAGTAAAAAGAAATTGATCAGATGACTGCTCACTTGTGAGAAAAAAACACGAGAAAAAACCGCTGTGACGAGAAAATACTTCTCGCCTCTGTCGCTGCGCTCTGCCGTCGAGAAGATACCATTCTCGCACAGCGATAAGCCACACTCGCTACACACCAAACAACAGCACATTTGTATTGCGGTTAGGAGGGCCAGAAGTGTGACTGCTAGACAACGCATAGTAGGGACAGAGCAGTGGAAGAAGTGGACAGAGGACAACGCGAATTCAGCTATATATGCGCATATCTGTACGAGTATGGTTAGACAAGCTAACGCCGTGTTCGGCCTCCGCTACTAAGCAACGTCATAGGCCAAGAGATTGAGACAACTGGAGGAGCTGGGGAAGCGACTCCTCTATATACCTATTCTTGGAGGAGTCCGACTTCCAACCACCATGTCGCTTGATTAGTCTGTCAGCGGTCCCAGCACTGGCAGCAGTAGAAGCGGCTCCAGAGCGCATACTGTGAAGGCCGTACTCCTTGGCGTCAAGGCCGACGATGGCCAGGCATTTTCGCACCTTCTCCAGGGCGCACGAGTAGCTGATGGCGATAGGCCTCAGTATGGCCTGCTTGCGGCAGCTGCCCAAGCGACAGAATAGAGGCTGGTGGGGCAGATGCTTGCCAGCGGTGAGGAAGCGCTGCACCAGCTCGACGGGACAGGTGGTTAGCCCAGATCTGGCAATATACACCTGGTGGCCTTTGCGAAACTGGTCGTTCTTTCTCTGCTGCAGCGAGATCACCATGTGGGTGTCTGTAAAACTGATGTCGGAAGGCGTCAGGCGGTGCAGCTCGTCCCATCGCAGCATTGCGGAGAAGCCCAAGACAATGAGGGTGATTGTCTGCAGGTCATCCAGGGAAGTGGACGAGTCGGAGTAGTGCTCGATGATGCGCTGCACTTCCGTGGACACGAGTGCCTTCTTCGGCTTGACAGGGCGCGCAAGCAATCTCTGCACAGCCCGATGGCACTGAGCGACACATGCGTGTCGGGTGGGGTCTGGGAGCGTTGCTTTCTGGTGCACCCATGAGATGCTTGCAACAGCGGTGGCAACGGGTGCCGGTGATGAGGATGACAGCAGTAGGTGGACAAGGTAGAGGCCAACGTGAAGACCGTCAGCGGGAAATGCGGTGAGGGAGGCTGATGATGCGAACGCATGCCAGCGATTGAAGCCTCTGGCGTACGTCTGAACGGTCGAGGGTGCGTGCCCGCACAGCATCACTTTCGGCAGAAGGTGCATCAGCTTGCCGATAGCGCTGTCCTCCTTCGCTAGTTGCTCCAGTGCCGTCCAACCCGGGATATGTTGTGGGGCTGTAGGGAAGAAGCATAAGACCAGAAGAAGGGACAAGGACAGGGGAAAGGGCGGCCACCACGCCGACAGGTTTGCCGGCATGGTAGTTACCAACATTGGGAGCGTAAGTTAGAATAAGTATCCAGCGAGCAGCAGCACTATACGGCCCCCGTAATGTGGGTTGCGCCGGTTTAGACTTGGAAAAGGAGCGCCCTGCATCGCTGACATTGTGTAGCTACCCTTTTGTGCCAGCGGCAGCCCAGACTCCGTCTACCCCGTTTCACGGTAGTTCAGGGTGGTACGCTGTCTGACCGTGTATGCTATCACACCAACTACCTCGTGTGCAGAAATATTTGACGGAAATCTCGCCTTGCGGTTGTATTGCTCTGGGTAGAAATAGATCGGCCTATATGGCCGGAATTAGTGCGTAAGGGGGAATGGGGGTTGCTGCTAAACAAAACCAGAGAAGTTGAACATGAGACACGAAAATGTATCAGATTGCATGATTGGCAGCATCACCACAGTGAGGATGTGAGTTTATACTGCTGAATGACGCTGACCGCTGACTGATGCTGACCGCTGACTGATGCTGACTGCTGAATGACGCTGACTGACGCTGACCGCTGGCTGGTGCTGACCGCTGACTGCTGGCTGATGCTGACTGACGCTGACCGCTGGCTGATGCTGACCGCTGACTGATGCTGGCCGCTGACTGATGCTGACTGCTGGCTGATGCTGACTGCTGACTGATGCTGACTGCTGGGTGACGCTGACAGTTGACTGACGCTGCCCGTTGAACGATGCTGGCTTCCGGCCGCTGTTCTTCCGGGTTGTTGTTCGGGATTAAGGCGGCCCTTGCCTGGGGCGGTTGGGCTTGTGCCGGCCGCATCCGCAGACTCTTACAGCGAGTACTTCGCATGTTGGGCTATCGCTGCCGAAGAGGTTCCACTTACACTCACCCGAGATGAAAAGGTTCTCCCGAGGCGGGATGACCATATGATCGACCACCATATCTCGGAAGCCCGCTGGAGACCATAGCAGTGGCCACCATGTGGCCGAAGGCCAGAAAGGGAGGATCAGAGTGCCGTCTGCGTGGCAAGCTTGCATGTGGCGAATCGTGCGACCGATGAGGTGGATTGGAGGTTCGATCCAATTGTTCTCGTCGTTCCAGCTCACGGAGAATGCGTCCACAGACGTGCAGCCTGGGGACCACCATCTACTGCAGAAGCGCTGCATCTGAGCGTTCTGCGGAGTAGCGAAGCGGTCGATTGTATGTGGGCCCCATTTCCGGTCAAGCATTAGGAAGACGTCTGGCGCAAGCTGCCAATCGTCCTGGTCCTTCACCTTTGAGAAGAAGTCAGCTCTCTCATTCTCTTCCCGAGGTATCCACTCTGCCCGGAACGTGATACCTTGTCGGATGCAGATACGGAAGAGTGCCAGGGCTTCGTCGTGAAGATGGGGGTGTTTGCTGCCAGATGCGATTATCGCGACTGCCGCCTGATTATCTGATCGGTGGATCACTTCGCATCCTGACAAGACTGGTAATAGAGATAGTATCACGTATCTAACGGCAATGAGCTCACGGAGAGTGCTGCTTGTTTCACGTACCTCTGGTGGAAGCGGTCCTCTGGCAACGCAGGTGCCGAGCTTTGAAACGGAGTATCCGCCCCACCCAGTTTCGCTGGCATCGGACCAAGTGAGAACTGCAGAAGCTGCTACGAGGGGCCTCAGCGGGCGACCGTGGAATTTATGGAAGCTTTCCGACCAAAACGTGATTTCATTGCGGAGCTGGGGAGTCGCATGTACAATCTCCTCCCACGAGGCGGCTGTGGAGATAGCCTCATACATTGCTCTAGTTTGTAGCCGTGTTACCGTACCGAAAGCTGGGCTCATTGAGATGATGGAGCCTGCGATCTTGGCTACTTCTCTGGCTGTGGCATGATCAAGGTTTGTTGTGGTGAGGAGGTGCGAGAGTTTCTCTACGCGCGCTTCGGTCACCTTGATGGTGCCCTGGGCCAGGTCAACATGGAAGCCCAGCATGTCTCCCTGTTGTGATGGTGTGAATCGGCTTTTCTCACTGAGAATAAAACCTGATTTCAGGATGTCTGCCCGAACAATATCAGCAAGCTTACTAGCAGCAGTCTGTGACGATTCTGCCCCCGCACCGTCGTCTAGATACATGAACAATTTGTGACCATTGCGTCTCCACCAATGCACCAGATCTCTGGTGATTTTCGTAAATACATGTGGTGCGGTGCAGAGTCCGAAAGGTAACACTGTAAATGTGTAGAGCTCTCCTCGCCATTTGAATCCCAAATATTTGTGATACCTGGGATCAATGTCGATATGGTGGTAAGCGGACTTCAGGTCGAATGAGAAAAAATACTCCCCCGTTTCAAACATGGTTCGAAGGGTGCTGATATCCTCGTATTTGAACCTAGGTGCCAGGAGGTGCTTGTTGAGATATCGCAGGTCTAGGATCAGCCTCAGCTTTTTCTGCTCAACTACACCTAGAGGGCTACAAATGCTGATCTTGTCAGCAGTGGTTTTCTCTATGCATTTTGCAGATAGTAAACTGACGATAGCTTCGGACACAAATGATACATGTTTGAAACAGCTTGAGTGATTTTTTGCAGCATAGGGTGTGGGAGTGGTTGTGAACGGTAGATAGTAACCATTACTTAATACATTGAATGTGAAGGACGAGCAGCCAATAGATGACCAAAAACTTAAACAATTACGAAGGCGACCGCTGAGTACAACATTACACGACGAGGATGATTCACAATAAAAATCATTGGCAGAATGCATAGGATAGATCAACTCAGCAATATTACATTGAGGATACGATTGAGGATACGCGTGATTCAAGTGATAATTCTCTGGCTCATCGAGCTCTCCTAGCGTTTCCAGAGGCTGCGTCTGGGCAAAGCTTGGCCCAGTGGCCAGGTTTTCCGCAGGCGAAGCATACGACTTTCGCCGACGGGGCAGCAGACGACTGCTGGTCGGTTCGCGGAGCTGGAGGGACCCTGGGGCTCCGCGGCGAGTATGGCTCGTAGTGAGGACGAAAACTAGAACTGGGCCTCACTGATCGGCTCTGTCGCCTGGTCTTCTCCACTTCAGTCTCAGCCCTCTTGATCCTTTTCGCGTCCTCGTCATCGTCGGCAATGTCATGCTCGCCTTTGTACTGGATCGCCGTGGCCCAGTCATATTTGTCGGCGATTTTTATAATTTTCTTCCTTTTGTCGCATAAGGACATACCTTCCATGATGGCGGTTTTGGCAGGTCCATCCGGGATGGTCCGGGCCGCGTCCTCCAGCTTCGCCTCCACCTGGTCCACAAAGTCGTGATGCTCCTTGCAGCTCTCCTTACGAAAGGAGTAAGTAGTTGTTTGCTTTGCTTTGAGGCGATGCAACTCCGCAGTGGCAGTTTCCAGTTGCTTCTTGCATGCCTCCATTTCAGAGACAGACTTCTCTGCTAGAGCATGCTGCTCTTTGACAAGTTGTGTCAGGTTCGTTGCCCAGTCTGGCGTGGCGGACGAAGCTGAAGCGGGAGCAGATGCGTTCCAGGGGCGTACGCCGCTCGCCTCCAGGAGTGGTTCCCATGCCAACTGATGAACCACCATTACACACAATTGAAGTGCTGTTTTTCGTACCCCACAGAGTTTCTGCATATTCTCCTCAGACTGGGTGAAATTGCCATCCACAAGCTGCTGGACGATGTCATTGCTACGCATTTATGACTTTTCCCCGTTTTATGGATGTTTTGGTCAGCATGACGATTGCATGCAGTCTTGAAAGCTGCCTAAGTTTCGAATCATCTGGAGCAAACATCACACAGGGCAAGCAGAAGCCACCATTGCATGCCTGTCAAAAGACTATCCAGGGTAACTCCTCCAACAAGGATAGTTGAAAGTGGCGCTGTTTGCCATCCATCTGGACACGCACAGGAAATGAAATCCTTCGCCTGCGGTGGCGCACAACGATTGTCGATGACGGAAATCTTTTCCGTGTCCAGCAAATTTCGGGGGACTGGATTCCACTGTGGACGTCGACTTTCAGAATATCCCTTCCAACACCCTCCCATGTCATTGAAGTACGTTTTGGATGATCCAGCAGCTTCCAACAACGGTCGCTCTACAGCTTCGCCGACGATTTCTTCCTCAGCGCTGCTCGTTGCATGCATACTTCACTTGCACGTCAGGTGCGTCTGCATTCTCATCTATCGCTTGACGTTCGCCACTAGCACTGGCTACACATTTTGCCTGCAGCTCAAAATAGCTCTGAATAGAGCGCTGGCCCTCTGGATGTCGACGCTTCATTTTTCTTTTCCACAAAGCGAAAGCATCGTCAAAACACGACCAACTTTGTCAAAACAAACTCCAAAAGAAAATTTGACTCTGAGATCGAGGAATCCGGCGATGTAACTAGACTAGAGACTTTGTTGAACCCATGATGGGTTCAGGCACGGCCCAGTTCAGTAGATCTACGCTGTGTCCCACTCCCAGCACCACTTTCACACCTGGGCTAGTTACAGTAGTAGTCAGTCACCGTCGACGCGTCCTCGGACCGGCAGGCGGACTCCAGACATGCACTGCATGCACTTGCACTGTGAGTCTGTGATTGGATCAAAAAATTCTCTGTACCCATTATCGAATTTGTTTTACTGGTTCCCGGGCATCCCGGGAACCGCCCTATGTACGCCCCTGTTCTCAGCCATGCTGGTGAGAGAAAAAATTTGATAAATGTCTGTTGGAAAGACGAAAAAGAACGTGGTGTCGAAAAGGCTACCTCAAGACGACTGGCCAGTCGTGCTCATGCGCAGCGGTTTAGAGAACATGTGAAGATGTACGAGTAAAAAGAAATTGATCAGATGACTGCTCACTTGTGAGAAAAAAACACGAGAAAAAACCGCTGTGACGAGAAAATACTTCTCGCCTCTAGCTCTAGAGGCTCTGTCGCTGCGCTCTGCCCACGGCTGTTATGCATGCATAATCCAGCGACATTATGTACGGTACGACATTTTCCCGTCGCCCCGGCCATATGCCGTCGAGAAGATACCATTCTCTTTTTGCCACCCAAGCACATTTTACCGTAGGACACGGACTTGTCTTATGGGTGATCTTTGGGTGGACACCGGGAAGGCGCCAAAAAGGTGATGTAATGGAAAGTCCTCTATACATGTAGCTAGGTATGACGTACGTAAGCTAGCTGTGTATGCAGTGACGTGTGCACAATTTTATTATGATGTCATGACATGCGAGACATTTTTTTACCGAGAAGGACACGTTTGTATTCTCCTCTCCAACCAATTTATTTACTGTAACATTAATTTTTGTGTTACTTCAGTTGTTTTCTGTGATCAGGCGGCGTTGAAGTTTGTGTATCTGTAGGAAAGGATTGGAACTTCGTTTGATGTCAAGAATGCCGAAACCTCTTGTTCTTGCCGGGCCATCAGGCTCTGGAAAAAGCACCCTTATGAAAAAGCTGATGAGTGAATATCCTGGTGAGTTTGGATTTAGTGTATCGCACACAACACGTACGATGAGAGCCGGTGAGAAGGATGGTGTGGATTATCACTTCACGACCAAGGACGAGATGAAATCTGCTGTTGCTCGCGGGGAGTTCATTGAGTCTGCTGAGTTTTCCGGCAATATGTATGGAACGTCGATCAAGGCTGTCTCAGACGTTGTTGAAAGAGGCCTGGTCTGTTTGCTGGACATTGATATGCAAGGAGTGAGATCTGTGAAGAAGACTGATCTATCCCCTACGTATGTGTTAATCAAAGCAGCATCAATGGAGGAACTGGAAAAACGTCTCCGGGGACGTGGCAGTGAGTCAGAGGAGAGTCTCACCGCTAGGCTGACTGCTGCGAAAGAAGAACTGGATTTTGCTATGCAGCCTGGCGTATTTGATCATATTGTTGTCAATGACGAGCTGGAAAGATCATACGGTGAGTTTGTCGGCATCGTTCGCAAACTCTACCCTCATCTTAAATCATCCTAATAGAGATGCTCACTAAATCAAACTGAACAGTGTGTGAACTTCTCTTACGGAGCGAACAGCCAAAGTGCACAACAGAGAACAGTGAATGGATAGGTAGATGTGCTGGGACAATGTCTGAATAGAACCTGTTGATCCTGAAATTCAGATTATTGCTGCTTTTTTTTCTCTAACATATACACGTAGACTTCCATTTCCCAACTACTAGTACATGACTGGGTATATAATAATTATAATGCAGGCCTTGCCTGATAGGTAACATGTTTTCACGGTGACAGCGTGAACAAGTTTCCCATACAGTGTGTCCTGCCTTGTTCACGCTGTCACCGTGAAAACATAGTACATGACTTGTTTGTATAACTAGTAGTTGGAATGGGCTTTTTTTCGCTGATGACCATCATTCAATAAAAACATCAGCGAATATTTTTTCTCTTCATCAAAAGACTAATCTGGGGGTCTTCTTCGGAATTAGCTACTAGTACTATCATGTATTTCCCTCAGCTTATGAATATCATGTATTTACTTGTTGCTAGGCTTATTTATTGCCATTTTTACAATGTGCAGTTGGTTGTGCTTTCCAGCAACTTTTGAGATTACTATAAGAACACTCATAACACTTTGCCGTGTTCTGCTTCTCAAAGGTGGGCGATGCTGTTATGGCCCTCTATTGACTCGTGGATCTAACACATAATTTGTTTGCTACTCTTTTCTTGCTCTGCATTGCCATGCTACTTAGCGCTGCATTTCATGTCAGTGTACCTACCACCGCTGCGTTGTGTTAGTTATCCCAGGTGCATGTACATGTACATGTTGTGATGATTGGAGCTATTACTAGTACAGTCGTCCCTCTCTAATCCGGCACTTGTTTATCCAGCACCCTTGCAAACCAGCACACTTTCTGGCAAAACGGATTTTTTCACTTCATTTTCTACGCTTTAATCCGGCACTTGAATTCCGCCCCCGGCAGCGATATTCTGCAACAAATCACTCAAACTGTACATAATTTGATTTTCTAATCCAGCAGTTGTACATCGCATACCGTACCGGTGCCAATATCCTATGCCAGTGCATAGGATATTCCCAAGTGTATGTTAATTGTTATAGACATGGCATGTTACAGACATGCATTCCACAAACTTGTGACAAAGTACTTGGATTGACACAGAAAATCCCTACATTTTGACGTACGACACAAACATGTACGTTACTAGGTGAGCCGGGTTGGAGGGCAGGATTTGATAATCCAGCACCCTTGTTTATCCGGCAGAAAATGCCGTTGCAAAAGGTGCCGGATTAGAGAGGGACGACTGTATAAAGCAGCAGTAACTAGTTATCTTTTGATGACCACTCAGGAGCTGCATCTGCGCCAGCAGAGTCTCACGCGAACCGTGCAAATAAATCTACATTGTACGTCAGACTTATGCCTGACCCACACTAGGCCGATTTTTCGGCCAATGCTCCGACACGAAATCGGCGGACTGCCTATACACACACAGATTTGTCGGAAAAGCGTGCGACAACACCGTCGACACCAGGCAACTTTCACTCCGATTTCGAGAATTTGTCATGCGATCCCATATCGGCCGAAAAATAAGCCTGCAACAGTCAGTAGTACAAAAAGTAGTGTGGACCAGGCATTATGACAAGCAGACTTAGTGATTATGTAGGCCGGGTTTTTAGTAGGGGTGAAGCGATTACACTTTTTGGCTACGAGTACTGCATAACCTAAACCATTATTGATCGGTTAGGGGCCGTCCAAGGTTACCAATAATATTTTTTAAACGAAATGTTTTCGTTTGTGGCTGGGTGGGTTTGATGGAGTTTCGTTTTGAAAATAATCATCGAATGCTGATAGAGAATGCCCAGTTACTTCTGGGTGTCGAAAATTGACATCAATATTTTATTGGAATTCACTTTACCTGCAGAAAAGGTGGGTGGGTGGGTGGGGGCTGAAAAATACTAAAACCTTTCGTTTTGTAAAAACAATCGGTAACCCCGGACGGCCCCTTATCGGTTATTTTCAATTATCTCCCGATATAAAAAGCAGTATTTAGTAGAAGCTGAAAAATGCGAAAATTTGGAAATTTGGAAATATTGATCCTGTGGAGAAGAGAATTTTTTCTCGCACATCGGTACGTAGATCTACGCGGTCGCCGGTCAGTCTACAATCATTATTTATGTGTATAATCATAGCGGAGGCACGCATCCAGTGAACCTGCACAGTGCAGTGATCCTACTGAGTGACAGACTCTGTAAATACTGTATATGATGATTCGTTTTTATATATGTGTTGATTCTTCACAAAATGTGTTATTTTGCCCGTACAAGAGGCTCAGTATAATCATGTACACATGTGTACCGAGTCTGTACGCATAATTGAGTAATCGAAACTTCGAGTATTCGGTATAATCGTTTCACCCCTATAAGATTAGAGTAGATATGAACGCAGCCAGATTGAAAATAAGAACGTCCCAGGCAAACCCCTTGGAAACAACGACGTTCTTGGGCGCCGAACTCCACTGTAAGTCTGTAGACTAGAATAATAGTGTTTTTTGTACATTGTACTAATTTGTAGTTAGGCTAATAGCTCTGCTCCGATCCATGCCTGGCCTGTATGACTACGTACTGTACAGTCAACTTCGCTTATAACGACTGCGGATATAACGACAATTCGCGAATAACGACAGAATTGGCATGCCCAGAGAAAAGTCCCATCCAACGAAGACCGAAGCAATGTTCATTAGCCCATCGCCGCCTACTCAGCCGTTGCACTTTCCAGGAGCCAATGCTAACGTTAAAATTGTTCATGAACACAAACACCTTGGTGTTATATTCGACAGCCATATGTCCTGGTCCCCACAGGTCCAGTCAGTATGCAAGCGAGCTAGCTCCTCCCTTGGCATGTTGCAACCTCACTGCCACCATTTAAATGACCATTGCCGAAAAAGTGTTCTTTACGTCGTATATTCTACCTATATTTGATTACTGTGACACAGCGTGGTGCGGTCTGTCTCAGGCCCTTGTTCAAACTCTGGAAATACACCAGCGTCTGCTTCTAAAAATCCTGTTTCGCAAAAATCAAACATTCTCCTCCCAACGTCTCTACAGTTTAGCTTCAGTATCTCCCCTCTTAGAGCGACACCAGCAACATCTTTGCATCCTTGTACACATGATCTTATTAGACCTGGCTCCAAAACACTTTGCTAAGTATAACTGGTTTGTGTCCACCAGATCAACACGTCATTCCTTCTCATTACCCCGTGCCAATACCTCCCTGTTTCTGAAATCTCCTATCTTCTCTGCGTACACTCTCTGGTCTTCCCTGCCAACTAGCCTTAAAGCATGCACAGACATTAAGGAGTTCAAGCTTCAGCTTCTTCGTCCTAAATAATCTCGCCATTTTCGTCATGCCTCCCCTTGCAGTACTCTCTTTGTTTCTCTCCTTATTATTCAGTTCGCCGTGGTTGGCTACCACCCGACTTCTCATATATATTGGCAGTCTTCTGACGAGCCAGGAGATGTTGAATTAATAATAATAATAATAACTGTAAGTGTATTTAGAATCAACTAGTAAAAACTCCTACTCAATCTCCAACAACAAAATTAGTGGACAGCTGTTATTTGTGTTTCTATGACAACTCGTGTGCTGGACGAGTATTTGTTGTCATTGGTTCAATTTCTTTTACTCTTCATAGGCTATCAGATCATTTTCCTTATTCAGTCTATTTATAACCAGTATCTATGAGAGTGTGGTCTGTCTCCATGGTTACTGGTGTTCTTTTCAGCCATTTCTCCTTGTTACTATCAAGAGTACATACAGTTTCATGTACTTTTGTTACTATGTTAGACCTTATCTGGAAGGCCCATTCTTGCATATTCCAACAGCAGCCAAGGGAGCTAGCTCTCTTGGTTATCATGGTTATGCGGACTGGGTCCGATCCTAAAAAGCTGTTTTTATAACTGTTTTTATGAACTGTTTTTATTGGCCTTTGGCCAGCTGTGGGGATTGCCCTATCAAAAATGTGATGATAATAATAATAATAATAATAATTTGGAAAGGATTGGGAGAACTTCAAATTCAAATGATCAGTCGGGGAAGTGAACTGCCTGAAAAGAGAAAAAACGCCAGACCCACCAGGACTCGAACCTGGGACCCTGCTTGTCATGAGCAATGCTCTAACCACTGAGCTATGGGACCAGGCTGAACCTAGAAGGCGCTGACAAGTTTTTCACTCCAAAGGCAGCTCACAACACGTGCCACACATACTGATGGCACTTGGGTCTTTTTCCCTCCCCCAGGGGACCAACCACGGTCAGTTTCTGGAAACTACCAGAGGTGAAAGAAAGTGATTAAATTTGGAAAGGATTGGGAGAACTTCAAATTCAAATGATCAGTCGGGGAAGTGAACTGCCTGAAAAGAGAAAAAACGCCAGACCCACCAGGACTCGAACCTGGGACCCTGCTTGTCATGAGCAATGCTCTAACCACTGAGCTATGGGACCAGGCTGAACCTAGAAGGCGCTGACAAGTTTTTCACTCCAAAGGCAGCTCACAACACGTGCCACACATACTGATGGCACTTGGGTCTTTTTCCCTCCCCCAGGGGACCAACCACGGTCAGTTTCTGGAAACTACCAGAGGTGAAAGAAAGTGATTAAATTTGGAAAGGATTGGGAGAACTTCAAATTCAAATGATCAGTCGGGGAAGTGAACTGCCTGAAAAGCAGGGTGGTTAGAGCATTGCTCATGACAAGCAGGGTCCCAGGTTCGAGTCCTGGTGGGTCTGGCGTTTTTTCTCTTTTCAGGCAGTTCACTTCCCCGACTGATCATTTGAATTTGAAGTTCTCCCAATCCTTTCCAAATTTAATCACTTTCTTTCACCTCTGGTAGTTTCCAGAAACTGACCGTGGTTGGTCCCCTGGGGGAGGGAAAAAGACCCAAGTGCCATCAGTATGTGTGGCACGTGTTGTGAGCTGCCTTTGGAGTGAAAAACTTGTCAGCGCCTTCTAGGTTCAGCCTGGTCCCATAGCTCAGTGGTTAGAGCATTGCTCATGACAAGCAGGGTCCCAGGTTCGAGTCCTGGTGGGTCTGGCGTTTTTTCTCTTTTCAGGCAGTTCACTTCCCCGACTGATCATTTGAATTTGAAGTTCTCCCAATCCTTTCCAAATTTAATCACTTTCTTTCACCTCTGGTAGTTTCCAGAAACTGACCGTGGTTGGTCCCCTGGGGGAGGGAAAAAGACCCAAGTGCCATCAGTATGTGTGGCACGTGTTGTGAGCTGCCTTTGGAGTGAAAAACTTGTCAGCGCCTTCTAGGTTCAGCCTGGTCCCATAGCTCAGTGGTTAGAGCATTGCTCATGACAAGCAGGGTCCCAGGTTCGAGTCCTGGTGGGTCTGGCGTTTTTTCTCTTTTCAGGCAGTTCACTTCCCCGACTGATCATTTGAATAATAATAATAATAATAATAATTAGGAAATTTGAGGCCACATGCCACGTAATGCTCTTTTCTCTCCGAAACTCAACACTTGCAAGCCAGATATGAAAGAAAGAAAAAATCATCACTGATGAGTCACACCACTTTCATATCTGGCTTGCAAGTGTTGAGTTTCGGAGAGAAAAGAGCATTAGTGGCATGTGGCCTCAAATTTCCTAACACTTTGAAAATTCTCCGTGAAGTCCAAACTTGAAATTGCAATTTGTATTTGCTCGCAGTGGACATAGTTTGATGCGCTCCCCATGATATCAAGCGAATGGCCGAGGGCCCTCTTGATTGGTGTGAGTTGCCAGTATGATGCAAGCCAGATATTGATTGATCGAAGGATAGATTTACCATCACTGTGGATAAGAGTCATACCAAGAGTTCATAACCTGGGGGTTATGAACTCTTGGTCATACTGTAGCTCAGTTGGTTAGAGCATTGCTCGCGAATAGCAAGGTCCCTGGTTCGAGTCCCGTTGGTGTGACTGATGATTTTTTCTTTCTTTCATATCTGGCTTGCAAGTGTTGAGTTTCGGAGAGAAAAGAGCATTACGTGGCATGTGGCCTCAAATTTCCTAACACTTTGAAAATTCTCCGTGAAGTCCAAACTTGAAATTGCAATAATAATAATAATAATAATGCAATTAGGAGTATAATAGATGCAGACATGGCCAGACAACAACGAGTTCATGGAATTTTTTAAGGATTTTTATGTTATTCAAAATCGATTTTCGTGTTCCGCTCATCAGTGAATAGTATCGGAACTGAGGGTACTGTGTACAAAAATAGAACATTTTATAACAGCAAAATTAAAAGTGTGAACAAAAAAGGAAGTGCTACAGCATTACATAATAGGTGTCAAACATAGTGCTAACATATATAACTGAGTGCAGGCACAAAGCATGAGGTGTACACAGTACCCTCAGTTCCGATACTATTCACTGATGAGCGGAACACGAAAATCGATTTTGAATAACATAAAAATCCTTAAAAAAATTCCATGAACTCGTTGTTGTCTGGCCATGTCTGCATCTATTATACCGTCCTAATTGCACTAATAAAATTGCTTTCTCCACGCCGACTCTTTAAATAATAATAATAATAATAATTTGAAACTCGGGTATTGAGCCAATAATAAAAGTAGAAAGGAAAAGGATATATGGGAACGAGTTAATAAGAGTAACTCTCCACCACTGTAACTAGATACTATATACAGTCAGAAAGTGCAACAACTAGGCACAAACCTGAAGTTGGAAGGCTGTCGGTTAGCGCTACGGAGATGTGTTGAAGCTAGGTGTCAGGACGTCGAATGTCTCAGTACTCTGTCAGTTTTGTGCCTAGTTGTTGCACTTTCTGACTGTATTATAGTATCTAGTTACAGTGGTGGAGAGTTACTCTTAACTCGTTTCCATATATCCTTTTCCTTTCTAATAATAATAATAATAATAATACAGCTGTAATTGGATAGGATATGATTATTATGTTGAATAAACGAGGTTTGTGTCAATAGGGCTTGAAAGTGATGACGTCAAAAACGGCCAGGGAGTAGTAAGTTGACATCAGATCTCTATTTTGGATCCACTAAGGTGTGACTTTGCTATTGCCTCAGTATGTGGGTGCATAGCAACCAGGGAGTCGTAAAATATTTTACGACTCCCTGATAGCAACCCACTCATGTCGTATGCAGGCTGCAGGGGTGACTTTTACTTCGCCACCAGTTGTAACCCCGCCCCCAGTAGCCAAATCAGTCAGTTTCACTGGTTACATCACCTTGCTGTGAGTAAGACGGCTTGAAATGTGCTTGGATCCATACAAAACTGGATTGAATTTTTGAAATTGTTGCTATGCTGTGACGTAGCACTTTCAAGCCCGGAGATTGACTCGGAGTTTTTACGAGTTGATTCATACCAAGAGTACGTTTTCGGCGACCCTCACCTTCCCGTGGTGAATCCGTCAGGAGACTATAGTCAGTTTCAAAAAGATTAGCAATCCTGGCGATCGCCCGGGGAGTTTGCCGTCTTACCGTATGAGCGCTCGAGGGCTGCCTGGAAAAACTCACTGTGAACTCGAAGAAATATTCCGCGCGAAAGCATGAAAAATGACAACTCACTGACGTCGGTACTCGTACATGACTTTGTGTTCGTCTTGTTTACAACAAACGAGTTCTTCCTCGTATCGATATCGAGTCAGAGAGGACATGTCGAAAGTCTGGTAAATTTTGACGAGCGGGATGCGTCCTGACCAAATAGATTCTTTGAGCTGCCGTGGATGCAATATACTCTCACGATGTGACGAAAACGGCATTGACACAGACTCATTCCCAAGGCCTTGATGTGGCAAAGCTATCCGTGTGACTTCGACGACATTTTGAGAAAAGCAGACGCCTGTGAAAGCTGATAGAAGACGGCGTTGACTCCTAAATTCAAATAATATGGCGATCTTGAAATGCTAAAATAATTCTCAAACAGAAATCGATCGATCGATGTGCCGGTGTATTCAACAACACGTAGCTACAGCGCAGTGACTTCCGTGTTCACTCACACGGTTTCAGTGTTGTGTGTGTTCACAACTTCACATGGCGTGAGCCAGTCAAGTGTCAGTCATTTGGCGCAGCCACCTTCTTTGTCTTGACTCTTGTACAAAAATTGTACCAGCGTGATCACCAAAACAATGAAAAAATGAAGAAAAGATGTTTGACTTGAAGATTTGCTGGGATTTGAACTCACAACTTCTTGGTCAGCAGACAGCATTCATAACCACAAGGCCAAAAAGGAAGGGATAAATCGTGGGTTTTGATAACAAATCGATACTGGCTTCCAGGGCAAATTATAAACCATGGGAAAAGGCAAGAAACCTGGCCGAAATTCTAACTCCTTAACGGTTGGTCCAATTGTTCTGAAACCTTCACAGAACAATTTGCCATGCCCTAACAAGCCATTTTATGTACTTTGTTGTCCAAATTTCCCTTATCTTCATACTTCTTAAGACCTAAACTTGATTGCTAATCTTTTTGAAACAGACTGTAGGCCTCGGTCTAGACCTGCCAAGCGAGGGTCAACCTCCGGTCCACTTGCTGGACTGGATAGCTAATAATAGAGAACTAATGTCTTGTTTTAAAAACTTTCTCGCCTGCAGTCCCTTTGTTGGCGACGCCACATCCAGTGTCTCTGCACAGTCCACCACACCCTTCACGTCTGCCCTGATACCCTTGATGAATTTCATTACACCCTCAGTTCCAGTCCACGCAGACCTTACTATTTATTATTTAAAACCCATATCAACACATACTCCCGTCAACATATGTTATTCCATTGTCTATCCGTTTGGAATTCATTACCCACGTGTATTCGGGAGATTGAACACCCCCGGCAATTCCGTACATCCCTCATGCAAGAATTTTCTACCTGTATTTAACAAGCCATACACTGCACTCATCTCCCTTCCTCCCTTTCCTTACACAGCACACAAGAGAGATCGATCCTCGATAGGCCTCTGCGGCCTTTGGATAAAAATCAATCAATCAATCAAATAATACTGTAGTATCCCTGCTTTACAGTTAACGCATGACTAGTACTTTGCATGACTCTTATAATTACTCTTGTTACTACTTTCGGACAAGTCCTACATCATGTACCTCACATATGATTTGATTACATCAGGAGTACCGCGCTTCTAGAAGATCATAGATCTTCCATGCATGCTGCTGTCATCACTTCTAGTATCACTTCCTTTTAGTTACTAGTTGGTACAGTCATGACTCAGGTACACATGTATGTCATGTTGTTCCGGACTATTCCAGACTTTCCACGTCATATGCCCGATGAGTAATGTTGCTGACTAAATTGCATAATATAGATATCTCATCTTCTAGAACACCTCGCTTAGTCATTATGTTAATGTTACGCAATGCTCACTTCGTCTACATGTATAGCAATGATGCTCTAGGTTTACTTCTCCACTATTCTAGAACTTGTACTAGAAGGATGATTTCGTAATCACTGCAATGGCTTACTAAGCTTACTTTCCTACCGCCGCCTGCTTTGCTATACATACTTTGCTTGCCTATAAAAGCTGCTGTCTTTTCTGCCACCATCAGATTAGCTCAGATTAGAGGAGCTGAGAGCTGAGATCGGAGAGATCCGATAGAGATCAGAGAGAGAGCAAGTTCACTTTCACTTTGATATAAGATAACCTCCAGGCCGTGCCGGAGTAAGTTCTGATACGTTACTGTAGTTGACTGACTGTGGGTAGTACTAGTAGCCTCCTAGCCTCGCCGACGCACGTTACAATACCAAGAGGCAAGAGTATAATTATGTACTCTTGTTCACACATAATAAATGAGACTTCGGGTATAACGACACTTCGCGAATAAGGACACTTTTCTGATGCCCCGCCGCGCCGAGTGTTGTAGGCTACTAAGTTATAATATTAGTACTCTTGGTTTGATGATGCACTCATTATGCAGCATGCTCACGCACTCGTCATGTCATGAGCAGGTCGACTCACTCATGTACATGACTACACTAGTCGACTGTAGTATCGTGCACGTACAGCTAGCACTAGCAGTCAGCATGCACGCACACGGAACACACAGCTACAGACAGACATGACACAGTTGCGCTTGCTGCATGCATGAGTCAACCCCTGGACTGGAGACTGTGGAGTGGAGATAGTTTTCGCAACCAAAGGGATTTTTTCAACGCTTCAAACGTAGCAAAGAGACTCCCGGGATCCCGACCCTCAGCCAAGCCTGCTTTCTTGGAGATGATCGTGAGCAAGCAACTGTAGTCTTTAGTAGTCTTTAGTCGCACCTGTGGCCTGAAACCATGGCCAAAACGTACGACTTCTTGTTCAAACTTCTCCTGATCGGCGACAGCGGCGTTGGGAAAACTTGCATTCTATTTCGCTTTTCCGAGGATGCGTTCAATTCTACATTCATTTCCACCATAGGTGAGTAGCTCATTAGTAGGTTCTGGTGTTCTGGTACTCTTCTTTGTCTATGGATTGATGGTGTATTCAAGCTTGGAGGCATCAGGAATCACTTTCCTCCTCATTGTCGTTTTCTAGGAATTGATTTCAAGATTCGAACAATCGAGCTGGATGGAAAGAAGATCAAACTCCAGATATGGTTAGATTCTATGTTTCTCACAATTATAGTTGTACTATTGTACATCTGGTGGAAGAGAGGACGTGCACTTAGGTTCATGACTTCCTTGAGTCATGGTACAACATGGTGCATGATCATTTTGTAAAGTTCATGTGTTTTGAAACGTCAAAGACAAAGTGGTCCAATCCTAGTGATCTCTTAAGGTAGCCAGTGCAGGCTGTCGTAATAAAACGACTCATCCGTGTTCCATTCCCGTACATGGTACATGCATGGTGCGACGGCACAATGACAGCTGTCGCAAATCACACTGAGTATTACACGTGTTTTTTGGTGATTCCTGGTTAGCTGCTAGCTTTTCCCTACTCGAAGATGTTGCCGCCGCGAAATCTGGGGGTTTGTGTTCGTCCTGGCGAAAACCGTGTTTTGATCCGTTGAGGGAGACGAGAGATACAGTGCGAAGACGTATGATCTGTCCGAGAATCGGCGAAGAAGAAAGCTTCGCAGACTACCCGTAGTGGTTGGGAACAGAATGGAACATATACCAGTCGATGCCTGTCATGGTAGGGATGACTGCTACGAAGTTTTAGCCCCATGCTCCCCAGCGCTTTTTAGCGCCCGACGATAGTTACCAAATTTCATCGATTTTCCATGTGGATCAAAGCATAGTCTCCTCAATCTTCTCCAGTCGAGCTGAGTCTGGACGCTACAATGTCGAGACGCGAAAAGAGAACATGCATGAACACACAGGAGCATCACATGCAGCTGCATTCTGCCTTGACGAAGCTGAGAACAACACCAGCACCACGCATTTGGGAGACATTTCGAAGAAGACGAAGAACTACATATCTGCGTTCAAAAAAGCCTCTGTACTGTGTGTGTGCATGCAGTATGCATGCATGCATGCGCGAAGCACGGGGTCCGCGGATCAACTTCGTTCAAAAATCATTGTGCCACACGGGTTGTATGATTTGTGTGCGATCATGGTCTTTCTTTTTGACAAACAAAAGTGAAGTTTTTCGATCTTCAAATCGCCATAGCGTCCTTGTCATGACTCCAAATCAGCTGAAACTTTGCAGGAGGAATGAAAATGCCATGCTGAATCGATTGGTACCATTTTCGAAGGGTTTCCTTGAAAAATAAAATTTAGCCTGCACTGGCTACTTAAGGGGAAGTATACCCTAAAATCAAATTTTCACCAGTTGTAACCTTCGGGGTACTGAGTCATGAGTCGAATGGTCTTGGTCCGAGGAAGCTGAGACGCTCCCTTCCTCCTTTATTCCCAATCGAACTCGCCACTTCCACCGAAACTGGGTGACTGCGCCCTACTAGATGGGGATTTGTATACAAAATGTCACTAAAAGCGCAATTTCGTTCTTATAAAAGCACGGATGACTGCGATTGGCCCATATGTTGTAGTCCTTTGGACGCTGAGTCCATTGGTTTTGGTCCGAGAAGGCTGCGATGCAGCGTTCGGCCCGTATTCCCAATCGAATACGGTTGAGTAAGAGGTCACGTGCTCATGCGTACACCAGTCGCCTGTTCACCGTGCCCGCAGGAACTTACAGCCTGTTTGGGCTAAATGCGATTGGAATAAAGGACGAATGGACCATCAAAGCTTCCTTGGACCCCATTCTATTCAGCCCCCCTCCCCCCCCCCCCCCCCCCAGAAGACTACAACAATGGGGGTCACCGGTTTTTTACTTTAGTTCCAATGGCTTTAACCCTTTGAGCACGCATGACGTATTAATACGTCACGTACAGTGTCACTGCACCCACGCATGACGTATTATTACGTCGTGAGTGTACATAGCGTACAAACGCGATTTGCATGGACCGCGTGAGTTCAAATTATCGTAACTCGGTCAATTCTTGGCCGATTCTCACGATCGAAATATGTATCTGCAAGAGAAAACTCTCAGCTTGCGATAGCAACAATCGCCGCGCCGAAGCGATACGACCCCGGGTTGTTGAGATATGCGACTCGACACGGCAAATTCAAATCGATTTTTTTTGCGAACTCTGCAGAACGCGTATTTTCCATTTTCGATCATTTTCGCGCTATCTGCTGCCATGGAAACTAGATTCAAATGATGGCAGCGGATCTGGCGAGCCCTCAAAAAAAATTGAGCTCGATACGAGCAAGGAGAGTGAAATGGCAGCTGAGGATTTGATCACCTGGCCGTGCTCAAGTCTGTCGAGCGCGTGCGTCAAGTTTGCCAGACTGTAGCATGGGCTTTTGGTGTCGCTCCGAGCTGAGCTTGGAACTATTTTGTTCCTCGCCTCAAGACCTTTGCAGGAAGATCAAGATCGTGGAATTCGTCCAAAGAAAGGTAAAGTTATCGATCCTTGAACAGCTACTACTTTCATAGGAAAAACGCGATTTTTGCAGGTGTTCACGTGGGGCGGCATTCAGGTAGCGTCGTGCTCAAAAGGTTTACTACCGGGTAACCCATTTTGCCCGAAACTCCAATGTTTTTAACCTCAATATCAAAGGAATGGATACAGGAAACTCCAGTTTTTTGGCAGCTTCAGAATCGGTTCTAGGTCAGTATGCCGAAAACCAGTTCGGCGAGTGACATTTCATTTCCGTTGACTGGTCGAAAACCGCGTCGATGCTTGGACAATTCTCGACAGGCACACTTCGCCGAATTGCTGTTTAGGCGATTACCAATTACAGTGCATTTCAAAACTATAGACGCGTAGGGTTTTTGAAATATTTCAAATTTGGCTGGAACTTTTTGAGAATAGTTTTCGGAATATTGCTCAGGATCGCTCCACAATTACTCTCATATAGTTTCTAAAGGATTGGATAACAGACGCCCAATTTGGAAAAATTTATGCACAAAGTGATCACAGATTTTATGTGGTATAGATGCTGGCATAACGGTTTTTGCCTAGGTACGCGTCTATAGTTTTGAAATGGACTGTAGGAGAGGGTTTTTTTCCGACTACAGAGTATTTCGCCGAATTCTTGTCTCTTACACACCTGGTGCCAAAATACATAGTGAAAATGTTATTCTGGCCTTCAGAATATCAAAAGTACCTTGAAACATTAGGAATGCCTCCCCGCCGTGCGTTTTCATGTACATGTCCAGTACCACCAGTGCGTCCAAGTTAGCTGGTGTGGGCGGAACATTGTCGGCTGCATTTCACGCTCTGCACCCTGTTTGCTTCAGAGCTGCGGAAGATGGTAAGCTCACCACAGCTCACCAATTTCCTGGTGACCCGGGACGATCTGGTGAAGAGTCCTGACCCGCCGCGGCTTTTTTTGTCTTCATGCGGCCTCTGCAGGACAGTTCGTCCCTCTTTCGCACCTCCAGTAAACAGTCTCGTTTCTTCCTCTCTTGTCTTGCACGTAGGCGTACTAATCCTTGACTAGTTTGGGGTTGCCTCGTAAAGTTAGGCCAGTAAAATCGGGATAAGCGTTCATGATTGAGTCACCAAGATAAAGGATTTCGTACCCAGGGCTTACAGTTTTTCAGTGGAATTCGGCTACAGGGTCGACGGTGAAAATATAACTTCGTCGAAATGTACTTGCCGAATGTGTTATGCGGCGAAAAAATCAAGCTGTGAAGCAGCACAGTCGCCGCAAAATGTCATTCGATGAATTGACCACCTCGAAATGTCTCGCGACGAAATGTCACGCGCCTAACTGACCGGATACCTCAGAATCAGCATGTTATACCCTGCTAGCCCACCGAAATGAGTAAACAAACATGACTTGACTACGTAAACTAACATCACGAATGAAATTAATGCAACTAGCCTACCGTATTTCTCCGTAAGTTAGTTCTCCCCAATGACTTAGTACCCCCTATAAAAAACACACTTTCCACTGCCGAGGTTATCACCCCGAAAGACAGTTCCCCCCGAAAGATAGTAAGTTCGTACCCGTCCTACATATACAGACACCGTACAGTACATACATCATATGCACGGACACTAGAGTTGCGCAGGCTTCCCACTGCGTGTCATTTACCCCTGATAAAAAAGTACTCCCCGAAAGATAGTACCACCCCCGAAAGTTAGTACTCATGTGGCTGCTAAGTTCGAAAGTTAGTACGTACTAACTTACAGGGAAATACGGTATTATTTCTGTCCTGCAGTATACTGTAATTTCACAAATTTTCGGTGTACTTTTATTTTTGGTATTTTCGGTGCGTCTGTTTCATACCTAAAATTTCAATACACCGAACAAACACTAACACACATGATCCAATAGGGAACTGCTTCTCTGTACCGAAAATCTGTTCACCTAACCTGGCCTGTTGCCCTCATACCGAAAATATTGAGCACATAAAATTTCTGAAATTAGAGTAACTTGTGCTTGTATAAAGGCAACAAGGAGATGGTGACTCTTGTCAAAGTTTTTTTTGTTGTTGCATACATATATTGTATTTGCCTTGTAGGGATACTGCTGGACAGGAGAGATTCCGCACAATCACTACGGCGTATTATCGTGGTGCTATGGTAAGTCTCTCTCTCTCTAAGTGTTAGCTATTGTACACCTTGGTACAGTTGTATTGCCTTGATAGGTTACACAGTCCCCAGCAGGGAAGAGGGGTTGAGGAGCAGCATTTCTGACGGCGCACTAACTAATGATGAAGTCGAAACTTCTTGCAGCAGTGGGATTGGTATGTAAACTCGGCCCTTTCCAGCACAAAGACCCAAATGTGGACTCACCAAGTGCTTGACATCGTCGGAAAGGGCTGACTTGACATTCCTGCGCATTCTGCTATCACACACGACAAGACTGATGGTTGGTGGCCAAAGTGGAACAACGTGGGGAAAGGTTGGTACTTCAGGGTTCTAAACTTCTAGCCAAAGGAGGGTAAGGGGTGCAGCCCCCCCCCCCCCCCCCCCCTACTAATTTGTTGATTTTTGTGTTTTCAGACCATTCAACGAAAATGCAGTCGATAGTCACTAACAGAGGGTTCATAAAGGCACACTTGTCTAGGGTGAAGTCAGGGCACGTTGTATTTTGGGTGGCAAGACAATTTTGGAATCTGGAAAAATGGGTTAGAGGTTACTGTTTCCCCTGCCCCCCCCCCCCCACACACACACTATTTTTACCTGGGTAGAACCCTGTAGTTGACTGTGTTGCCACCAGGAAAACACCTCTGCTGCGGCTGGAAAATGAGAAATGGAGATTAACGCATAGCAGCCACTATGTGACCTTGGACAAGTCACTGGACTTGCATTACTTGACCTCACCCAGCTGGAAAACGATGAACCTTGCTCAGGCTTCACACGTGTGTGTGTGTGTGTGTGTGTGTGTGCGTGCGTGTGTGTGTGTGCGTGCGCCAGCTAGTTCGGTTCGTGGGTACACTTATGCCGGATAGTGTTGGGTCTGTTCTCTGTTGCCAACGGGCTCGGCTGCTTGAAGGTGTAATGTTGTACCTACCACCTTTGTTGGTTTCAGGGTTCATATACTTTTTATATGAAGTATACGTGCCTGTTAACCCTGGACTACTTCTGGCTAGATTATCTCTTGTGTAATCATGGTGCTAGTGAAGCTTGTATCAGATCCACTCTGATTAGCCACCCACACTAGTAGCAAGTATTACCTTCACTGGGGGCAGGGGTAACTGCAGTTGGATCCCGGGACGGATACCCTGATGCCGTCAATCCTTTTTCTGCACCTTGTCCTCACCCACTTACTGAGGTGTGGTGAGCCCATAAGTGAGATCATTTTCAAGTCCACCCAGAGTTTTGGGGATTTCAGAGGGTGTCGGCCGTCCGGCGGTTCAATATCCAATTGAGTCATCTTTCCAAGATTCCTTTTGAGTCTCTCTCCCCTCTCCCGGGGAGACCCACGTGACCAGTTTTGGCAGTGAGCAACAACAAGGGTGTGTGCGTGTGTGTGTGTGTGTGCGTGCGTGCGTGTGTGTGTGTGTGGGGGGGGGGGGGGGGGGCAAGTAGTAGTGGCATCTGGGTGAAGAACAATTTTTTTTTCTTTTTTTCCAAGCAATACATGGCTGGGGTAGCCAATGACCACTTTGCGTGGCGATTGCAGGGTTTTTATAGCCAACCGGTAACCATGGCTAGATACTCTCGAAGTCTCAATGGGATGCATGTCGTCCGAACCCACACACCAGCATGCGCTATGCACTTTTAAGCTTCCCGTGTCTGTCATATTGAACCACTGCTCTTGGTTGTTGTCAATATGTCAGCCCTTTACCGGTCGATTAATCACTCCTCAGAATAATATTTGCGACATCAGCTGTCCGTGGCACTGTTAGGGGAGCGGCATTTATGACTCGTCATAATGTTTGTATTCTGTGGGATCTGATTGCAGTACAGTGGTTGTTGGCTAGTATTTTTTGATTGGTATTACCTAAGCTTCATCTGTAGGGATTCGCATTGCTACATACAGTGTGCTTGTTTTCTTTTTCAAAGGGAATTATGCTCGTCTACGACATTACCAACGACAAGTCTTTCGACAACATCAAGAACTGGATACGAAATATTGAAGAGGTATGTGTTGGTCAGTGTGATATGTGTCCATGGTGTCCATGGTGGCTTTTAGCTAGTAACTTTTCACCAGCATCTGTGTTCGTCTTGAAATTTCTGTTGAAGCTTGCTACATGACATGTCATGTGCACTATACCTTCTTTTTGTTTCATGTTGAAGCTCGCCTCCAGGCATGGCACAGTACTGTTGAGCTGGACTAGCTACTGCTCTCTCTCTCTCTCTCTCTCTCTCTCTCTCTCTCTCTCTCTCTCTCTCTCTCTCTCTCTCTCTCTCTCTCTCTCTCTCCCTCCCTCCCTCCCTCCCTCTCTCTCTCTCTCTCTCTCTCTCTCTCTCTCTCTCTCTCTTTTCTCTTTCTCTCTCTCTCTCTCTCTCTCTCTCTCTCTGTGTTCGAGGCTCTCGTTTTGCTTATGGATGGGTCTTTCCAAACTTGTTATTATGGATGGACATAAAATGCAGGACCAGCGGAAGCAGTTTTTGATCGGTCTGGCCATGCCTAGCCTTTCATACAGTTTGTGTATGACGTTGGCCGAAAAGTTGGTCCGGCCATGGCCTGACCAACCGAACCGGTTCCGCCAGGCCTGAAATGACACGTGTACAGATGCGCATCTGTATTGTTTTGTGTTTTGCACCTCTACATACTTTTCCAGTGGTGTCTGCGCCTTTCCCCTAATCTGTGATGACATCTGTTTGTTTGTGGTACTATAGCACGCATCGGCGGATGTGGAGCGGATGATTCTAGGCAACAAGTGTGATATGGATGAGAAGAGAACAGTAAGCAAGGAGAGAGGTGAGCAGCTGGCTGTCGAGTATGGTGTCAAATTCATGGAGACCAGCGCCAAGGCAAGCATTAATGTCGAGGAGGTAAGCTATCCACTCTAGCTGTTTGTCTCCTCACTGTATTTACATGACTGTTTGCAACCCCAGATTGAAGGGTGTTTGCATGAACACGCGGGTTGGTCTCAAGTTGAGTACAACAGTGAGGACAAGAGCAACTACAGTAAACACCTGGTTTAAGCCACCACCCAACGGTGCAAGCAAAAGCGGTCGTTTAAGCCAGGTGGTCTTCAGAACCAGGTCCCACAGTGTCTGTGTAAAACTGTCGGTGCATGGAAAAACGGTGGTTAAGAGCAGGTGGTGGCTAAACACAGAGGTCGCTTACACCATGTTTTACTGTATATAACAATCAGCTATGTGCAACCGAGAATACCTTGGTGATAACGGTAAATAGCCTAATAAATATGCTGTATACAACAATCAGCTATGTTTTTGTTTTGTTTTTTTTACTAAAAAACACAGCCCTACTAATAATCAGGGTAGAGGACAACTGAAATGACACTGGACAACAAGACAAAGGGGAGTAGGGGCGATGTGGTTGGCGAGGCTCATCCGACCGGAGGTCTCGGAATAGCCTACGACCAGGCATCGATAGGAATGCAGCTAGGGAGGGAGGGAGATCAAGTGAGAAAGAAAGAGAGAGAGAGAGAGAGAGAGAGAGAGAGAGAGAGAGAGAGAGAGAGAGAGAGAGAGAGAGAGAGAGAGAGAGAGATGTGCAACCGAGAATACCTTGTTGATAACGGTAAAATAGCCTAATAAATATGCTGTATACAACAATCAGCTATGTGCAACCGAGAATACCTTGGTGAGAACGGTAAATGGCCTAATAAATATGGCTGAAAGAAGTGTTAGCACCGACGCAATCCGCACAGTCAAGAAAACCAATTTTGTAACCAAACACTTTCGTTCCCTTCTCATCTTGTTTTTTCCTTTCTATAAAACGGCTAATTTGAGTGAAAGGATTGTTTTGGCTAAAGTACCTATAAGGCACACGCCCTGCTTTCATGTAGCATTGTGTACTTGGAGTACATGTATCCAGTGTGGACTCATACACTGACAACAACACCACAACATGTATCCTGTGGACTCATACACTGACAACAACACCACAACATGTATCCTGTGGACTTATACACTGACAACAACACCACAACATGCATAACAGAGAGGTTTCACAGAACGAACGTTCGCATGGATTTTCGCGTCTGGGCTTGCGCGAATGTTCGTGCGAAGTTTGTGTTTTGCATGCTTTTCGCTCCAAGAAAAGAATGTTCGTGCACTCGCGCTTGTTTGAGAAGTTGTCTTCGGATTGGAGCTTCATCCGACTGAGAATGTATTTGCTGCGAGTGGCGGCACCCTGAGACAAGAGCTTTTTTCTGGTACTATTCTGTACCCGTCTACCCGAGGTCCTCACGGCGACTACCCGTGCACACCACTACTAATTATACCATCTTTCTGTACACACAAATTAGGCTTGTACGGACGCTGACAAATGGCTTAACTGTAGTCCATAGCCATGACGACCACGGCACAATACAGTGAAACAAACAAGAGTCGGAATCCAACGACGTTTCCTGAGGAGTGTTGTACGAAAACTTGTTTGAATCCTAATTTTGCTCTACCCTATTTCTTTCTTCTTTCATCGTTTTATTGCACATTGTCTCCACCGTTTTACATTACATGAATAAGTATACGCAAATGTCGATTCAGCTTGTCTAATTGATTGCGGTTATTTTCGAAGTACAGTCAACTTCGCTTATAACGACACTCGGCGGGGCATCAAAAAGGTGTCCTTATTCGCGAAGTGTCGTTATACCCGAAGTCTCATTATATGTATTACAGTGGGATGGGACTTTGCTCTGGGCATGGAAATTCTGTCGTTATTCGCGAATTGTCGCTATATCCGCAGTCGTTATTAGCGAAGTTGACTGTACGCATTTTTATGGAGTTTCGGCAGTTTTACAACCTATCGCGTATACGTACACATGCATAATGTACACTGCATAGTTCCATCAGGGACGATTTGAATCAACTTTGTGCCATCATAGAGCTTCTGGTCTGTGAGCATGCGTGAATGAGCATGCGAACATGTGCATGTATTAGTAGTAATTCCGCACGGTACATTTTCGAACGAGTATAATGAACTATACTGCTCAAACTAGCTACTCGCCGAACTAACCGATAAACCGACCGTTAGCGTAGCAGTTAACTGTTAAGGTGAAACTGTTAAGGTGAACACCGTAACTGTTTGAGCCCTAAAAAATTAGCCATGTTGCAATATGCTCGTTTACTCATGCGAACACAGCTCAACAACTTACGTATGCTTCATGTACTCAATCTGCGGATAGAACTGTTTCGTCCTTTGACATCATGTGTTGTACGTGTATTGACTGTGTTCTCATCTGTGCTTGTTTGTTTTGTACATCCTACAGTCATTCATTATGCTAGCACGAGATATCAAAACCAAAATGGATCGTAAACTTGTAAGTGTGCATCTCCTCTTCTTTGGATCATGATCATATACACGTAGGTGACAGAATTGAAACATCAGCCTTGGTTCATGCGTCTTTATTTTGATGCATTTTAGAAACACACCCCACAGCATTTGGCTTAGTGAGCACGTTTGTGCCAAAGATCGGAGAAAGGACAGAAATCTGTGTTAGGGGTAGAGATCTGCGATAACACCTTCTGACTTACATGTACTTTTGATAGGTGCATGTTCTGAATTCTTTGCACCCATACGCATAAGTAGCCAGTGCAGGCTAAATTTTATTTTTCAAGGAAACCTCCGAAAATGGTATCAATCGATTCAGCATGCATTTTCATTCCTCCTGCAAAGTTTCAGCTGATTTGGAGTCATGACAAGGACGCTATGGCGATTTGAAGATCGAAAAACTTCAGTTTTGTTTGTCAAGAAGAAAGACCCTGATTTCACACGAATGGTACAGCCCGTGAATGCAGATAGTTTCTAGTCTTCTTTGAAATGTCTTTCGAATAATTGACGTGGTGCTGGTTTTGTTCTCTTCGTCGAGGCAGAATGCAGCTGCATGTGATGCACCTGTGTGGTCCTGCATGTTCTCTTTTCGCGTCTCAACATTGTGGCGGCCAGACTCAGCTAGACTGGAGAAGATTCAAGAGACTATGCTATGTCCATTCAGATCGTACGTCTTCGCGCTGTATCTCCCGTCTCCCTCAACGGATCAAAACACGGTTTTCGCCAGGACGCAGACGAAACCCCAGACTTCGCAGCGGCAACATCTTCGAGCAGGGAAAACCCAGCAGCTAACCAGGAATCACCAACAAACACGTGTACTACACAGTGTGATTTGCGACAGCTGTCATTGTGCCGTTGCACCATGCATGTACCATGCACGGGAAAGGAACACGGATGAGTCGTTTTATTACGACAGCCTGCACTGGCTAGCATAAGTGCACTGAAGTACATGTACTTGACAGTAGCAAGAGTACATAACCAAGAGTGTGCAACTCCTATCTCGAGCTGGGATGGGTTCACCCACGGTGGAATTTTTTTATTGCGTCATTCTTTGGCTGAAGTATGATCAAGTGCGTATGCTTTCCTACGCATTTTTGTAGATACAGTGAGAGTTCACCAGGTTCAGGACACATCGATATATCGTTTGTTCTGCTTCGACTACCGTAGCTGTGATGTACAGATTCTTTGTACTTTGATCTCTGGCTACGCATGATGGCATCAGCGAGCCAAACAGCCGCCAAAGACTGATGTCATAAAAAAATTCCGCCGTGGGCTGGGGGATCGTCAAGTTGCACACTCTTGGTTATGTACTCTTGACAGTAGCAATCGGAATTTTGGTATTGGTAGCACTTCAGCCCTCAGGTCTTTTCTGACCCACTTTTTTTTTCCTTTACCTGCAGCCCCCATAGGCTCTTTCTTTGTTCGTCTATCCTGACCCTAACATGAAACGCCTCGATTCTGGCTTTTGTATTCTTTTTCTTGAATTGTTAGAATCAAGCGGATCCTCCTCCAAGCAGTGGAGTCAGTATGGAGAAGAACGATTCATCAGCGAAGGCTCCTGCTAAGGGAGGACTTTCATTTTGCTCGCTTGTGTAGTTAAGCAACCACGTCACACCTGTGTGTTTGCGTGTGTTCTTATGCACATCTCAACCGTGTACAGTGTACGAGGCACAAGAGAGAGAGAGTGTGTGTGTGTGTGTGTGTGTGTGTGTGTGTGTGTGTGTGTGAGTGTGTTTGTGTTTGCACATGTGTTTGTGTGGTATGTAGTGCATAGTATGTGTGTATGTGCACATAATTATGGTGTTACTTGTGTGTGTGTGTGTGCGTGTGTGCATGCGTGTGAGTGTGTTCTTTTAGCTCTAGCAAGAGGTAGTATGCTTTGTGTGTTGGTGCTGCCAGCTTTACACTTGATAGAGAGTTCACAGAAGTGCTTTATCCTGTATTTCCCTCTTTCTATCAATTTCTTACTCTACTATTGCACAAACATAACACCTGCTGCTTCTGCCGCTACCCTGCGACCATGCTTTCCCCATATGCTGTTTATAACACTGCTGTTTTCATTTACACCTCCCCTCCCCAGAAATGCAGAGGCGATAGCATATTCTACTTGTTGCACCCATCATGACCTGAATTGTCTGTGTGCGCGGTTGCAACCGTTGTGCTCACCTCTGCTGGTAGCAGTCCTGATCCGCTTTGGATATATTGAGAGGACCTTGCAACGTTTCTTTTCATATTTTCCCTTCTTTTTTTTTCTTCCTTTTTAGCTCCCATGAATTGTACACGGTTGGGCATTCCTCCAATGGAAAGGGTATCTCCAGCTAAATGATGTGTGCAACTACAGTATTGTAGCCAGTTTTGATTTAAAAAAACATTCATATTGAATTTTAAATAGCTTCAGTATGACAACTGTATGATCGTTCTTTTCTTTTAGTGATAAAGTTGTGGTGTGTCATGGATGTCACAAAGCATGATGACTTCATTATTTGTTTGCCTGACGTTGTCAAATGGCCGTCACTTCCGAAAATATCTCTATCTATTATTGGAGTACAGATCTACTGAAGTATACGTCGCTGATCTGAGAGAATGTCACAATGCGGAGGACACGCTAGAGACCCACCCATACTCCTGATTGCAATGTAGTGCTGGAGGTGGTCAGCAGCTCTAAACTGAAGGCTATCTCTCAGTGGTTGCAACCAGTGTGTACTGAAAACCATTTTTTATTTTATTTAGAAAAGCGATCCTGTCAGCTTTTCTATTATTGTGTTTAATTATGAGTAATGTTTGTGTTTGAATACTAGGGTTGTCCACATTTTTCGAAATATTTTTGTCAAGTTGCGGATGCAAAATGCAGTCTTGTTGAGGCATTATGCATTCCATAAATTCAGCAGGATTTTCAGGAAAATAAGAAGAAATCAAAAAAATTCTAAAAATTGAAAAAAATCAACCCATTTGGGAAAATTATGTGACCGTTGTCATGGCAACCAACAAAAAAATGGCCGCCTCTGTGTGTACATGGTTACCGTGACTCACGTGAGAGTCGACTAGTCTATCGCTGGAAAATTAATTCCATTTTCCTCGTGCTGCATCCATGTGGCTTTTACCTTTTGACAGCTACTGACTACCAAGAGTCCATAGCCCATGACTCTTGCTACTACTGTAGCCGTTGTAGTATCCCTGCCTCAGTTGCTAGTACTCGTACTGAACTGTAGCTGACATCTACTGACCTCTAATCATGTCACATGTACACGTACGTACACGCACTGCATGACTCTTGTCACTCCTTTGCTGACAGGCCTGTATCACTTCTCACCACTTGTGTTTCCCTTGCGCTTGCTGGATTGCATAGTACATTATCGCTGCTAGTTTAGATCATCACACCTGTATGCACTTGCCTTTGGGTCTTTGTACATTCAGTACTGTGGTATTGGTTTATAAAGCATGTAACATTGATAGTGTGTTCAAGGACACATAACATTGTCCTGAAGTAACTTGTAGTTCCACTATAAAATCAGTGAATCTTCGGCGCCTGAACTTGGTAGTTGTGAGGTCTGGCTGTTTGACACACCCTCATGTTTTCGACTGGGGTCGTGAGGAGTGAATTCCTGCTTTGGGCATGGAAAAGGGCAAAATATACCCCAAGTTGCATTTTTTCCCTGGGGATGCATTTTTACCCCCAAGTTGCAAAAAAGATGCAAAACATACCGAATTCGGTGATCCGCGCTGTGCTTGACCTTCCGTGTCGTCTCGGTGGTCTCGGTATTGTTAACCCCAGTCAGCTGAGCGATGAACATCAGCGCTCTCTGTCCATCACCCATCCACTCATTGACAACATCATCCAACAGCAGTCATCCATGGAAGGCATCTCAGGGCGGATGCGGGTACTGAAGGCAACAGCTAGGACAGCCGCTGGGAAGAAGGAGAAGGACCATGTCGTCACCCTGATGGCCCAACTCGAGCCAGACCTGCAACGCACCCTACAGCTTGCCTCGGAGAAAGGCGCCTCAAGTTGGCTGACATGTCGGCCATTGCGAAGGCATGGCTTCCAGGCGCGTACGCAGGGGGGGTTTCCCGTTGCCCGGAAACCCCCCAAATGTTCCAAACGAGCAACGTTTTGGGGCATTTTTGGTAGGGCCCACGATCGATCTGGCAAGAATGCAAAACTTCAACAGATCGCAACTCAGTCAAATCTCGCTCAAATCCAACGATCCAAATATCCAGGTCGAATAGAAAACTCTCAGCTGTCCGTTGAAACAATTTTCGACGCGCTGCGAGCAATGTCTCTTGAGATAAATCATTCGAAAGTTGAGCCGCGATCTTCCATTTTGAAAAGTGCGCAGTGCGACTGGAGTATCCAGAATTTGGGACTTTTCGTCGCGCTGGCTTGCTCAATTTTGCAGGGGCTTCACTTGTGATATTTTCAAGAGAACACAGCCAAAAAAATCGAAACTCTGCGATCAAGAAAAACGAAATCGCTGGAGCAGGACGCGTTTGGGCTTTTGGCCAGGACACAGTACAGTCATGTACATATTGTATTGTATTGTATTGTATTTATTTAAAAGGATTTTCCAAAAGCAAATGGATGCTTATCACGGAAGTCTCCCACATAAATATCGCAAGAAAAATGGGGAAATGGGGGAGAGGAGAGTGGAAGATGAAGCATGGGAAGAAGGGAAACAACTTTCAAACAAGTACCTAAATATCGAGGTATAAAAGCAGGAAAGAAATCGACGAGGGAAGAAATCACCTCTGCAGATAATATCTAGCGCTATGGCTATTTATAGCGGAAGAGTGCAGCGACGGTGCGAAAAAATGCCCCAAAGTTTGGGGCATTTTTTCGCACCGTCGAGTTTGGGGCATTTTTTCGCACCGTCGCTGCACTCTACCGCTATAAATAGCCAAAGCGCTGGATATGTACATGACTGTACTGTGTCCTGGCTATCATGGTCGACCTCATTCTCTCCCTGGTACCTTTCCACTTCCAGGAAGCCCAAGATAATGAAGATTGAGTGAGTAGAACTGAAGTTATGATCCAAAGAACACGAAAAAATGCATAATTCTGAAAAATTCCTAGGGCTCTTTAGAAAGGGTTAGAACGAGCAATTGTTTGCGATTCGGTTGGAAACCCCCCTAGAGGTGACCCTGCGTACGCGCCTGGCTTCACCCTGCACAAGGGCGCCTTCCGCGATGCCATATGCCTCAGGTATGGATGGGATCCTGATCGCTTACCGGCAACATGCGCGTGTGGAAAGCCATTCTCGACCACCCATGCCATGTCATGTGCCATCGGTGGTTATCCCTCGTTACGGCACAACGAGGTCCGAGACCTAACAGCAGCACTGCTACGCGACGTCGCACATGATGTTCATGTTGAGCCGCACCTCCAGCCTGTGACCGGTGAGCGCTTTCCGCTGCGGTCCACCATCACGGCAGAACAAGCTCGGCTGGATGTAGTTGTCAGCGGTCTACACGGTGGACGGTTTGAGAGGACCTTTCTAGATGTCCGGGTTTTCAACCCATTTGCCCCCTCAAATCGGAAACCAACGATCGCTGGCAGCTACAGAAAGCACGAAGAGGAGAAACGGAGGAGTTATGAGAGTCGCATTCTCAACGTTGAGCACGCTTCCTTCATCCCCGTGGTGTTCAGTACGACTGGTGGCCAAGGGAAGGCAGCCTCCACTCTCTTTGGCCGCATTGCAGGCATCAAGTCTGAGAAGAATGGTGAGCCTTTCTCTGTGGCAATGGCTTTGATCAGAGCCCAGCTGTCCTTTGCTCTCGTGAAGGCGGCCGTGGCATGCCTTCGTGGGCATCGCCACAAGTCGAGCAGGTATGACCCTCATGCATATTCTGCCACACTTGCTGTCTCCGAGTGTCATCTGTAGACAACCTGTCTGTTTCCCCTTTTCTCTGTATCATTTTGTATGTTATAATTTCCGCGGATTCCAGTTTTTCTCCCTTCATTATAATTTAAGCGCAGTTTAGCGCGTATTGGCTTATGATTTCTTTTTCTTCTGTTTGTATTTAGCGCTTGACCGGTTATTATTTTCCTTCTCTTTATTTTGCGCTACATATTATTATTTTTCTGGTATTATAAACTTTGGCCCTGAAAAAAAAAAAAAAAAAAAAAAAAAAAAACATAATGTGGACAAGCCTATTGAATACGCCAAAATCGCCAACAAAGCACGAATGACCGCGATTGGTCCATATGTTGTAGTCCAAGGTTCAACTCAAAGGTTCAAAGGCTCAACTCGAGTGATAGGAACGCTGTAAAAGTTGTAGCCTGCAGGCACGGTGACTGGTGTACACATGAGCACGTGACCGCTTACTCAGGCACCCATGTTCGATTGGGAATAAGGGCTGAACGCTGCATCACAGCGGGCAGTGGGTTGGCGGACGGTGACGGATGGTGAGGGACGGAGCTCTCCGGAGACGTACAGTGACGGACGGAAACGTCCGTCTCCGTACGACGAGCCGTTGGCGGGCGGTGGGCAGTTTGCACTTCGCAGACGATGGTCGGTTGGCGGGCGATGGAGATGATTTGGCTGCGCAACAGCAAAGATAACTGGGAGAGCATTTCTTCTTGGCTGTTTGTATCGTCCTCCTTCAGCCGATGCTCAATTTTGGAGCTGTGTCAGGAGCTTGTCCACCACATCCAGGGCGAGGATATTATCTTGCTAGGCGACCTGAACATTGATTCATTCCAGACCAATAGGCCACTGTCTCAAAGCGTCGCTACTTCTTCCCGTTCACCTCCTCAGAGTCCTGAACAAAGTTTGTTCTGCGACACGGACCACCCCCTCATCTGCTTCGTCAATAATTATTGACTATATCCTCACAAATTTGGCTGAAGTCAGAGACGGAGTAGTGTCTCCCTGCGAGTTCTCCTATCACAGTGATCTGCAGCATTGGACGTAAAGTCCAATACACACCATACACAACTGCCTGCTTACGATGCTACTCTGAAGACCCGCGACATAGGAACATCAACTTCCCAGAATTGATACGTCTGCTTGAGCAAGCAAACTTGTCTTCGGTCTCGTCTACCAACGTCGATCTAATGCTTGAGGAATGGTTGGGGAAATTCAACACCGTTCTAGATATGGTAGCACCGTACAAACAACCTGGAAGGCCCACACGACCGCGCAAGAAGAACTGTCCGTTCATGACCCCAGAGCTCTTGGCACTCATCCGCCAGAGGAAATCAGCTTTTCGTTGAATACGCCAAAATCGCCAACAAAGCACGAATGACCGCGATTGGTCCATATGTTGTAGTCCAAGGTTCAACTCAAAGGTTCAAAGGCTCAACTCGAGTGATAGGAACGCTGTAAAAGTTGTAGCCTGCAGGCACGGTGACTGGTGTACACATGAGCACGTGACCGCTTACTCAGGCACCCATGTTCGATTGGGAATAAGGGCTGAACGCTGCATCACAGCGGGCAGTGGGTTGGCGGACGGTGACGGATGGTGAGGGACGGAGCTCTCCGGAGACGTACAGTGACGGACGGAAACGTCCGTCTCCGTACGACGAGCCGTTGGCGGGCGGTGGGCAGTTTGCACTTCGCAGACGATGGTCGGTTGGCGGGCGATGGAGATGATTTGGCTGCGCAACAGCAAAGATAACTGGGAGAGCATTTCTTCTTGGCTGTTTGTATCGTCCTCCTTCAGCCGATGCTCAATTTTGGAGCTGTGTCAGGAGCTTGTCCACCACATCCAGGGCGAGGATATTATCTTGCTAGGCGACCTGAACATTGATTCATTCCAGACCAATAGGCCACTGTCTCAAAGCGTCGCTACTTCTTCCCGTTCACCTCCTCAGAGTCCTGAACAAAGTTTGTTCTGCGACACGGACCACCCCCTCATCTGCTTCGTCAATAATTATTGACTATATCCTCACAAATTTGGCTGAAGTCAGAGACGGAGTAGTGTCTCCCTGCGAGTTCTCCTATCACAGTGATCTGCAGCATTGGACGTAAAGTCCAATACACACCATACACAACTGCCTGCTTACGATGCTACTCTGAAGACCCGCGACATAGGAACATCAACTTCCCAGAATTGATACGTCTGCTTGAGCAAGCAAACTTGTCTTCGGTCTCGTCTACCAACGTCGATCTAATGCTTGAGGAATGGTTGGGGAAATTCAACACCGTTCTAGATATGGTAGCACCGTACAAACAACCTGGAAGGCCCACACGACCGCGCAAGAAGAACTGTCCGTTCATGACCCCAGAGCTCTTGGCACTCATCCGCCAGAGGAAATCAGCTTTTCGTCGGTATCGCGCCAGTGGCTGCACTGACACTATAATTATTACAGCGATGTTTTACCTCTCTGAGAACTCGGTGCAACACTAACCTCTATCGTACAACACATCGACTTAGAAATTCCCATTTCCAGAATGTGTGCCTAAAATATAAACAGAGCCCAAAGCTGTTGTGGTCCGCTATCAAGTTCAACCACATAACTAATCGATGTCGTTCCCACATCCCTCCTACGGTTGCAGCTGGCGAGTTGAACACCTTCTTCCATAAGATAGTGACTGATCCAAACCCAAGTACGACATCCCAGATGGATTCCCGCCTCGATCTGCATTTGGTATGTGCAAGTGACTGTAACAGACGTCAGGGCAAGACTTGCCTCCCTCGACAGCAGCAAAGCACCAGGACCCGATTGTCTTCTTCCCAGTATCCTGAAGGCCACATCCAATGTTATTGCACCTTCTATATCAGCCATTTTTCAATACTTCTCTTCAATCTTCGTCTTTCCCTCATCTTTTTAAAATCGCTAATATCACCCCCATTCTTAAATACCGGCAGGGTGATCACACCTCTCCGTCCTACTATCGCCCAGTGTCGCTTACGAGCATTCTCAGCAAAATGCTCGAACGTCTTGCCCTTGATCAACTGCTGCGGGACTTCGACCTGTATACTTGTCTACACGGTCATCAATTTGGCTTCCGGCCCCAGCGATCAACAGTGCAGGTCATAGGTCATGACCTTGGCTGTAATGCCGGTACTATTATAAACTTATCAGTTTACTTAAAGTCTTTGCACAACTTAGGCATTCATAGTTCTGCCCTGAAATGGTTCGCTTCCCACCTGAACGGCCGGTATCAGCATTAGGGGTAAGCGGATTATGCCGGCATAATTTTTGGCATAATCAGGTCCTTTTTGAGAACTGTGTATTGAGCAGGGAGTGGTGCTTTCTTGCAGGTCTGCCGAGTGGAAGATGCGACTTGCTCCTCGTGTGCTCCGGATGGCAGTCGTGAGTCAGTCAAGTTTCAAGTTCGGCAAGAAGCGTGTGTTCCTAGTTGGAACAATCAACTTCATGACTATTACCGCCGAAGTCGCAACTTCTAAGTTCTTTTTGAGAAGGAGCATAAAATGGCATCCGAAAAACAAGGGCAGATGCCCAATGCGGCTGTTATACACACCTGCTATTGAAGGACCATACATAGCGCTTCTTGTCGATTTGGAATAATATTTTAGCAGCCACTATAGGACATCACCCAAAAGTTCAGCGTTTCCTTGTGAACTCGGATGGTGAGCCAATATAATTATGATGAAGAAAGGAAAAGGACAAAATGTTACTACGGCGAGTTATGACAAACTGTCCACCAACGTAACCAGATCTTATACAGTCAGCGAGTGCGACAAAATGGCACAAAACTGACAAGGAGTACTGAGACATTCGGCGACCTGACAGGCTGACACCTAGCTCCAACACTTCTCCAAGGCGCAAACCAACAACCTTCCAACTTGGAAGGCTCAGGTTCGGAAAGTTCCAAGAGGGGAAGGAAAGCGCAACGAAGAAGAGCACGAGCTACGCCCCACGGCAACAAAGAATGCCGAAAGTTACTGGATGATGACGAAACTAGTGTTCCAAGTTGGAAGGTTGTTAGTTTGCGCCTTGGAGAAGACTAGTGACAGTAGTGTTGGAGCTAGGTGTCAGGTGACTCAGGTCGCCGAATGTTGGAGCTAGGTGTCAGGTGACTCAGGTGACTCAGGTGACTCAGGTCGCCGAATGTCTCATATTTGACTGTTTTCTCGAGCATCCGCTAGAGCATAATCTGGTCATTTCCCGAGCATAATCCGCTTATCCCTAATCAGCGTGTATGTATAGCCTCTGGAATATGCTAGCATTATGGCTGGCATTATGGCTGGCATTATGGCTGGCATTATGGCTGGCATTATAGTCCCTTTTTCCAGGTGGCATAATGCTGGCATTATAACACCATTTCACATGCAAAATTGGCATTACAAGCATAATTGCGGGTCGACAACGGTGTCATGCATGAAGCTGGCTAGGTCCAGTTCCGAAAATCGTGCATCTGAACCCGTCCGGCTTCGTCCGGAGATTTGACCTTGCAAACCAACCTTCTCAGTGGATTGTCAGTGGAAGCTTCCTCACTGCTGTTGAAGTTTTTTTCTTCTACGCTTTGGCCTTGATCCAAGACGGCCTTCTTAAATCGACTTTTCCGACTTTCAAACTGGCATTATGGAGTGGTGTGAGCATTATAAGTGGCATTATATCCTCATATTATAAGCATTGCCTTTAGCATTATGGCAGCAAATAACTAGCATTTCCCGCCCATGCCTACTCTGGAACATCATCTCTTCTCCCCGTAACCCGAGGGGTTCCGCAGGGAACAATCTTGGGTACCACCCTTTTTAACATAATTATACATGTATGTGCGACTCTTACCTGACCTGGCTGCAGGGAGCGGTGCAAAGCCGTTCATGTTTGCCGATGACAAGACTTTGTACGCTTCCTCACGAGATCCAATAGTATGCGCCCGGATGTCGTGTCCTCGGCTCTCGCTAAGCTACACAGTGAACTATTAAAGATCACTGGGCAAAACCGTGGTCATGAGGATCTTGCCGAAGAATGCTCCTGGCGTCCAAAGACCCGTTATTGTTGAGCTGGGTGGCACCACCTTTGAGGGAAGTGATTGTAATTCGCTGCCTTGGTATCCTTATCGATAACAAGCTCTCATTTGTTCCACACGTAGATCACCTCACCAGCAAGGTGTCACGCAAGATAGGCGCGTTGCGACGCACCTTCCGCCAAATGGCAGCATTTGCCCGTCGCCAGTACCTGCTTAGTGTGATTCAGCCCGACTTTGGGCAGTATTGTTTTCCTGTTTACGCATCTCACCTATCAGCACAGTCCAGGGAGAGATTGTTTACTTTGTTCCGTAGAGCTGTACGAGTTACCTGCGGTGCTTCATAGTGACACCATGCTGCTGTTCCACCCCTTCTTGCTTCTCTTCAAATAAAACACCTTGAATGTCGATACATTTATCAATTTCTTACGTTTACGTTTATTTGTCATATTGTTCAGCCTGCATCATGCTTACGCGGTCTTTTCCCTTTGCCCACCTCTAAGCGGTCAACTCGTGGAACTACAACAAACAATTTGTCGATTTGCTTGTATAAATCCATGGTAGGGTACACTTCCTTTTCCTCCAGAGCATCCCTTATGTGGAATGCCCTCCCTGCTCACTTGAAACGAAGTGAAGACATTAGATCATTTTCTACAGAACTTTTGCACGCTCTAAATGACGACAAATTGACTATATCCCTATTTAATAATAGCTATGAAAAGTATGAATGCCGCAGACATCACCACGCAACATGACAATTTGTTCAAGGTTTGGTTTTGTGTGTTTCCAAAATCGATTTTCACGTTCCGATCATCAGTGGAAATACGGAACTAAAGAGATCAAGGGAAAAACAAAGGTTAAAAATCCAAAGAAGTGTGACACATGACGGGTAACTTGTGGTAAGTATTACAAAAAGTGAGAACTAAAATAAAGAGTAAGTGTGACAAACGGGCATGAACAGTGCAGAAACAACTCATGAACACGGGGTGCAAACTCACGAAAATAAACTAAGTGCTAAAACATGTTCTTTTTGCTTACACAAAATCAGGCTTATGCGTACGAATACAAACAGCTTCAAGGACCTTCAACTGCTGGACATAACGGGCACGACACAGTACAGAGAAGTGGGAATCATCATACACACTCAAACAAACGGGACGAGATAACAAATGCAAGTACACAGCTGACTTCTTACGAATTTCACCCTCATCAGCTCCATCACCTTCCCTGCCACCTGACTCCTCCTCGTCCGTTTTATCACCATCACCACCAGCCGTCTCATCGTCATCCGCCTCGTCTTCATCCGCTGCCTCGTCATCACCCGCCTCGTCGTCATCTGTATCCTCGCCGTCATCCGCCTCGTCGTCATCTGTATTCTCGTCATCCGCCGCATCATCACCCAACTCATATTCACCACCAGTCAGTCGTCTGATACCATCCATGTTCTCCTTCCTACGTCTGTCCCGTGCCACTGTCCTTACCTCATCTACGTCCCGAGATTGTGTTCCGTTTTGCCCCCGGCTTCCGGTCTCCTTCGATGCTCCGCGTGGGCCTTGGCCATTCCTAGCATATATTTCGGTTGAATAATTGGCGTTGATATATTATAATAATTGGCGTTGAGTGTGTCTGATGATTCCCACTTCTCTGTACTGTGTCGTGCCCGTTATGTCCAGCAGTTGAAGGTCCTTGAAGCTGTTTGTATTCGTACGCATAAGCCCGATTTGTGTAAGCAAAAAGAACATGTTTTAGCACTTAGGTTATTTTCGTGAGTTTGCACCCCGTGTTCATGAGTTGTTTCTGCACTGTTCATGCCCGTTTGTCACACTTACTCTTTATTTTAGTTCTCACTTTTTGTAATACTTACCACAAGTTACCCGTCATGTGTCACACTTCTTTGGATTTTTAACCTTTGTTTTTCCCTTGATCTCTTTAGTTCCGTATTTCCACTGATGATCGGAACGTGAAAATCGATTTTGGAAACACACAAAACCAAACCTTGAACAAATTGTCATGTTGCGTGGTGATGTCTGCGGCATTCATACTTTTCATAGCTATTATTAAACTTTTATCTCCACGTAGATTATTTGTATATCCCTATTTCCCCTCCTTTTTGAAAATGTATTTCACCAATAAGATTAGGCTTGGAATTTTTTCAACATAAATATCGACGGACTTGCGGCAATGCCCTTCTGTTCATGTCTTGCCTCGCTCTAGTAATGGTTCATGAGTCCCGGCGCCCAGTCCACACTCCTCCTCCGTTTCTCTCCGTTTTTCTTTCCTTTCAGTTGCATCTTTTTCCTTTTTGCTCTGTTTTACTTTCTCTTTTCGTTCGTCCCTCTTGATATTTGTACTTTGTACTGTTGAGGCAACGAACTGAAATAATAAAACCAAACCAAACCAAACCAAACCAAACCAGAGTGCTCAAACTGACAAGTCAGTGAGCAGTAAGCAGGATATCGTCCTCTCTTTTTTTAAATTATAATCCTTTGCTCTCCATCCGAGTACTAGTACAATACTTATTGGCCGAGTAATGGGTAAAATAATTATCACCATGCACCACCACCAATTAATAAGGTCGATTTCCGCACTTGAACTTCATTAGGGAGATGCTATGAGATGTTCAATGATTGCAATCCATCATTTAATAATTGTACACGACGTACACGACGTACACTGGTACATGTATCTGATAATGAATTAGTTCAAACTCGCAGTATTCCACTCTACTGTCCGCTATTTCAAGCTGTGCTGCCTCCCCGGCCACAGAAGATTGACGTGTCGTTGGTGGTCAGTAGTATAGATTTAGTTCCGTTCATGATGTGACTGTGGCCGGGCCTATTGACAGCTCTATGCTTGTGTAGATCAGGGAATACCTGTAGTAAAAATGGTAAAACATTAATGTTTTACCACTCCCTGGTGTACATGTAGATGTCTCTACACACACTGTCACTATCCCGTGCACAGCTTGAACCAGGGTGTAGTAAAACACCGTCTTTTACCCGTCCCTAGGCCCTGCTTCAAAACACAGTGACACCCGGTACCCTACTGTACATCCAAACCACAGCTGCAACACCACAGCCCCACTGACTGTCAAAGTGTCATGCAAGGAATAGTCGCTAAGCAATACCGGTAGGTCACATTAGGGGCCAGATGGGAGCTAGGCGGGTAATGGACGCTAGGCGGGTAATAATGGGCGCTAGACGGGTAATAATGGGCGCTAGGCGGGTAATCATGGTAATGGGCGCTAGACGGGTGCCACGCTTTGGTGCTACACCCGGCCGGAGCTGGTAACGTTGACACTTGTGACGTTGTGTCGTTGTAGACGAGTGCCTGTGGGCCGGTAGCTACTGTGGCGCTCCCACCATGATCGTACTAGTACAGTAGTAGTACATGACAGACTACAATCATGTAGATCTACAGTACGGTGTGTATTTTGCCCGAAAATAGGTTGTACAATACCAGCAGCTACAAACTGGTGACCTGATATCACACTGACAATCTGTACAGATGTCCTTGTTGCAAGGCTTCACACTAGCCCTCCCAGTATTGCGCCAATTCTGCAATATCTTCTCTACTCCTTATCCTGCGCTATCGACTCTCCAACACGTAGTCGCTTCTTATCCAGTTGGGTAAATATTCTGGAGGTGGAGGAGGTGTAATCGTGTTCGGTTGGCTTTAGGACACGGTTACGCACCAAACTGGCCCGAATGAGAACAAGTCAAGTGCCTGTGGTGTACACAAAGTAGAATGTTGGCCGCTACCATGGCTACTGCGCTAGGTCTACTGAGCGAGCAGTACTATTTTCATGGTAGAACGAGCGGCGACCTTGCCATTTCCTGCTTCCACCGAGTCAGTTCTAGAGGGCGACCCACTGGGCGGCCATACTAGGTCGTTATGATAATAATATGGCTTGGACCGTATGGCGGTATGTAATGCTTGCTTACCCCGCCATGCCGCTATGCAGCCTGTGGATACTACACTCTACAGCTACAGACTCAGTAGAGTGGTATAGTTGTGCTTCAGCTTGTCCCTTACAAAGACCCTGCAAACAGACTGTCAGTTGAGTCCGTTAGGTGCGCCCATGACCCACCGCAGAGTCAGGAAAACTGAAGGAAATGGAACGAGGCAGCATTCTGGCTTCAAGTAGTGGCTGGCAGCCACACTAGCAGTGACAGCCACTGTTCCATCAAGACTCAAGGGAGGTTAGGCAGCCATGACAGGCAGCTAACTCCTTTCAGCGTTGGTTACCGGCGTGCGAGCAGGTAAATGCAGCATGATTGTGTGCATTGACAATAATGTACTCGACCCTGCTGCTGCATGCTGCTTCTGCTATTGCAAGTACCACGAGCTGTCAAGCTCCCCTAATTCGGAGTCTCAACTGTCGTTGTTGAACTGACAAGAATGCTGTATCTTGCTCCACTTTCAGCCTGAAGTAGTAGTGAAGAGCCAGGACTGGTAGGACTGACAGGAGAGTTGCCAGTTGGACATCACCAGCAACATCTACCACCACTGCACCAGGCCAATGGCCAGTGTTATCACGTAATAATGCTGCTGAGTTGTCATCATGTCGCTTCCGTGACCTCGATTCGTAAACCGTGCGCGGGATACGAGCAGTGCACCATTGTGATGATGCAACTGTAAGTACGATCATCTACAATCATGTACATCTACACTCAACACGCACAACAATCTTCTCCCGTTGGGCATCAGTCTATGAATCCGGAAGGATCAAAATGAAAAAAAGGTGTTCGCTTTGCCCAGTATTCAGTGGTATTAGCGCAACGCAACATGGCCAGAAGTTACTACATGACCATGATGACTGTAGTGTAGTAGTCTGAGTAATCATGCTACTAGTATCTAAATGCGCTCAGTGTTCAATCTTGACTCTTGAGCAGGCGTAAACCTTCTTTTTGTGAGGTCTTGGTCACCGTTGCAACCGCGTTAGCAGTTACTAGTATTTTTACTTCTGCACTGCACTGCGTTCCAAAGTTGATAGCAGCTAGCAGGTGTATTCGCCGGCAACTGAAAGTCTGCATCGATCTAAACTTAGTTTACTACATGTACTAATAATACTATAAGGTTTCCCTGGCCGGCGGCATGCAGCCGCTTGTCCAATAATTGCGGCAACCCTGCACAGTCTGTGTGTGACTCTGATCAATGGACAAGAGAAACACGTGTAGTCGTGCTGCTCGCCGCGCTTCGTCCGTCCCTAACGCAGCAGCTGCTGCTGGGTCAGGAGATGCAGCCTGACGCGACCTAGCCCGCTGAACAACTGTTTCAGAATCAAGGTTAGCAACCATTTCTCACATGTGTCATGTTGTTGTTGTTTGTTTCATGATAGCGCTGTAAAGGAATACAATCATGCTGTACAAGTGACGCAAGATGTAACCACGGTAGATCTACTGTATTCAGACTGGAATGCAAATTAATATTGCGACCAAAGCCAGCGGCAAACAGTGCAAAATCTAGCTGTGCATCGACTCGACAGGCTGCTGAATGCAGTGCCGGTGTAGGGTTGAGTTTCGTTTTCGAAGCTGGGATTTTAGTACATGCTACTTAGGACGCGTTCGAATTGTCACTCTTTGACTTTTCGAGGAGTTTCGTTTTTCTGAAGAGGTGGCTTATTGGCCTCTTCAGAAAAACGAAACTCCAAAACCTCATCCGATGGGAGAGGTGGATTAGTTCCGAAGAGTTTGGAATATGGTCGATTTGATCGGACTTCATTGTCACCAGGACAATCACACTGAAAAACTCTAAAATGAAAACTCTATTGGGACACTTAACAAATCTCTTTTAATTCCCGTAGCTATGCAAAAGACGTTACCGTAAAAGTCCGTAAATAAGTACGTATTTACTTTCGAATTTAGTGACCACACCCGTACTAACTTTCGGGTGGGTACTGACTTTCGGGCACGAACTAACTTTCGGACCTGACTTGGGTGTAGTGGAGAAGTCATTTTCATGTTGATGTACATGCTACGTGCTGCATGTGCGCACCGTACCGGTACTTATTTCGGGCAGTATGTTTATCGGGCTTGACTTGACTTCAACAGACAGAGCCAAAAGAATGAAGGGGGTATTTCTTTCGGGCAGGTACTTATTTACGGCCTTTTACGGTACTTCAGTAACGTCTGGCGCTAGCCAGGGTCCACACAGCTGTAATTTCGTGTTTGTTTGTTTGTGCCATCGGCATGCCTGGCGCTATCCCGTACTTGTCCCGTACCGTACCATCAAGGACAGCATCGGCATGCCTCAGTGTCTGCTCCAGCGCCGGGTGAGCCGGGTAATCCACCCGGTTGGGCGGCGCTTGGACCCGGTTGAAAATATAGTACCGGGTCAACTGTGACCCGGTTGGTACTTTACACTTTCGAACTTTGAAAGGACTGACTACATGGCTTGTACATGTATGTGTCAGATACTTCTTCTTCTTTCGTAATTTTCTAATTCCTGTCCTCTCTTTTCTAAATGCGGCTTATCCATTAGCCTTTATATCATTGGGCGTACATGTGTACCCGGCTCCGACCCGGTTGAAATGGTTGCGCCAGGTACACGTGTACCCGGCTGTCCTACAATCCTGGAGCAGACACTGTGCCTGGCGCTATGCCGTACCTGTCCATTCCATAGCATCAAAGACAGCTGGCCACAATATTCAAATAGGGCTTTCAAATGCAAGATCATACCTTTCCTCTGTTACTTACCATGGTATTGGTGCACCACCACACTTCTTATACTGAAGCACTTTCTTTCTACGCCATGGCTGGTAAACGCCCCCTCCTCATCTATATTGGCACTGATTCATCTTTAGCCACTGGAAGGTGTAATAATAATAAAATAATAACGTGAAGCAATTTGGAAGAATGAGTATGTATGCGAAGTGTATCAGGGGAATGCATGCAGGGCGACAGTGCGGGTTCGAATCCTAGATTGTCTAAAAAAAATAGGAGAAATGAAACATTTATAACATCCCTATGCTTTTTTGTCCAGGTCATCAAGTTGGTAGACGGTGTCGTATTACTATTGCCCTCGCATGCAAAGAGAAAGTTGACTCTCGCTAGGCAAAACAGCATAGCGTAGGGCCCTGAGCTTCCAAGCTCTCTCGTAATTTGTTCGAACAGTTTATGAAGACAATTCGAATACCCCCTAAGTAACTGTGATCTTCGTAGGCGTGGGTGTGGTGCCTGATTAACGAGAGAGCTTGGAAGCTCAGGGCCCTACGCTATGCTTTTTTGCCTAGCGAGAGTCAACTTTCACTTTGCATTCGAGGGTAATACAACACCGTCTACCGCCTTGATGACCTAGGCAAAAAAAGCGTAGGGATGTTATAAAATTTTCATTTCTCCTATTTAAAAAAAAGACATAACCTAGGATTCGAACCGGCACTATCGCCCTGCATGCATTTCCCCGATACACTTCGCATACATACTCATTCTTCCAAGTTGCTTCATGTTTAATGATCTTGCATTTGAAAGCCCTATTTGACTATTGTGGCCAGCTGTCTTTGCTGGTACGATACAGGACAGGTACGAGATAGCGCCAGGCATGCCGATGGCACAAACAAACAAACACGGAATTAAAGCTGTGTGGACCCTGGCTAGCGCCAGACATTTTTGAAGTAACATATTTTGCATAGCTACGGAAATAACAGTGATTCATACTGATTATACATGATGTGCCGCGTGTTTATTTATTTATTTTTTTACTACAAAGCACTGGCCAGCAACATAAAAGGGGAGGTAGACAAAATTGGACAAGCGAACATCGACAACACAGAGGAGCCTGGCATGCCTGGCAACCTCCCCCGATCTAGCCACCGTCTCGGGTTCATCAGTTGGTCTACGCATCAGGAAGGAAAATGGGCATGAGGAGCTTTCCAGGAGAGGAAGAGTGAGTGAGAGAGAGAAACAGAAAATGATAATAATAGAGACAACCGGTTATTCTCAGTGCTGGTGGACGCCAGTAGCCCATAGCTAATATTGGTCTGGCAGAGGTGATGGTAGGCCTTGGTCTTGAATGTCGGCAATTTCTTGAGATTTGGGCGATCGGCGAGGATTGGGGCAGGCAGCCTGTTCCAGCTCTCCAGGACAAAGTATGGGAAGGAGCGGCTGATGAACTCTGGGCTGGAGGCTGGAGTTGAAAAGAGTGGCCACCGAGGGACTGGCGTTGCCGGCGCGTCCGGGGTGCAGCATTGACTCTTGCTGGGGGAGGTACCATGTTGGTAAGCAGAGCTGGACCTGGTATGCATTGCAGCTTATACAGGTAGCACAGCCCGTAAACATGCCTTCGGTGTAGATCTGCTCTCAGTCTCAGTCTCAGTCTCAGTCAGTATCAGCAGTAAGCAGTCTAAAAGACACGTGCTGGATAGGCACACTTGCTGGATAGGCGCACTTGCTGGATAGGCACACTTGCTGGATAGGCACACTTGCTGTGACTTGGTGCTTGGTGTAGACTGTAGTGTAGTGTGTTCACCTGTACCTGTGTTAGATAGTGGCCCGC